>NC_057863.1:439101100-439436100 GCF_019393635.1 Dromiciops gliroides
AGGGTTCGATAGGAAGAGGTGAGGGATTTTAAGGGGCATAAAAGGTAAAGAAAATCTGGCACAGAGATAGGAAAATACAGGAATACTGAGTAGCTGTAAGTTTTAGTAACTTACTATTTTAGTAACTGTAATACTAAATGGCTACAAGAGAAGGTGCAATGGAAAGAGCAGTGAATTTGAAGAATCTCTTCCCAAATTGGCCATTAACTAATTGTGTGACCTTGGGCGAGTTACTTGGCTTCTTGGGGCCTCTGTTTCCTTGTCTATACTTGTCTATTAATTGCAGTTAGACTAAGTGACTTCTAAGTCCACTTCTAGCTAGACAATTCTATGGTTCTATTCATGAGGGTCCTAGTGGAAAACATATTTGGCAAAGTATAGGGGGCATGGGGGATCTTGAGAATATCAGATGAGGAGCTGGTACTTTATTCTCTAGGTGACTGAGGACTACTGAAGAAGGTTGAGGTGAAGAAGGGCATGATCAGAACTTTCCTTTTAGGAAGAGTATTTAGGCCATTCATACCATGTCCTCTCCTTATTTCCTTAAATTAAGAAAAGGGGCAAAGAGGTTTCTATGCACCGAGTATTGTCCTCATCTCTCCTAAGACTTCATTTTATTTCAGTGTTACCTCCTGAATTCCATACAGTTATCCAAGTCAGTCTCCCCCGTTAAACAACAGCAACAACAAACCAGGTTCCTACAGGTTTCTGTGTCACCTGTATAGTTTTGTAAATAGGTTAAAAAACAAAACAAAATACAGGTTGTTCCAAAAGTCTTAGGACAATTTAAAACTGCATTAAGATATGGAATACTCTATATTTTCTCTTGTTTTATCCACAATTACCAGTGCCTCCCTTAATTCTACTTAACCATCAATCAACTAATAATAGCTGGCATTATATAGTCCTTTAAGGTTTACTCAGCACCTTACATATGTTCTTTTATTTAATCCTCACAACAACCCTGTGAGGTAGTTGCTATTACTATCTCCATTTAACAGTTGAGGTTGACAGAAGCTAAGTGACTAGCCTAGCTACTAAGTGTCTGAGGCAGGATTCAAACTCAGATCTCCTTGATTCCAAATCCAGTACATTCATTCTGATAATATAGATTTTGTTTATTCTACATACAAAACATTTCTTCTTTTCATTCCTCCATATCAAGATGCTAAAAACAAACAAACAACATGTGCTGATTTCATAGTAGCTTTGTGATGCGATGAATAGACTGATGGACCTGGAGTTAGAAAGACCTGAATTCAAATCATACTTCAGACACTACAAGCAAGTCACTTAAACTCTTGTCTGCCTGAGTTTTTCATGTGTAAAATGGAGACAAGAATAACATCTACTTCCCAGGTGTGTCATAATGATAAAATGAGATGTTTGTGAGGTGTCCAATAAACCATAGAGCATTTATAGAAATGCTAGCTATTACTACTATTGTAACTATATTACTCAACAAATAATTTTCATGTGTTTTCTTTTTTCTTTATTTCTTTGTTTTTTGTGGGGCGATGAGGGTTAAGTGACGTTCCCAGGGTCATACAGCTAGTAAGTGTCAAGTGTCTGAGTTTGGATTTGAACTCAGGTCCTCCTGACTCCATGGCCTGTGCTTTATCCACTGTGCTACCTAGCTTCCCCACATTTTCTTTTTCTTTTTTCTTTTCTTTTTTGGTGTGGCAATGAGAGTTAAGTGACTTTCCCAGGGTCACACAGCTAGTAAGTGTCAAGTGTCTGGTCTTCTTGAATCCAGGGCCCATGCTTTATACACTGAGCCACCTAGCTTCCCCCTATGTGTTTTATTTTACATCCAAATACACAGAAAGTTCCCTAACCACTACTCTTTCTCCATACTTCCTGTCTTCCCTGTCCCCAATTCTCTCTGGTTCTACAATGATAAGTTAAGGGAAGAAGTTTAAAAAAAAATCCAAAGTCACTACTGCATTTTCCAAAAGCAAAAGCCTTTATTTTCCATCTAAAAGAAATTACAGTAGCAAATAACATTTGAAAGAGTAAGGTGTGTGTACATAAGTAAGTGGATTATATAAAATACAGGTTGTTATTATAGAAGGCCTAATATTGTATTCCTTAGACTGGTCTTGACACTTACTTTAATTAAAAAAGCAATTACAGATGTGTAGCTCATTCTGTCCTCTACTTGATTGCCATTTTTTTTTCTCCCAGAGATGGAAAGAGAGATACAAATACAAAAAGAAGTTTAGGCAGCAAGAGAGGTAATCATCACTCAGAGCAACATCTTTTCTGATAACTGTATGTCCTCAGAGGAATGATAAGAATGGGAATGTCCTGGCTTGTTGAGTGTCTCTAAGAGTGAATGGCAGGTAGATGTGGCAGTTAGGAAACTGTGGGCCATACTCTAGCCTAAACAATGGTTTTCTGTAAGATTTAAATGGCCAGATTTGTGGCAAACATTTCACTCTAATAACTACATTTGGTGAAGTGAAGGAAAGTATAAAGGGAAGAAAGAAAGGAAGGAAGACAGAGAATATTCACTCACCTGGAACATAGGCAGCCGGAAGTTTTGATGTTCTTTTATTAGCATGTGGTGATATCACCTATATACTATTTATGATATATATATATACCCACTGGCTCAGAATTTCCTGTTTCCTCTAGAGCAGCAGTTAACCACATATTGGCCATCAGTTCACCAAATGTGGATGGCAGTCAGTGAACTCGATGATGTTGGAGCAGATCTGGCTACTTCTATTACAGGTGCTGGTAGCAGGGAACTGCTATGTAAATGTGTTATCTAAATGCATAACCCCTTCCATTCTCCCTTCCCTATCTCCCTTATAAGTAGAAACCAAAAAGACAATTGATTTTTCTATCTTTTTTTTTGGGGGGGGGGTGAGGCATTTGGGGTTAAGTGACTTGCCCAGCATTACACAGCTAGTAAGTGTCAAGTGTCTGAGGCCAGATTTGAACTCAGGTCCTCCCGAATCCAGGGCCGGTGCTCTATCCATTGCACCGCCTAGCTGTCCCTTTCTATCTTCTTGTAAGATGATGTATCAAATGAGATAATAGAGGTGACAAAAATTTTCTATATAAATGTCAGTAATTATTATGACATACGCTTTCTATATAAATGTCAGTAATTATTGTGACATACACTTTCTGTATAAATATCAGATATATAAATATATAAATTTCCATATAAATATCCAAATACATCTAACCATGTAAATATCATTATCACCATCATTGGTATAAACGGAGACTGAACAAATCAGCAGCATGACATAACCAGCTTCATTTTCACCCCTTTTGCTGCCTCAAGACTGAGGGTTAAGGATTTTTGATAAGCTTCTATAGAGTCTTCTTGGCACTTTGAGGTATGTAACTGGGCTTCAAATAGGCCATTTTGGAGGGTCACTGAAATCAAATGTAATAGACTAACATCCATCATTTTAAAAAGGAATGTGGCTAAAACGAAAGATGCTCCTTTTTTACTTTAATAACTATATTTTACAGACGATACACTAGTAAGGACTAGCTGCTGTGAGGTTATGCAAATAAGACATTTTAATAAAATATTGAATAAAGCTCACTATTCATTTCTTTTTTACTTCTTTGATAAATTATCTTTTGGACATTAACTCAATTTCTTCTGATTAATTTTCTTCTTAAATATTCTGTTATATTCATCACATTTAATTAAATTATTCACGGTCTTCCATGATCTGAGCCCTAGCTCACTAGTCCAACCTTATTTTTCACTCCTTTTAATTGTCCCATGTTTCAATCAGACTGGCTATTCATCCATCAATGGGCATCCTTTGTGCTTCTCTGCCTTTCTTTTCACCATCCCTTCTGCCCGAACATCCTATCCTATCTCCGCCTTTCAAAATCCTACCTACTCTTCCAGGTTTAGCCCAAGTACCACTTTCTCCATGAGAACTCGCCCTTTTCCCAACCAGATCAACACAATCTCTGAATTCCCAGAGACATTGTGGCATAATGATGAGAGCTTTGTATGTGAAGTCAGTGGAAACCTGGGTTCAGATCCTACCTCTGACAGTTTTTAGCCATGTAACCCTAGACAAGACAAACTTCCCCTTCAGTGATCTCATCAACTCTCAAAATATCAGTTACCATTTCTTCATAGATATTTCTCAAATCTCTGTATCCAACCCTAATCTCTCACAGATCATTAATATTTATTAAGTGCCTACTATATCCAAGGCACTCTGGTATGTTTTGATTATATAAAGATAAAAAAAAATGAAAGAGTTCCTGCTCTCAAGGAGTTTCCATTCTATAATCTCTTTGGGACTGTTTCCTAATCTGTAAATGATGAGATAATGGAGGTGACAAAATGTTCTTTTTCCTGTATATTTTCCCAATTACATATAAAAATATTTAATATTCATTTTAAAAATTTTGATTTCCAAATTCTCTCCCTCCTTTCTCCCCCTCCCTGAGAGAGTAAGCAATTTGATATAGGTTATACATGTACAATCATGTAAAACATATTTCCATATTAGTGACATACATTTTCTATATAAATATCAGTTATCATTGTTGCCATCATAGGAATGGATAAAGATTGAGCAAGCTGTGCCCAGATGTGCAGGTACACCCAAAGGAAGAGCCAATGATAAGGTTCGCCTCATATATATATAGAGAAAGAACCAGTGGAAATGTTCACCCCAGGGAATGGAAGGAAACATGAGGCACCCATTCTAAACAGGCCTGTGTTTGTTATCAGTAGTTTATTTCAGGAGCAATAAGGATAATAATACAGAAAGGAGAAGTTTCTTATTTCTTTAAATAACTAGTTGAAATGTTCAGGAAAGTTGAGTTTGCTTTAGAGGCTCAAAAATAACATCTGGTATTTGCACTCATGCCAGTTACAAATGTTTAAGAGGGCTCAGCCTATTTTATTTTTTTGTTGTATTTTCAGCATCTAGTAAAGTGTCTGCTGTGCAGTAGACACTTAATAAATTGTTTGAGTAATTGTGTTGTTGGTTTTTTTTTTTATTGACTAACTGTGAGTTTTCCCTAAGGCTCTGTTCAAGACCACTCTTCTCTTCTCTTCTCTTCTCTTCTCTTCTCTTCTCTTCTCTTCTCTTCTCTTCTCTTCTCTTCTCTTCTCTTCTCTTCTCTTCTCTTCTCTTCTCTTCTCTTCTCTTCTCTTCTCTTCTCTTCTCTCCTCTCCTCTCCTCTCCTCTCCTCTCCTCTCCTCTCCTCTCCTCTCCTCTCCTCTCCTCTCCTCTCCTCTCCTCTCCTCTCCTCTCCTCTCCTCTCCTCTCCTCTCCTCTCCTCTCCTCTCCTCTCCTCTCCTCTCCTCTCCTCTCCTCTCCTCTCCTCTCCTCTCCTCTCCTCTCCTCTCCTCTCCTCTCCTCTCCTCTCCTCTCCTCTCCTCTCCTCTCCTCCTCTTCCCTCTCCTCTCCTCCTCTTCCCTCCTCTCCCCTCCCCTCCTCTCCTCTCCTCTATTCTCCCTCTCCCCCCTCCCTTCCTCCTCTCTCTGTCTCTCTCTGTCTCTGTCTCTCTGCTCTTTGTTTCATTTAATTCTCATCTCTATGCACATGACTCATAAACTTTATCCAGTATTCAGACCTAGTCTCTCCCCTGAGTTTCAATCCCGCTTTACCAGTTGCCTCATGGACATTTCAAATCGGATGTCCTAGAGACGTCGCAAGCTCAGCATCACCCAAACAGAATTCATTACCTATCCTCCCAATCATACCTCTCTTCCACATATCCCTATTTCTGTCAAAGACACCACTAGCCTTTCATTCTCCACATTAACCTGGACTCCCTACTCTCCCTCACGCCACATATTTAATCGGTTGCCAAATCTCACCATTTCTACCTCTCCAATATCTATATTGCATCCAAACCCTTGTCTCCACTCACACACCTATCGCCTTAGTTCAGCGCTGCATCACCTATCCCTCAGATTATTGTAAAACTCTCTAATTTAGTGTCCCTGCCTCAAATCTCTTCCCTTACCAGTTCATCCACCATACACTCCTGCCAAAGTGTCTATCCTTAAGCACAGATATAACTATATCACTCCCATACCTGATAAACTTTAGCAGCTCCCTGCATGCTAATTAAATTACATAGAAATTATTAAATAGAAATATAATTAAACATAAATTAAAATTAATTATTTAATTATAATTAAATATAAAACTCCTCCTTTTCACTTTTTTTTTGTTTTGTTTGTTTCTTTGTGGGTCAATGGGGGTTAAGTGACTTGCCCAGGGTCACACAGCTAGTAAGTGTCAAGTGTTTGAGGCCGGATTTGAACTCAGGTATTCCTGAATCCAGGGCCGGTGCTTTATCCACTGTGCCACCTAGCTGCCCCCCTCCTTTTCACTTTTAAAGCCCATCCCATCCTTGCCCTAACCCATCTTTCTAGCCTCATTGTACATCATACTTCCTCTTGCACTCTGCTCTATCCAAAGAGATCTTCTCTCTGTTCCTTGCATACTTTACTCTCTCATCTTTGTCTCATTGCATTGGCCATGCCCCATTCCTGGGATGTGTTTCCTTATCACCTCTGCCTCATAGAGTCTTTCTCTTCTTCCCAGAAGCAGCTTACATGCCACCTTCTACATGAAGCCTTTCCTTGATCCCTCAACTGCTCAGGTGCCTCCCCTCTCAAACAACCTTGTATTTCACTACTTTATATTTTATATTTGTTTCCATTTATCTCTTTTGTGTTTGTTATGTATGTGTGTATATGCATATATATGCATGTATATACTATATATACATATATATATACATATACATATACATATACATATACATATATATATATATATATATATATATATATATATATATATATATATATATACTTGTTTCCCCTATTAAAGCATAAGCTTCTTATGAGTAGGACTTATTTTATTCACTGTACTTCTAAGACCTAGCCTGGCACCAGATGCCCATTTAATGTATACTTACTGATTAATTAGGAATAGTGTGTGACCTTGAGTCCATGGGCCTTTACATTCTTTGCAAGGAAGCTGTGGGGTGTAGTAGAATTGGCATGGGACCCTGGATCTGGCCCTTAAGAGCTCTGTGACTCTAGTGCAATTCCCTTGACCTCTCTGAACCTCAGGTTAAGCCATTTGTAAAATGGGAGTACTGTTTGCACTGCCCGACTGGAAGAATTTTGAGGAAAATGCTTTATGAAAGGTGAACACTAAAGAAATGTGAGTTGTCATTGTTATGACAGCAGCTCTGCTCTATCTTTGGTCTTTCTCTGGACTGGACATTTTTTTTTTGTGTGTGGTAGAGGGGAATCATAGATTTGGGCATGTCTGTGAGAGGGAATAGTGGGTAGGTCATAGGGAAATGAAAAACAGGGACCATAGCACCTGTTGGAGCAGTGATGTCTTTTTGGATTTATGCTACTGAGTCTGTGGCAATCAGTTCACCCTGTTAGTTGTATCTAATAATGCCAAAACAACTAGCAAGTTCATCCAAACAGCTGGTGTCAGACAAGGACAAAAGAAACCCAGTCAGTTGTTTGGCACACCTCAAACCAGCTGGTTGAAGATTTCACTTTTTAACCAGTTGAGAAAGTGTCGGTCCCCCAGCTCTAATTCTGTGATCTGCCAAACATTTTTGCATGAACCTTAAAAGCTGATAGTTACTGAATAGTTAGGGCTAGCATAAGGGAAAGAGGAATGTGGTAATTTTCTGCAATGATGCTCTCCTAAGAGTGTTTCACATGTCAGGAAAAAAAAAAAAAGAAAAGAAAAGGAAGGAAACTGATTCTTCAGGGATTGGTGAATGTTGTCCTTTGAGGGTCTTTCCTTCCTTGGAACTTGGATCTTTGGTCCTGAAAGCCCAGAAAAGGGAATAGATAAAAGTGGGGAAAGGGGTCAGAAATGACTAGAGGGAAGCTGGGCACCACCAGCACTTAAAAAACAATCAGAAACATAAAAGAAAAAGAAAAGTAGGGGCAGCTAGGTGGCACAGTGGATAAAGCACCGACCCTGGAGTCAGGAGGACCTGAGTTCAAATCCTGCCTCAGACACTTAACACTTACTAGCTGTGTGACTCTGGGCAAGTCACTTAACCCCAATTGCCTCACCCAAAAAAAAAAAAAAAGTAGAACTTGACAAAAACAGGAGCCCTTCATTATTTTCCAAGATTATAAATAATTAGTATTTTAACCACAGTAGTCTAGGGTTAGAACATGGTTGTTTAAATAGGAAAGATACAGTCTCACTGCAGGAAGATATGACTGATAATTGCTTTCTTCAGCTGATAGGTCTTTAATAGATAGGCAAAGGCTTGTAAGTGGGGTACACAGGGTCAGTGAGTCATCCAGCTTACTAAGCAGGTGTAATGGTTGACTTACAGATTCATTGATCCAGGTTTTCATGGGAAGAAAAAAAGAAAACTGAAGCCCTTAGCACTTATCAAGTTAGAAGACTGATATAGACAGACTGCACTTAGCATAATGTCTACATGCTTAATAACTGTTTATTGATTGAATGGCTTACTGAAAGGCAGGAAGACTGAGCTCACTTTCTAGAAAGCAATAAAATTCATTAGCAGCAATTTTGGGGTCTAGGAGAATTTGAATTAGTTGGCTTTTAAGTCAATGGTCCTTAAAATATTCCACCAAAGTTCTCCTCTTGGCATGGACACAAGTTTATATGTCTGGAGGCTATAAACACACAGCAGGGCACAGAGTGTTGGCAACACCTCCCAAGCTGAAAATGCTCCAGGTCTTGTTCTGTGACTTGCAGGCTGTATGCCTGTCACCTGACGACAGTCATTCAGTCAGTAAACATTTATGAAGCACCTACTGTGTGTACAAAAAGAGGCAAAAGACAATGCCTGCCCTCAAGAAGCTTACACTCTAATGCTGCCTGACAACCAGCCTAGCTAGCTACACGAGGATACTTATCATCAGAGGATAAGCTACTAAGCACTAAATTTTTTTAATAGCAGTAACTTTTTTTTTAAGGCAGTTGGGGTTAAGTGACTTTCCAAGAGTCACACAGCTAGTGGTAAGTGTTAAGTGTCTGATGCCAGATTTGAACTCAGGTACTCCTGACTCCAGGGCCGGTGCTCTATCCACTGCACCACCTAGCTGCCCCGTATCAATAACATTTAATAAAAACCTTTGCTAAAGTGTGGAGGGGTTGCTGTTTACATTTGATTGGATAGAATTACTAATACTAAGGAAATCAATGATCTTTTATGAATTTTTGAAGAAATATCTTTTAAAGCATTTTTTTAAAGTAACAGCAGCACAGCATTCTGGGAGAGTAGAAAAAGCACTAGCTTTACAATCAGGGGACAGATTCAGGCTTGCCTCTGATGCTTATTACATGTATGACCTTATGGAAGTCACTTAACTTCTTAGGATCTCAGTTTCTTCATCTGTAAAAAGCAGGGGGGCGGGGGAAGGCAGGATAGACCAAGTTGGCCTCTGAGGGCCACCTTCCAGTTCTAGACCTATGTTCCTCTGTATACTATGAATTTCAAGTGTTGTAACCCATGTCATTCAATAAAATCATCATATTATTGATTTTCAAATCTAGTGTTAATTTCATTATTATTTCTTTTACAGAAATCCTTGGGTACAGTAGCCTTGGGGTATATTACTTTATTTAAGATAAATTTTAAAATTAGATGGATATGAAAGTCAGAAGTTAAATTTCATGGTATTTACAACATCTTAGAGCCAGAATTTAAAATTTTAGATCCAATACCATTTCCCCCTCTTGGATGTGTTCTGGGAACTGGGAAAACTAGATGAGAAATGAGTCAAAGTCATAGAGTTTCAAAGCTAAAGGTCATTTAATCCTACCTTTTTATAGAGAAAGAAACTGAGGCACAGATGGATAAAGTTACTTGACCAAGACCATCCACCTAGTTAGTACACAGTCTGAACTACAACTTGGGTGAAAGAATGGTAATTTTAAAGTCATCCGTTTTAATTTAAAGTCACCCACTTCCTCTCCATAGGAATTCTTCTATGCACTGACTGTGCAATACTATAACGAATCAACAAGGTTTAAATAAATATATATATGTATGTATACATACATACATACATACATACACACACACACACACACACACACACATATATATATATATATATATAAAATAAAGCAGTTAAGAGGTCCATATAAAACAAAGATGAGCCTGTGTATTCATAGATTTTTATTTCTTACAGACTTGGATGAAAATTGACCCCATCAATTCATCTGAGATGTGCAACCTATAATAATTATTTTCTATTTTGTTTTAACATTGGCACTAAACACTCACTGTGTCTGTTTTCTCTTGTTCCCCCTTCATTGGAACCAGTCATTTCCTGTCTTCTGTATTCATTTTTCAAAGTACAATCTATAGACATAGATATTTTGTTTTCCAGAACAGAAAAACTCAGAAAGAAAACATGTATCTAAAGTTCATGGAGTTTCAGTTTCATATGTAAAAATAAAACAAAACCTATGATTTCTGTTTCATAGAAAAGGAAAAATTAGAACTTTCTGTTCCAATTTCTTTATTGTAAAAAACACACAAAAAATTTAATAAAATTTGTCTCAGGAAATGTTAATTACCCATTAGAGAAAATGCTTCATTTGAGAACCAAAAATTTTGCTTAATATAAAGCATTCAGAGAAAAAATAAGTACCCAATATGGGGGAGATTTGGGAGGAATTAAGTCTGTATAACTGAGTTCCCCTCTGGAATTCCCAATTCTACAAACAATGGTTCTTTCAGAGCTTTCATTCTAAGTTATTCTGAATTACATAAAGAGGAGAAAGTGATTCATAGATGATAGGAATTTAACTCTAAAGTCTTATTGGTGTCTGTTGCCTTTATTTCCCTTGCTGGTTTTGGAAAGAGGTGAGAGCAGCTGCCACCCCTCATCTCCTTTTAGGTTAGTGGGGTCCTTGCCAAAATGCATTATTTGTATATGTGTAAGGCGAGCAATACATTTTCTAATCAAAAGCAGCTGTACCACCAGATTGGCTTATATGAGCATAAAATAGCAGAATCAGTCAGCCAAACTTCTTTTCTCTGGGTAGGTCCGTCCATCATTCTCCAGACTGGAAGAACAACTCAGCTTTGTAGCTCATTTGACACAGATGACAAAATGATTTTGTTCAGGGAGCGGAAGTCAGAATAAGAAAATCCTGTAAGCCCTTGATAGGTGACATAATAATGCATTACGCTATTGTTAATGTGAGTATTTGAAAGATTAAGAAGCATATGAGGGAGACATTCTGATTTAGAAAGAACAGTGTGTCAAGAGTAATACTCCCTAACAGCTGGGCCTGTTGAATAAGCCTAAATTGCCTGGATAAAAGTCCCTTGGAAGATAAGTTTGGACATTATGCCAAACTGGCAGGGTAATAATAAGCTAAGAGGACTCATGCTGTGAAATATGTCATGGATTAGACATGCTAACTGACATGTCTGATGAGAGGAAGCTGACTAAATCTCAACAAAGACACAAATTCCCAAGTGAGGCCTGACGTATCTCATAAGCCGAGTAAGCACCTTGGAATGATGTATCCTTGAGAGGGACACCAAAGGTTCACCAACACTGAATGACTTCATGTATTCCATCTCTGTTTCTACCCATATCATTTTCTTCTTAATGAAGGTTTTGTAGAAAACATAGAACTTAGAGTTGGAAGATACCTTGGGAACTGCAATATCACTGAGTTGTAAACTCTAGAGTTATAGATTAACAAGGGTCACATAGTCCAACCCTCTCATTTTACAGATTAGGAAACTGAGACCCAGGGAGGTCAAATAACTTGCTCAAGGTCATACAGGTTGTGTCACAGGTGTGTTTGAGTTCAATCCTCTTATTTTAGTTTAGTTTAGTTTAGTTTGTTTTGGTTTGGTTTGGTTTTGCGGGACAATGAGGGTTAAGTGACTTGCCCAGGGTCACACAGCTAGTAAGTGTCAAATGTCTGAGGCTGGATTTGAACTCAGGTTCTCCTGAATCCAGGGTCAGTGTTTTAGCCACTGCACCACCTAGCTACCCCAATCCTCTTATTTTATTGATGAGGAAATTTCCCCTCAGTAGAAGGGAATCTACTTGCCCAAGATTACACAGATAATAATCAGCAGAGCCAGGATGCAAACCCAGGTTTTTTTGCTCCAAATTCCTCATTATTTCCATTAGCTTCAGTGGTGAAGTCTGGGAAAATCCCTGGGTCTTCACCCCTAAAGTCTGGCTCAGGTTTGAGACCCCCAAATCCCATCCTGTCCCTAGGCCCTCAACAGGCACCAAAATAAGCTATATTTCCGAGAATGGCTTTATACTAGATCTCTGGCTGGATTTTGGTCTGAAGCTGGACCCCACACACACACTAGCTTAGTCTAGCGTCATCATTTCAATATTCTTTGTGGGATGTCCAAGTTCCCCAGCAGCCTTCAAAGGTAATAGAGACTCTTTAAAAGGTTGGACCACAAAGGATGTGGTTATGTTGCTGGCTATGCAACATCAAGTAATGGGCCTAATCCCCATGCCAAAGTTTCCATCTTTTAAAAATAAACAACAGTGTAGTATAGTGGTAAGACACTGAATTAGGTGTCAGAAAATGTGGGATCTTGTCTAGCTCTTCCAGTTACTTGAGATATGACCTTGGGTAGAGACATTTAATTTTTCTGTGTCTCAGTTTCCTCATGCCTATAACACAATGATAATCATGTACAAGTCTACCCATCATCTCAAGGCAATTAAGAGGATCAAGTAAGATAATGTATGTGAGAATTGAAAACTAAAGCAGTACTAACATAAGAGAGGGGGAGGGGGAGGAAGACACTACCCCTTGATAACTGTGTGATCCTGGACACATCACTGAACTTCACTGGGCTTCAATTTTCTCATTTGTAAAATAAGGGGGTTATGTTGAATGCCTTCTGGGCCACTTCTAATTATATGATTCTGTGATTTATAAGAGGGTAGCTAAGTGGCACAGCAGATAGAGTGCCAGCCTGGAGTCATGAAGACTCATCTTCCCGAATTCAGATCCTACCTCAGATACTTACAAACTCTGTGACCCTGGGCAAGTCACTTAACCCTGTATACCTCAGTTTCCTCCTCTGTAAAATGAACTGGAGAAGGAAATGGCAAGCCACTCTAGTCTTTTTGCCAAGAAAACCCCAAATGTGGTCACGAAGAGTCAGACATGACTGAAAAGACAGAACAACAAAATGATCTATAAGAATTGAAAGAAGATTAAGAAATAGGATATATATGGCATTCTGTTGGCTTAAAAACAGTCTAAATCCGGGTCATTTCTTCATTATCTTAATTATTAGCATTTTAACTTATTAGTTACCACTGTTAGAAGTCTTTAGGACTTTTTTTTCCTTGAAGCTACCTAGTTTAAGAGTATTTTTAAATAGTTCCCTGATGTTTTTAGTTGCCCTGAGGATAACTAAGAGTTGTTGGACTTGAAGCCAAAAAGGTCTGCCCTCAACACTTGCCTTTACTCTTTAATTGGGCAAGTCATAACTTCTCTGGACTCCAATTCTTTGTCATAATGCAATGGGAGCCACACAGTGTCCAAGGATGATAGGTAGGGGTTTGTGTGTGTATTTCGTGTGTTTGTGTGTGTATGTATATGTATATACTCTCTAACAAACATTTTATTCCCCAACCCCCCCCCCCACACATTCAAAAATATACATCCCTGAAATGCTTCCTCTTCCAAAATATTCCTCTCCCAAAATACACCCCACTTTCAGCCCTGAAAGTATAACAAATGACTGCCAAGACTGAACTATGCTGAAATAGGTCTTTGTCTCTGGATGTTAAGGCAGCAAGGCATTGGCCTTGCAATCAGAAGAAATGGAGGCCTAAGCTCTGCTCCCTTTCTTTTTATGTGACTATGGACAATTTCTCCGAAAGTCTCCTTTCAAAGCCATTCTTCCTATTTGAACCGCTAGAACAGCTTTCTCCTACCCTCCTATGTGGGAGGTAGGGAGGCCAAAGGACCACCCAGGCCATCCCAAAGTTCTGAGCATGTGTCCCTGGGAATGGCCAAAATGTAGGCTCAGCAAACCATGGCCTGCACTCCAGCTAGTACAGTAGAAGTAACCAGGGCCTAGACCTATGACCATGAATATTCCATGACTTGGTCACTGTGTATAATGCTTGTTCTTGAACCTTTTTTTCTTATCGGACCAGACTTTTGATTTTACTGTTAAAGGAAGCTCCCTCTATCAATGCAGATCTGCATCTGTTCTGCAAATTGCAGCCTTGGAGAGATGCCTGAGGCAATAAGAAATCAAGTGACTTTCCCAAGAATCACACACACAGAACTTGAATTCAAGCTTTCCTGATTCTCAGACTTGCCTGCTATCCACTATGATATGTTGCCTCTTCTTAATTATCCAGCTGCATAGGAAACACTGACATCTATCATCTTATTTGACCACCTAAAATATAGGTTTTGCTCTTGGATTTAGTGGGTACGAATCTTATTGATAAAAAATTGATCCTCCTGCTCTTTTTGTGGTGGCAAGGAATTGGAAATTGAGGGGATGCCCATCAACTGGGGAATGGCTGGACAAGTTGTGGTATATGAATGTAATGGAATACTATTGTGCTGTAAGAAACGATGAGCCAGCGGATTTCAAAGAAACCAGGAAAGACATGAGCTGATGATAAGTGAGATGAGCAGAACCAGGAGAACATTATACACAGTATCAACAACATTGTGTGTTGATAAATTGTGATAGATTTGACTCTTTTCAGTAATACAATGTTCCAAGATAGTTCTAAAGGACTCATGATGGAAAACGCTCTCCAAATTTAGAAAAAAGAACTGTGGAATCTAGATGCAGATTGAACCATACTATTTCTACTTTTTTTTGTTATTCTTTTTTGAGGTTTTTCCCTTTTGTTCTGATTCTTCTTGCACAGCATGACTAATGCAGAAATATGTTTAATGTGATTGTGTATATATATCAGATTCCTCACTGTCTGGGAAGGGGGGAGGGAGGGAGAAAAATTTGAAACTAGAAATCTTAATAAAAACGAATGTTGAAAATGATCTCTACGTGTAACTAGAAAATAATAAAATACTTTTATGATTTAAAAAAATTGGTCCTGCCCTTTGGTGCTAGATATTATCATAGTTGCTTCAGGTTAAAACTTTCTGTAATCTGTCAGTAACATATCTAAATGTTTCATGGCCACAGAGTAGTGGATTGAATAGCATTAGAGCCGAATGGAGAGCTTGAGTAATTATTGTCTTCTACAAGTTAATTTGTAAATTGATTATTTGAGACTGGGAATGTATGCAGAGGTACAGTATTATTTAGAGACACAGTATATAATCAAGTTAACCCTTAGGATTATAATATTTAGGATGCTCTCATTCAGCAGCTCTCAAACATTTTGGTATCAGGACTCTATTACATTCTTTTTTTTTTTTTTGGTAGTTTCTTTTTATTTTATTTATTTATTTTTTTTTAGTGAGGCAATTGGGGTTAAGTGACTTGCCCAGGGTCACACAGCCAATAAGTGTTAAGTGTCTGAGGCCAGATTTGAACTCAGGTACTCCTGACTCCAGGGCCAGTGCTCCATCCACTGCACCACCTAGCTGCCCCTGACCCTATTACATTCTTAAACATTATTGAGGACCTCCTAAAGAATTTTTGTTTATGTGGGTTGTGTCTCTTGATGTTTATCACATTAGAAATGAAGACACCTTGGTATTATTATGAAAATAGTTTTGACTTCATGCATCCCCTGAAAGGATCTTAGGGACCCCTAGAGGTCCCCTGATTACATTAGAGAACTACTACCCTAGTCGCTTTTTCTCAAAGTACTCCAGAAATATTTAGTGACTTACTTATGATCACACTACTAGGAGCTAAGGTAGCATTTGAACTCAGGTCCGTTATGAACCATGTTTCTACTCTTAGACTATCAATGCATAACAATGTCCCTGCTAACATTATTACTACATTGTAACCAATAATATTTAGAAATCCTGCCATAATATCAGAACCTCTCGCCTACTTATAATCATGTTCCTGTAGAACAAACCCCCTTAAATAATGTTTCATTTCATATCCTGTTTTGGAAGGTACAATGCACAACGCACAATGCTTGTAGAACTAATCACAACTACCTACCACCTATAACATTGTTTCTATAGGAATACTCATTTTTAGTCCCATTTTCGATGCCACAAATACATTGTTCTTTAACCCCAATCCTGCACCGCTTTTTTTGTTTGTTTGTTTGTTTGTTTGTTTGTTTGTTTTTGCGGGCCAATGGGGTTTAAGTGACTTGCCCAGGGTCACACAGCTAGTAAGTGTCAAGTGTCTGAGGCCAGATTTGAACTCAGGTACTCCTGAATCCAAGGCCGGTGCTTTATCCACTGTGCCATCTAGCTGCCCCTTGCACCGCTTTTTATCATCAGGAGAGGGAGGAGGAAGGGGGAGCTGGGGAGGAACTTGGACCAGGGGCCTTGGCAGCTTCAGTGGCCAAGACTGGAGAGATGTCTTGGGCAGAGAAAGAAAATGTGACAATCCTTAGAAGCATCAGGAAGTGCAAGGGGATGGTGAACCCCAGTGGTGGTGGAAAAAATATGGGAGTCTGGGATGGTCCCAACCCCCACAGGAAGGTACTGGAAGGGGGGGGGTAGAGTTGAGGGCAGTAGCTACAGATCCTACAGTGTAAGGGATAAGGTTGTAAATCTAGGACAGCCTTTACTCTGCTTCCCATATCGGGGTATGTGGTTATTATTCACATTACAAAGGATTCCTCTAAATGGTTTGGCCCCTTGTTGGTATGGCTAAGGCTTTGTTTTATATATTATTAACTACTAGATTGAGAAGCTCTGAAGGAGGGTAGGGGAGATGATTTTAAGTTGAGATATTAGGAGCTATTGCCGGCTAAGTGGCACAGTTGATATAATGCCAGGCCTGGATTCAGGAAGACCTGAATTCAAATCCAGCTTCAGATACTTACCCTGGGCAAGTCACAAATCTGTTTGCCTGTTTCCTCATCTGTAAAATGGCTAAGGTTGTTGTGAAGATCAAATGAGATGATTGTAAAGTGCTTAGTACTGTGCCAGGTCATAGTAAATGCTATGTAATATTAACCATTATAATTATTAATTATCAATCATTTGTTGTTCAGCTATTTCAGTCAAATGAGACTCATGACCCCATTTGGGGCTTTCTTGGCAAAGATACTGGAGTGCTTTGCCATTTCCTTCTAAAGCTCATTTTACAGATGGAGAAATCAAGGCAGGGACAGCTAGGTGGCACAGTGGATAGAGCACCAGCCCTGGATTCAGGAGGACCTGAGTTCAAATCTGGCCTCAGACCCTTGACACTTACTAGCTGTGTGACCCTGGGCAAGTCACTTAACCCCAATTGCCTCACCAAAAAAAAAAAAAGTAAAAAAAAAAAGAAATCAAGGCAAAAGGTGGGATTTTAGCTGAGACTTGAAGAAATCCAGAGAAGCAAGGATGTCTAAGTGAGGTCATTACTACTTGTGTTGTCTCCATTTTGCAGATGAAGATACTGAGCTTCAGGGAGATTTAAATGATCACATAGTTAATAAGTTTCAGAGGCAGTATTTAAACCTAGTCTCTGCTGACTTTAACAAGTTTTCCACTATATCTCCCCTAAAGATGATATCCCATTGAGTGCAATTATGGTGTCTCCATCTTGACATATTCAAACAAGCTGTTGGTGTTGAAAGTTGGGAAACAGAAATTGGCGATGATATTGAACTTGACGCTCACTGTTTCCCAAAAATGTTAAAGTGATATAAAACCATCACCATGATGAAGAAGCCAAAAAGAGCCCAGGGGCTGACTTAGCCAGCAAGTACCTAATATCCTTGCTAAGGGAAAAGACAATGCAGACAAGGAAAATGCCCATTTAGAATATACAAACTTATTTATGAAACACTGCAAAGGAAGATGGCAGCAGATTATGAACAATACTGCCTCATAAAACAGTTAAAAACAGTCTAGGTGAAAATAAGGAAATAGGAAGCTTGGCACAAAGCCTAGCTAAGCCACGTGACTCTAAGAACATATACAACTGAAACTTATAGAAGAATAGCAAGTAAACAGAAAATGTAACAGATTTATCAATATATATGGACTATCAATTTTCACCATCACCGATGGTAGAACTATCCATGTTTGAATACCAACTTCTCAATCCATAATGTGCTATATAAGGAAGTATTCATAACATTTAAGAAGATGAAATTGAGTATGAGTAGCCACTGCAGAAATATGAGCATTGGATAGTTGGATAATTTATTGGTCATTGGATAGTTTATTCAAAAGAATGGGGGGGCAGATCACAAATTGTATTATTAACTCAAAAGGCAATTGAGAAAACTTCAATAACTAATGATCCATATGCCCACTTCCTTATCCTGTGTTTTATACAGGAGACCACATCTTTACAATTACACAATTATATGAAAGGTACAGAGAGTACAAGGTCCTATAATGTTTATATTTGGTTGAACATATAAAGTGTCTGACTTTGTGCATCAAGCCCAAATCTCCCTCTTCATAACTTGCACTATTAATGCTGTTAGTCCTTCCCTCTAACACTGAGCTGAAGTCATGTAGCCATTCTTGTTTTTGTTTTTTTTTTAGTGAGGCATTTGGGGTTAAGTGACTTGCCCAGGGTCACACAGCTAGAAAGTGTTAAGTGTCTGAGGCCAGATTTGAAGTCAGGTACTCCTGAATCCAGGGCCAGTGCTTTATCCACTGTGCTACCTAGCCGCCCTCCATCTTGTATTTGTGAAATTCCTAAGTTTTACCCAAGTTTAATATTTTACAGTTATCTCCAGGAAATTGAATCTTAAAGTCCAACACTTTATCCTTTTAGGTATTTTTAAATCCTGACTACACCATCCAGTGTATTAACTTTCCCTCCTACCTTTGTTCTCTGCAAATTGGATAAGAGTACTATTTATATACCTTAACCATGTCATTAATAAAAATGTTAAACAATACAAAGTCAAGCATTAAATATCTACTATGTACTAGGCACTATGCTAAGCACTGGGAACCCAAAGGAAGGAAGAAAGAGTAAATGGAGGGAAGAAAGGAGGAAGGAAAGGAAGGAAGGGCAGGAAGAAATAAAAGAAAGGTAGGAAGGAAGAGATGGGAGAAAGAAAGAGAAAAGAAAGGCAAAGAAAAGAAAGAGCAGTCTCTGATCCAACATACAAACTATGTAAAACCAAAATAGACAGATAGATAGATAGATAGACAGATATGATATGATATGATTTGATAATTTGGATATAATCAATAGAAGCAAAGCCATAGTCTTTTTTTTGGTGGAGCAATGAAGGTTAAAGGCAGTAGTCTGAGGGGTTGGAAGAGGCTTCTTATAGAAGGTGAGATTTAGATCACTAAATAGGGTTTAAGGTCACTCACAGATTGATCTTTAGGATGTTCAGCTGGAGACATTTTTCCATGACATCTGCCATTAATAACTATTCTTTGGGTACCATCACTTCCAAGTCTACCTATTTCTTCTGTTGGTTAGCCAGAATATCTCCATCTTTTCCAGGGTAATAGCATGAGAGATTTTGTCAAGTGCTTTGATTAAAATCTGTGTAAATGACAAAGTATGCTACTAGTGTAGTCACACTGACAAAAATGGAAATGAAGTTAATCTAGTATAACTTGTTCTTAATGAAGCCATTCTGGCTCTTTGTCATCACCAGTTCCTTTTCTAGACATTCACTAACTATCCTCTTAATAATATGTTCTAGAATCTTGACAAGAATCAAAGTCAGGCTCTCTGGCCTATAATTTGCAAACTCTAATCTTCCCTTTCTTTGAAAATTGGGACAATATTTGACCTTCTCTAGTCCTTTGTTACTTTTCCTATTCTCCATGGTCTATCAAAAATCACCAACAAACACATCTGCCAAGTAATTTCATTTCCCTGGGATACACTTAATGTGAATCTAGTAAATTGAATGCATCAAGGACAGCTGGTTGTTTGCTTATTATCTTCTTCTTTATCTTGCATATAAACTCCCTATTGACCAATTTTGTTCTGTCATCTCTTTTTTGTTTGGTTTTGGTTTTGGTTTTTTTTTGCAGGGCAATGGGGGTTAAGTGACTTGCCCAGGGTCACACAGCCAGTAAGTGTCAAGTGTCTGAGGCCGGATTTGAATTCAGGTCCTCCTGAATCCAGGACTGGTGCTTTATCCACTGCGCCACCTAGGTGCCCCCTGTTCTGTCATTTCTAGTGCAAAGATCTTCCTTGTTGGAAAAGGAAATGAAAGCAAAACAAGAGCTGAACAGCTATACCATCTCTCCATTATCCATTATCATTGTTCCGTACACACCAAGCAGTAGTCCTAGCTGTTGCTTGTTTATCTTCTTGTTCACAATATAGATTTAAAAAAAAAATACTCCTTTGCTTCTTATCCAGCCTCTGCTCATTCTTAACTTTATTGCTCCTGACATTATTCTTACTTTATCATGCCAATCTTTTGCAATCATCTTCTATCACCTCCCCTTGGTTTCATCTTCTATACACATTTTTTATAAATGTTAACTTGATCTGTGAATTCTCTGTACATACACATTTCTCCCTTTAGACAGCTGCACCTATTTTTCCTTATAAGAATCTCTTTTGTATGTGTCTTGAAAATCTTACTCTTGAGAGCTTCTCATCTTTCGTGAGCTGGATTCTTCTGTAGAATTTTGATTCATAAAATCCTCCTACCTGTCTTTTCTCTTAACCTTTTGAAATCTGCTCTCCCAATTAAAGCATATATCACACTATTCCTGGACTCTTTTTTCCTTCACTAATTTATAAAATGGAGTGGTCACTTTCCCCCAAAATTGCTTTCATTTCTATCTTTTCAACCAGTTTCTCCTTGGTGAAAATCATGTTCAAAATGGAAGTTTCTGGGGCAGCTAGGTGGCGCAGTAGATAGAGCACCGGCCCTAGAGTCAGGAGTACCTGAGTTCAAATTCGGCCTCAGACACTTGACACTTACTAGTTGTGTGACCCTGGGCAAGTCATTTAATCCCAATTGCCTCACTTAAAAAAAAAAAATGGAAGTTTCCCTTGTTGGATTCTTCACATTTTGAAGGATAAAATTATTATGTAAAGTCTAAAAGATTATTAGATATTCTGCTTTTGGCAGAACTCCAACAAATATCTTGATAATTTAATTTTCTCATCACTACTATATTAGGCCTCTGTGCTAAATTTGTGATCTATTTCTTGAACTTTTCATCTATTTCCTCTCTCTGTTAGGGTGATTTGTTGTATATTCCAATGACAGTATATTTTTTTTTTTTTAGTGAGACAATTGGGGTTAAGTGACTTGCCCAGGGTCACACAGCTAGTAAGTATTAAGTGTCTGAGGCCAGATTTGAACTCAGGTACTCCTGACTCCAGGGCCGGTGCTCTATCCACTGCGCCACCTAGCTGCCCCCCAATGACAGTATTGCTTCTCTTTATTCATCTTTGCTCTACCATGTTTTCCCCCCTTGATTCTCGGATTTCCTCACATGAATGTGTCTTCCAAATATCTAGTGCTGTTATACTCACAATCATTCTCCCCTTGCTTTTTTAATGTGGCTTCCAGAGCCACATTATTGGCATTGTGTTCTCCTGTCAATTCTCAGTTAAACCTATGCTGTAAAATTTTCTTCCCTCCATTAGAATTTCTAGTTCATCTTGCTTGTTACCAAAACTTTTTGCATTTGATTACGAACATTTAATACCATGAATTTTATTGACTTCCTCCTTTCTTTTGTCTTCTATGAATTTCTGATAATTTCTATTGCTAAGAAGCTAGATGGTACAATGGATGGATTGCTGGACCTGGAGTCAGGAAGACCTGAGTTCTAAATCCAGTCTCAGACACTTACTAGCTACATGACCTCGGGCAAGACACTTAACCTCAGTCTGCCTCAGTTTTCTCAATCCTAAAATGGGGATGATGATAGCACCTATGTCCCAAGGTGGTTGTGAGGAACAAATGAGATAATATTTGTAAATCTCTTAGCACTGTGCTTGGTACATAGTAGGTGCTTAATAAATATTTGTTTCCTTCCTATTCTTGTGGCAATGTAGCTATTCTCTGTGGAATCTAACTTGGTGAATACGCACAGCCAGTCTTCTTCCTCTGTCTTCTTTTTCAGTATAAATTTCCCTTATTAGCTTTGTAAGAGTCCAGAAAAATACATTCCTGCCAACCCTCCATCTCCAGCCCCAAACCTGTCATCTCTATATTTGAGCTGTGGTTCAGAAATCCAAATCCTCTTCTCGGACTTCATCTCCTTAACCAGCTGTTCACTTCCCAAATCTGCCTTTCTCTTCTTTTTTTTTTTTTGGTGGGGCAATGAGGGTTAAGTGACTTGCCCAGGGTCACACAGCTAGTGTCAAGTGTCTGAGGCTGGATTTGAACTCAGGTCCTCCTGAATCCAAGGCCAGTGCTTTATCCACTGCGCCACCTAGCTACCCCCTTTCTCTTCTAAAGTGTCTTCTGTTGGCCACAGTAACAACAACAACAGCAACAAACACAAACAAACAACAGCAGCAGCCTGAACTTCTAAGATATTTAGGTCTCCCTCAAGACTTTGTAATCTTGAAGTCACAAAACTGTCTGGGAGCTTGCACAATGTTTTTAATGGTCCTGCTCTACCTCCCAGCACAAAAGCCCATCTTTTAACTTACATTTTTCCATGATCCTATTTTCCCATTTTCTATAATCACATAATTCTGTGTGATTACGAATCTTGTAACACTGCAAAGAATCAGTTTCAGGGAACAACAGATCAAGCAGAATATGCATTTATTAAGTACCTACCATTTGCTGAACACTGTGCTAAGTGCCAGAAATGCAAAGACAGAAATGAAACATCCCTTGGCATTGAGCAGCTTAGCTTCTATAGGAGGAGACAATTTGTTACTTAGCCTTCCTGGGCTTGGTTTTCCCCATCTGTAAAATGAGGCAGTTGGTAGATCACCTCTGAAGTACCTTTTTGCTCTCAATCTATAATCCTATGGTACACATACATGCACATATATGGATATACATGTAGCCCTAATAGATTCTGCTTGAGTCTATATTCCAACTCATACTCGTACTGGCAAGTTAGGTCCCCAGAAGGGAGTTGCATAGCTCCTCTGAGAGTTCCAGGGGTACTCCTGAGGAGCAGTGAGGTTCTTCTAATATTACAAGCTTAATCCCTATTCCGATATGTTCTCCTAATATCAATTGCCCAAGCTGCTTAGTAATATTGCTATCATTCATTAGTATCCTAATATCAATTTAATGAGTTGATTTCTCCTCAATATTGGTTAATCAATTAACATCAATTAGTTCTTACAAAGGAACTTAGAATAAAAATATTAACCTATCCCCCCTGAATCAGGGGCACACTCTCCCTTTTTTTTGACCCTGGTCCCTGGGGAGAGTGGGCTCAAACTTGAAGCATTCGCCCCTACCAAGTTCACTTCTAGGTTAACATAGCCTGTGGGCGATGGGTCACTCATTCTCTTGTTTGCAGGACATAGCTGACACTGCTGCACTGCCTCAGATAGTGACCTCAGGGGCATAGGAGTATGGTTATTGACAACAACTTCTGGCTCTTCTGACCTTTCAAAGCTTACAAGGAGTGAGGCATTAGCGTGGGGTGGGGGTGGGGGAGATTGTGACAGACCTCATATAGAAGATGGCATTTGGAATGGGCTTTGAAAGAAGAAAGAGCTTCTAAGAGGCAGAGGGAAGGAAGTTATATGTTCTTCATCTGGGTAACAGCTTGTGCAGATTATGCCCCTCAGACTTACAAGGAGATGTTCAGTTACCATCTAGGGCATTTTGAGTTCACTCCCCAAATAAAAATTAATGATCTCTTGCTTGTGCTGAGGAACTAGCATAAACATTATCCTCTTATTCATCAAATTATATAAGATGATAGGCCAAGTCCCTCCACCCCCATCCTCCACATTCCTCCTTCACAGGCTAAATTGAAAGATTATAGAAAAATAAAAACTGCAAATATAGTCCAAAGTGTTAGGCAGTATACAGGAGTACATTGCTTTATATAGCCCTTGGTAGAGCATTGAATGAGAACACAGTAAACTTATTCACCATGTTGGAAAGCAGTGATTCTTAACCTTTTTTTGCATGTCATGAACTGTTCTGCCAAAGCAAAGCCTGATTTGGGATGGGAGCAGGGAGAAGGAATGATGGAATAGGGGAAAGTATTTTGTAAAAGAAAATCACTTGCTCTGGGTAGGAGTCAAGTCAGCTCCAATTTAGTCCATTTGCTCCCTGTGTGACCTTGGAAGCCTGTGCACCCCTCCTAAGAATAACAGTTGGCCGGCTGACTGGTTTGGTTGGTTGGTTGGTTTGGATTCATATTGAAAGAAATTCTAAATTTCAGTTAAAAGTTAGTGAAAATAGATTTATTTTTTCCACTCAAGTTCATGGACCCTCTGAAAGGTACCCCCTGAAACCTTTGGGAGTCTGTGGACCTTAGGTCCACAGTTCTAGAGAGACCTTGCTAAGTGAGAGAATCTGGGTGGGAGTGGAGGAAAAGGCAGGCAGGTACAAATGATTATAAATGAACCAGAAGAGCACTCAAGGGTGTTCTGCAACTAGTTCCTAAAGCTGATTGTTAAATTTTCAGTGTGAGCATTGACACCTTAGAAATGGGCAAATGCAAATTTTTTTTTAATTTAAAAAAGAAATGGGCAAATGCTACAAATCAGGGCTTGATTTATTGTTTTGTTGATTGTCTGGTCTTAACAAAGCAATGGAGAAGATGTTAATTCTTTAGTTTAAACTTAAAAGTGTGTCCTGCATGCTTTTTTTTTTTTCAGAGAGCAGGTTGTTAAACAAATATTTGTCCAGCACTCCAACTTCATGCTCAGGGAGAGACCGCTAGTGTAATAGGAGAAGGCACTGGACTTGGACTTAGGAAGACCTGGATTCAAATCCAGCCTCAGATACTTGCTAGCTTTGCTACCCTGGACAAGTCCCTTAAAGTATTTCTGCCTTAGTTGTCTTATCTGTAAAATGAGAGTTGCTTCCTGAGTTGTCTCTGAGGTTCTTACTAGCCCCAAACTCTGTGCTCCTTGTATAGAAGGCAATTCCTATTCCCAAAGGACGAACGTGAGTTTGGGTAAATATTGAATTAATACAGTACTTATATGGTAAGAGGAATTAACAAGGACAACAGACTTCAGTGGAAAGACAGGCAACTCATGTGACTTTTAAATTTATTTATCTTTTGAATCTGGAAATGTGTCAATCTTTTCTCTGCTTCATGTTCTCCTGGAAGATTTCTGCAGAAGTATATTTCTTGGATGAAAGCCCCACAGTTCTATGAAGATATTTTCCTTGGCCCTCCTAAAGATGATGCAGATGAAATTTTGAGTTTCTGCGGCTGAAAAGTTTGTAGAGGAGGGGGAAGGCAGAGGGAAGGCTGAAGGAGGAGAGGAGATTGTGGGGGAGATGAAGAGAAAGAGAAAGGTCTGTATTTCTTGTGGAAAGGTTTAAACCCATACTACAACAAAGAATTCCATTTTTCACATCCTTCAAGTTAAAAAAAAAAAGAAACCCCAAATATATTTACTTTTTATTTGTAAGGGGGGTAAGTTCTTCCTTTACTGGGCCACTTATTCTAGCGTAGGACTGTCTTTGTGTCCCCAGTTACTATCTCAGTGCCAAGTACACAATAAGTATTTAATCTATACTGATTGATTAATTGATAGGACTTTCCTCTGAGCAAACTCTGCCCTGTTGATCAAGCTGTATACACTATTTCTATTGAGACTGAAGAGGCCTCACAGGAGCCATGCGTCATTGTTCCCTGCCCCAGAATGTAAGTCACAACTTATACCTTTCACCCCTTCTTCAATACAATTTTTTTTTAAATCAATTTTGTCCTCTAGCCAAGACAATTGATTTCAGTGTGTGGCATGAAAGACTCAGTGTAGGTACAGCTGAGGCCTGGGTTTCCCCCTGGGTGTGGCTACCAGCTATTCCCAACTCACCAGGATTGATGTAAATTGGAGTTCCTAGTTTAGCTGGGAGAAGTCACAAACAAACAAACAAACAAAAACCCCAGGATATGATGAAGGATTCTCATTTACTTACTCCTATGTCCTCTGTCCCAAGACTGACAGCTTCTTCAAGCCTAAACCCTGGGTCCACATCATCATACATTTGAATGACTTACTTGATATTGATATTTAGATTTAGAATTTTATTTTCCCAAATTACATGTAAAATACACATTTTGACATAAATTTTTTTAAAAGTTGTGTTCCAAATTCTCTTCCTCCCTACCTCCCCCTGCCAAGAACTCAAGCAATTCAATATAAGCTATACATGCAATATAAGCTAGTCATGCAAAATATTTCCACATTAGCCAGGTTGTGAAAGAAAACTGACAAAAACAAAACTTCAGATAAAGGAACTAATCAAAAAATGTGCTTTGATCTGTATTCAGACACCATCGGTTCTTTCTCTGTAGATGGATTGCATTTTTCATAAGACCTTCAGAGTTGTCTTGGATCATTGCATTGCTGAAAATAACCAAGTTATTCACAGCAGATCATCTCATAATATTGCTGTTATTGAATGACTTACGTGAAAGAAAAATCAAGTAAGACTAAAAACAGGATAAATTCTTCTGTCCTTGGGATGTTTTCCCAAAGAGAAAAGGTGTGATCCCTTTCTGAAGACAAGCCACAAGTTCTCAAGGTCTCTTCTGGCTCAAGGCTTTCCTTTCCATGCCAAATGAGGTCTCATTTCTAAGATGTTTCTTTTGCCACTCATTTTTTTTTTAAATGTTAAATATGAGATCAGAACCCAGAATGAGTAGACTTTCTGTTTATACTTCTAGCAAATGAACTTTACTAGATTTTGTTCTGTTTCTCCCACCTGAAAAGTTAATCCAACCTTTGAGGCCCAGGTGAGGATATATATCCATTGGTGATTAGTTTGGGGCAAGTGATTTGAACCTGGCAGCTTAAAAAAAGGTATTGTTTTTCAGTCATTTTAGTCATGTCTTACTCTTTCTGACCCCATTTGGAGTTTTCTTTGGCAGAGTTACTGGAGTGGTTTGACATTTCCTTCTCTAGCTCATTTAATAGATGAGGAAACTGAGGCAAACAGGGTTAAGTGACTTGTCCAGAGTCACACATCTAGTAAGTGTCTGAGATCAGATTTGAACTCAGATCTTCCTGACTCCAGGCCTGGCACTCTATCCATTGTGTCACCTAGCTGCCCTTTAAAAAGAATGTAAGACAGTGAATATTGATTTGTTTGCATTTCTACTGCTCCTGATGACAAACTGAATTCTTTCAGTATGGGCAATTTTGGAAATGATGAAGCTTCTATCTAGATTGTGTTTAGTATACATTATTAGTTTATATTCACTTCAAGGTCAGGATGATTCAGTGTTAATCACCCCAGGTTTCTATATGGTAAGCTTCTGACAATAAGAGAACTGGGTGTATGCAACCCACTTTCAAATTGGATCCTAAATGGTATCTTTGTTCAAAGGCCCAAATAGAACCAGGCCTCAAGAGGTCATTGAAGCTATGAAGTTGTACAGTGGTCCAGTAGTATTGAACTGGGGGCTGGGGCCTGGGCTCCTGGCACAGAGAATGAAATGAGCCCCTGGCACCCTTCAGAAGCCAAATTCACCCCTTGTAGGACAAATTCAAATAACTGAGCTCTGTTAGGATTGTTCAGGGGCAGGTGCCATGAGCAATGGATTGAGAACCAGGCTTGGAATCAGGAAGACTCATCTTCCTAAGTTCAAACCCAGCCTCAGACACTTACTAGCTGTGGGACCCTGGGCAAGTCACTTAACCCTGTTTGCCTCAGTTTCCTCATCTGTAAAATGAGCTGAAGAAGGCAATGGCAAACCACTCCGCTATCTCTGCCAAGAAAACCCCAAATGGGGTCACAAAGAATCAGGCACAACTGAACAACAGCAGGACTGTTGAACTTTAAGTGAGTGCCTTCAGTGTCTCTGCCTGCCTGCTTATCGATGTCCACTAGCCCAAAATGGATTTAGTTCATCCATACCCCTGAGGTCCACATTTGTATAATAGAAAATGGGGATCTAGGTTGCTGCTCTAGATTTGAGGAGACGGGTCTGGGGAAAGGATATCAAAGCAAAGCTATTCCTCCCAAGTGGGATATCTGGTCACTTGAAGCATCTTGTGCAATAATGGCAATTTTTTAAAA
The DNA here is from genome assembly GCF_019393635.1 of Dromiciops gliroides. NCBI lineage: Eukaryota > Metazoa > Chordata > Mammalia > Microbiotheria > Microbiotheriidae > Dromiciops > Dromiciops gliroides. The sequence goes on from NC_057863.1 coordinate 439,129,347, forward strand.
ACTGACAAACTTAACTCCCCATATTGGGGCACACTGGAGAGACTCTTCCAGTCTGGGCAAACATAAAAGTGACAAAAAGTGGAATACCTACTTGGAAAATAATCTGCTGTCCCCAAAAGTCTTCTTCGGACACTGAGACCAAAAGAACAGTATAGTTGTTTTTTGTTTTGTTTTTAAAGGACATCTGATTAATCTAGCCTTTGGCCCCAGGGGGAGGAAGTACAGTGTCTGGAGATAGTGAGAGAAGCCGAGTCTTTACCTGGGTTATATATTGTTCAGAAAATCAACAGTGAAACTGGACACCTGGGCTTAGCAAGCAGGCTCTTTTTGGTCATTCTTTATTTGAAGAATTTGCATTCAGTTCAGACTTGATTAGATAAAGAACTGACTTGAATAAGTGCAAAGACTTGAGGTTGAAGCAGTGGGAGGAGTGAAATGGGGCAAGAAAATCACTTGCTCAGGGTAGAAATTAAGGCACCTCTGGTTTAGTCCATTTGCTCCCTGTGTGACCTTGGGCAAATCACTTCCTCTCTTTAGAACTCAGTTGCTTTATCTGCAAAGTGAGAAAGTTGGAATAGATCGTAAGACCATAGATTTAGAACCAAAAGAGACCTCAGAGGTCATTTTATCCAGACCTCTCTTTTGACAGATGAGAAACTTGAGGCCCTATCAAGAAGGTTAAATGACTTATCCAAAGTAACACAAGCAAATTACAGAACCAAGTTTTGAACCCAAGTCCTTTGACTCCAAATCTGTCATTCCTTCCATATGACCAGGGGTGCGAATGGGACAGCTAGGTGGTGCCATAGTGCATAGAGTGCCCATCAGGAAAATTCCTCTTCCTGAATTCAAATCCAGCCTCAGACACTTAAGAGCTGTGTGATCCTGGGCAAGTCACTTAACCCTGTTTGCCTCAGTTCCCTCATCTGTAAAATGGTCTGGAGAACAAATAGTACCCATCATATTGACTCATGACAGCTGATTGTTATATTTTCCACATCAGCATTTATGCTTCAGAAATAAACAATTGATTAAAATTATGGCTTGGTTTATTGTTTTGTTTATTGTTTATTTATTGTCTAGACTTAAGAAACTGTTAATAATGCAAATTAATAAACAAAAGTTGAGAACTATCTTTACATGTAACGGAAAAAATAAAATGCCTTAGACATAAAAAAAAATAATGCAAATTAAAATTAAAGGTGTGTGAGCAAATTTGCGATTGCCCTCCCCCCTCCATCCCTGCCCCCCTCCAGCATGATTATTAAACATTTACTGGCACATCCTCTATGAGGACTGCTTGAGCTCAGCAGGAATGAAGTTATAGGCTCAGAGAATAAAGTCATCACCAGACTAGAGGCTTGGGGACTAGAGACTAATTAATAAGAACAACAATAACAACAATAATAACTGGCAAGCCTCATAATATCCCTGCCCCCTACAGTTACCTCTTCTAACCCTAACATTCTAGGAGTCTTTCAGAAACAGATAAATGTGTCTTTTCCCAAAGAGAATCAGTACAGCGCTTCACTCTCTGTCATTTAATACATATTTTCCCGTCAAGCACATGGAAGCAATTTCTTTATTATCCAAGGCACAGAAACAGAGGAGTTCAGGGGTGGTAAATGCGAAAGAAAAATACCTGTGTGTGTCTCCCTAATGTAGCCGCTTCCATATGGACACCCTTGTGATTTCTTTCATATGTGAGTTAGCATTAGTTTAGTTTGATTATTGTTGTTTTTGCTGTTCACTTGTTTTAGTCATATCTGACTCTTTGTGACCCCATTTGGGGTTTTCTTGACAAAGATACTTGAGTGGTCTGCCACTTCCTTCTCCAGCTCATTTTACAGATGAAACATGCAAGCAGGGTGAAGTGACTTGCCCAGGGTCACATAGCTAATAAGTGTCAGAGGCTGGATTTGAATTCAGGAAGATGAGTCTTCCTGACTCCAGAAAGCCACTTCACCACCTTGATTATACAGAGGTGGAAAAAAGAAGAAGAAGAAGAAGAAGAAAAATAATTGTCATGTCCCAGTATCCAACCTGAAGCCTGGTCATATTCTGGTTACTTCTTTCTTATTTCTCACCTAGTTGTAGGCCATTGGGCATCTCCAACTTCTCTTCTACGATTCAGGAAGCTCATTATTAAGAAAACCTCATCATCCTTTGAGATCCCATCATCCTTGTCACTCCACCTCCTCACTACCCTCTGCCCCTCTGACTGAAGGGTGGAGCGGTGAACTCCCGAACCTCCATTTAAGGAGGCAGCTCAACTCAGAACATCTCCTTTTTCACCTCACAGCACTACTCCCCCCTCCCCTACTTAGCTTCCTTTTGTGTATTGTCGTCTTAGATTGTAAATTACCTGAAGGTAGAAATGTTCCCTCTTTATTTGCATTTGTTTCTCTAGTGCTTTGCAAGGTGCCTGGAACATGGGAGGTGCTAGATAAATGTTTAATGACTTAGTTACCCAGGGTAGTGATCTTAACCTGCTATCCTCATACAAAGGAGATTCTTTTCTGTCTTTAGGAAGCTGAGGGTCCTGTTTAAATCGAGGAAGTCATGAGTTACTGGATGTGGTTTTGTTTGAACATGACCAGGATCTTTCTTTGTGGCCTGTTAAAGATAGCACTCTGTCATATGTATCTAGAATGCTGGTTTAGTTTCAGCTCTGCCTTCTGCTATCTGGCAGGAAGGAAGGGCTGGATTCAAATCTGGCCTCTGAGGCTAACTGAAAATCATTCCCCAGTCTTTTAACCTGAATCTCACTTACCAAATTTGGATAATAGTACCGATGGTGCATACCTCACAGGGCTACAATGAAGCTCAAATGAGATCCTGTGTGCATGTAAAGTGCTTTTCAAATGATACAGGGTGTCCCAACATTCTAAGTACGGTTTTAAGCATTAATAGCTGTATAAAAGTCAGTTGTTGATATTTTTTGCTGCTCGGTCGTGTCTGACTCTTTAAAACCTTGTATAGGGTTTTCTTGGAAAAGATACCAGTGGTTTGCCATTTTCTTCTCCAGTAGATTAGAGCAAACAGAGGTTAAGCGACTTGCCCAGGGTCACACAGCTAGAGTGTATCTAAGGCTGGATTTGAACCCAGATCTTCCTGACTCCAGGCCCAGTGCTTTATCCACCGAGCCAATAATCTCTCTCTCTCTCCTTCCCTCCAGACATATATTAGAGGAGCTATAGCTTTCTCCAAAGACCCCTCTAAAGATTTTGTAGCTTTTTTTTTTTAAGTGAGGCAATTGGGGTTAAGTGACTTGCCCAGGGTCACACAGCTAGTAAGTGTTAAGTGTCTGAGGCCGGATTTGAACTCAGGTACTCCTGACTCCAGGGCTGGTGCTCTATCCACTGCACCACCTAGCTGCCCCCCCTCTAAAGATTTTTGTAAAGTGCTTCAAATGTAAGAAGGAAGCTTCCCTTTTTCTTGTGGTTAATTTTGGTACTGGTTAATTTTTTTGTGGATGCTTCTGGGTAGTTTGGTGTTAGGATTTTTTGAAGGAAGGGGGAAAGGGAAGTCTAAACCTATAATTTAACTGGGGTGGGGAATGGACGGTGGGGGGCTCCCCATATGGAAACTTGCACTGCAAAAAGCTGCAATTCATAGTCTTATAGAGTAGCTTGGGGGATCGAGAGGTTAGGTCACTTACTTGTGGCAAGATTTGAACTCTGGTCTTCTTGATTCTCAGGCCAGGTTTCTATCCACTGTGCCTTGTTCCCTCTCTCAGAATCATTATATAACTCTTTCAGATTTAGAGTATGCCAGAGGACCAACGATACCCTTAAATTCAAGAGGCGGAGAAAATGTATTTTTGCTTTTTTTTTCAACCAAACTCCCTGTCTGTCCCCAGGTTCAGTTCTCTCTGTGGTTCTTAAGGTTTCTGTCTCCATATACTTCTGAGCATCCCATCTCACTTTACCTAACTTACTGTCCAAATTATACAAATTTGCAACTTGGGGAAAGGTTGTTCCTGATAGAAACATGTTGAGAGAGAAATAGATTCCTATCTCCTCAACTTTGTTCTTTCTCCTCTCACTCAGGATCCCCCACTGCCCAACTAAACTCCGCCCCCCCCTTTTAATTTTTTTATTTTTTTGGTGAGGCAGTTGGGGTTAAGTGACTTGCCCAGGGTCACACAGCCAGTAAGTGTCAAGGGTCTGAGGTTGGATTTGAACTCAGGTCCTCCTGAATCCAGGGCCGTGCTCTATCCACTGCGCCACCTAGCTGCCCCGCCCCCCCCCCCTTTTGAAATACAAAGTGGTTCTTAGAGTTGAAACCTGGTGGTGATCTGTCAGAGAAATATTTCCAGACATATGTAGTAAGTTTTTGCCTTGATGTTCACAGAAGAACAATGGCTAACCCCTCCTAAGTATTTTCTGGAAGAATGTTCTTTAGTCTCTCCAGATCAAAGACCACTGGGGAATAATCCTGAAATAGCCTCTTAACAGAGACAACAGACATGTTTATTTCTGAGGCCTTAATGCAGATTCTTTTGAATGACAGCTCCCTGATTATTTCCTTCAAAAAGAATGCTTCACTTTCTCTTGATGCTTTTGAAATTGCTGCAAAGATGGAAAAAACCCAAACAAAACCAAAAAACAAACAACCCTCCTTTGTTCTCAGACTTTCCATGGTTCCCACTACCTACAGAGCAGAGTTGAACTGCTTCGTGTATCATTCAAGGCTCCCAATCTTTGGACCTTTTTACTCCTACCCAGGTGTCTGTCTTTTTTTTTTTTTTTTTAGTGAGGCAATTGGCATTAAGTGACTTCCCTAGGGTCACACAGCTAGTAAGTGTTAAGTGTCTGAGGCCGGATTTGAACTCAGGTACTCCTGACTGCAGGGCCGGTGCTCTATCCACTGCGCCACCTAGCTGCCCCCCAGCTGTCTGTCTTACTGCTGCCCTTTACATCGTGATTGAGCTGGTCAAACTGAACCACTTGCTGTTTCTCTAAACATGCACTGGTGCTCTCTCACCTCATTGCCTTTGCCTTCACAATACCCTTTACCTGAAATGCCATTCTTCAACCTTGCTTCCTGGCAAAATTCTACCCATAATTCAGAACTCATGTCAAATACCGCCTCTTTCTTGAAGCCTTCTCTGAGTCTACCCACCTCAGCCCAAAGTGATTTCTCTTCCCTGTGTTTCAATAGCTAGCTCTTTTGAACATCTTATGGTGCTTATCACATTGTGGTTATTTTTGTAGATGCCTTATCTCTCCTACTAGACTGTGTTTTGTGGGGAGCAGAGTACATGCTTTATTTAGCTTTGAATCCCCCATAGTATCCAGTAGGTGCTCGGTAAAGGTTAGTTGAATTAAATCAGAGCCTTACCTATCTTGCTGTTCAGTTGTCTTAGTCACATCCAACTCTTCATAACTCCATTTGGGTTTTCTTGGCAAGGATACTGGAGAGTTTGCCATTTTCTTCTCCAGCTCATTCTACAGATGAGGAAACTGAGGCAAAGAGGGTTAAGTCACCTGGCCAGGTTATTTGCAGGTGGATTTGCACTCAAGAAGCTGAGTCTTCCTGACTTTAGGCCTGGTGCTCTTTGTGCCACATAGCTGTCCCTTACCTATCTTAGAATCCCTTTTTAAAATATTCAGAATAATTTGATCTTTTAAATTGTTTTGGGCATTTTCATCAGTTGTTCAGATAAAGCCATAAATGACAAGCTTATCAAAGCTACAGATGACATAGGGCTAGAAGGGATACATTATTCACTAGGTAACAGCATCAGGATCCAAAAAGTTTCCAATGGGCAATGATATTGTGCCAAACTTAATAATGAAACTTGATAGGGATGATTATAAACTTGTATACCTGAAGTACAGGATTTCACAAATCACAAAATACAATCATAAAAAAATCAGCTTCACAAATTCAAGATGGGAAAGACATGGCTCAATCACAGTTTATCTGAAGAAGATCTGATAGATTTAGAGGACCACAAGCTCACTACATGTTAACTGGAAACATGACAGAGTAAAAAGTTGGTGCCATGTTGGGATGCAATAAGAAAAGTATAATGCCCAGGATAGGGGCAGTAATGATTCCCTCCTCCTCCCATACTCTGCTCTTGTCAGAGCATAGCTTGAGTATTGTGTTTGGGTCTGAGTGTCACATTTTAGGAAATGATAACCTGGAGAGTATCCAAAAGGGGGTACTCAGGATGATGAAGAGCCTAGAGGTAATGACTAATGAGGATCATTTTTTAAAGTATTTTATTATTTTCCAGTTACATATAAAGATAGTTTTCAACATTTGTTTTCACAAGATTTTTAGTTCCGAATTTTTTTCTCCACCCTTCCTTCCCTCCCTCCTCCCCAAGACAGAAAGCAGTCTGATATAGGTTGTATATGTACAATCACATTAAACATATTTCTACATTAGTCATCTTGTGAAAGAAGAATCAGAGCACAAGGGGAAGACCTCAAAAAAGAAGGGAAAAAAACAGTGCAAAAGTAGAAATGGTATGGTTCAATCTGAATTTATAATTCATAGTTCTTTTTTTTTCTGGATGTTGTAAACATTTTCTATCATGAGTTCTTTGAAACTGTTTTGGATCGTTGCACTGCTGAGAAGAGCCAAGTCTATCCCCATTGTTCATCACACAATGTTGCTGTTACTGTGTACAATGTTCTCCTGGTTCTGCTCCTCTCAGTCAGCATCAGTTCATGTAAGTTCTTAATGAGGATCATTTTTAAAGGATTGGGTATATTTCACCTGGAGCAACTAGGTGGCTCTGTGTATAGAGCACTGGGTCTGAAGTTAGGAAGACTCATCTTCCTGGGTTCAAATCTGGCCTCGGATGCTTACTAGCTGTATGACCTGGGCAAGTCACTTAACTTTGTTTGCCTCAGTTTCCTCATTTGTAAAATGAGCTTGAGAAGGAAATGGCAAACCACTCCAGTATCTTTGCCAAGAAATCACCAAATAGGGTAACAGTCTGATATAACTGACAACCGACTGAACAAAATGAGAAGACTTGGGAAAGATATAAAAGCTGCCTTTCAATATATGAAGTATTGCCATTCAGACCTCTAGACAAAACTGGAAGCAATGAATGGCAGTCACAAGAGGCAGATTTAGGGTATTATATGGGGAATGTTCCTAATAATTAGAAAGATCCAAGAGTAGAAAGGACTACCTCCAGAGGGAAGGAAGGAATAGCATTTATTAGAGACCTCCTATGTGCCAGACACAATGCTAAGTGCTTTATAAATGTTATCTCATCTAAGGTAGGTGCTGTTATTATTCCCCTTTTAAGGGATAATAAGGGACAGAGACAGAAAGAGGTTAAGTGACTTGCTCAGGGACACATAGTACATCAATGTCTGAGGTTAGATTTGAGCTTGGATCCTTCTCATTCCAAGCCCATCTCTCTGTCCTAGCTACCTAGCTGCCTCTGTACCACAAGCACTTGTTAGGTATGTTGTAGAAGGACTTTTTGTGTAAATTAAACTATATGACTTCTGACATTCTTTCCTCTTGAGATTCGTAGTCTGGGAGAAGGAGAGGGATGAGAATCGGCAAACTTCACTTTATCAAAATTTCTCATTGTTTTCCTATCGAATTTAAAAGAATTAACTCTGAACTGAACTTTGCAACTCTCAGAAATCATCATTGAAGGTGTTGCTTTTTGGGGGCAATTAGGGTTAAGTGACTTGCTTAGGGTCACACAGCTAGTAAGTGTCAAGTGCCTGAGGCTGGATTTGAACTCAGGTCCTCCTGAATCCAGGGCTGGTGCTTTATCTACTGCAGCCACCTAGCTGCCCCAAAGGTGTTGCTTTTAAGTCTAGCTCTGAGCTGTTTGACCCTGTTCAAAGCAAATGAATAAATTTGGTCCCTGCCGTTCAGGTGATGACAATCTCAAACAGACAACTCTTACCCAGACAGAAATGAAAATAGAAAAGCATCTCTGTGCAATTATGCCAACATTAATTAACAGATTTATATGGGATTGTATTGTCTGCTTTGTGACTAAGGTGTTAGTTCATTAACCTCCTTAAGCAAGGTCACCATATACTCCCTACCAGTCTCTTTCCTGTCCATGATAAGTGGCCCTGTGGGGGGAAATGGTCACACTGGAATAATGACAGCCTTGCCCTGTGGGAGCTAGAGACAGTACAGCTCCCAGGTCACAAAATTGTTGCAAAAGTGGCATAGAAATCTTCCCCATCCCCAACAGTTGGGTTGATCTTTTTCCAAAGTGTTCAGACCTGTTTTGTGCCTATGCGAGGCATATTAGACTCTCCCACAAGGTATCACTCATTAAGATGCGGAAGAATGATCAGGGAGGGCTAGCCATTCTCCATGGAGCAGGTCAGTCTGTTTCTCATAATTCTAGACCATTAAGCAGAGATTTGGGGAGACAGTCAGCTTCTACTGCTCTCTTCTTCCTCCTTTTTCTCAAAAAGTGCAAAGCATACTTATTACCCCATCGGTCCCCATGCCCTGCTTCCCCACCGAAGAGGAGATGATTGGACTCAACAGGTAGCAATATTCAAGTGACCTCACTTTTACTGTGTACATGAATCCTTCAGTGGTGTCTCAATTCTCCAAGGATCATGGGATGTTAGATTCAGAGCTGGGAAAAACATCAAAGGTGATCTGATCTGGATCCTTCCTTTTATAAGAACTGTCTTGTTTCTCTTTATATTCCCAGCACCTAGCACCTAGCACCTAGCAGAGAGCCTAGCACATAGCAGATCCCTAGTGAATATTTTTAAGTGAAATAAAAATTAGTCAGAAACATCAAGGATTAGAGTCCTAATGAAGGGTGAGGTGACTGGGATTTTGCCCAACTACTGAAGTGGATGACATCTGGGGGCATACTGCCACCTTACACAGGACTCCTCATCAGCCTTGTACCATACCACACAAAATCACCACCACCCCACCATCTCCCTTACCCAGCTCTGGATCACCACCCCCAAGGGTCTCATCACTGCAGGTCCCCTCTCTCTGGGCCCGCTTCCCACTCTCCCCTGGAGCTGGGAGATTGAGGGATGGGGATTTGTTCACTGGGCTATAGGGTTCAGGCTGCAACTTCTCCAATTCCATTGCACTGGAAAGTGCAAGGAAAGCTCTTCTTTCAGTGCCCACTCAAATGAATTTTCTCCAGGCACCAGAATTCCTCGTTATGGCTCTGTTCTTCATGAACAAGCAATGAGCTGTATTCATTCCCTTAAGAAAAATAATGTAAAAATTTAGCATCCTATTACTAACTGTCTCTTTCATTCCTTCTCCTCTAGAAGCAGCTAGATGGTACAGTGGATAGAGCAGTGGAGTTAGACCCAGAAGCCAAGTTCAGATCTTACCTCAGATCTGACCCTGGGCAAGTCACTTAGGCTCGATTTGCCTTAGTTTCCTCATCTGTGAATAGGGATAATACCTACCTCTCAGGGTTGTTTGTGAGAATTAAATGAGTAAATATTTGTAAAGTGTTTTGTAAACCTTATAGTGCTATATAAATGCTAGCTGACTTCCTTACTCAGAATTTTTCAAGTCCCTTGAGGCAAATTTCAAAAGTTCTGAGACTTTTGGAGACTTTGGTAGACTCTCTCATGTGCAGTAAACATCTTTAAATAACTTGTCCCCTTCACAAATACTACTGAACTTTGTTGCCACACAAACAGGAAACAGATAACCAAGCCTTAGGTTAAAAGTATGAAGGTATAGATAATGTCTGTTTAGGGTCAAACAGACTTGACTTTAAAAAAAAAATGAGATGGGATGTTCCATTTCCTTCAGGTTTTTTTCTATTTATATTAGGACTGGGGTTACATATATTTCAAGGAAATATGTTCCTCATGCAGTGATGCACAGTGGTGTTCTCCATTAACCTGATATTTTGGATGATCCCATCTGGCTCTTAGTTCACTTTTCATGACAACTCTTTCTTTGTAACTTTTTGTCAGGTAACTAGGATCCTTGCCATGGATAACCTGCTACCCTGAAAGGGGACAATTATGGCATGACTCCTATAGTCTTCTTCCTCCCCAAAGCTTCCAGCACAACTCATGTGTCCCTACCCTACCCCCAGAAGCTTGTATGTTATCCTATACTACCCAGAGGAAGGCAGGCCACTTCCTAGGAGAAGAGAAGATGATGAGAAATCTTCCTCACTTAGATGTAGTACTTACAATCGTAGCTTTAGAGCTAAAAAGGGAACTTGAACTTCCTCTTGGAATCACAGAATCCGAGTTGGAATTTTGTGCCACCTTGAACGAGTAATGTAAGTGCTCTGGGACCCAGTGTCCTCATCTGTAAAATGAGGAACAGATGTTCTCTAAGTTGTTTCCAGCTCTACAACTAGGGTCTGAAATCGCTATAATCCTCTCATCTAATCCAGTCCCTTCATTTTATAAATAATAAAGATGAGGCCCAACAAAGTTAAATGACCTGTCCAAAGCCTATCGGTAAAAATGGCAGAGCCAGGATTTGAACCTAGGGCCTTTGACCACTGAACCACACTCCCACTATTCCTTTAGCCTTAAGAGGGGTGTAAGTGCACAGTAGAGTAGAACCTCTTAAAGGAACATTCTTATCTCCTGGTCAGAGTGCTTGTTTTTGAAGAATATTCTTTAGCCCTTTCTTACAGTTTTTGAAAGAGCTCAAGCTAAGTATCAAAGACTAGTGGGGCTTTAATTTTGATATTGGAGAGTTTTATTCCTTTGGCTTTGTCACATGGTGAGGTGTTTTTTTCCCCTTAGCTGCCTCCCCTCCAAAAGAAGTTTGTAATTGGCTAAATCTATTCTAATACCCACTCTCATGCATTAAATCTCTCACACGACTTACTTCAAAGGGTACGTCTTAAATGCTACATTTCAAGAGTACTATATAGGATTCAGCTACATGGGAGTGTCCAGAGAACCCACAATATTTGCTTTTTGAAATTATTGCAATTAGGAAGATATTCTTGGCACCTTTGTGGCGGAAGGTAGTTACTTTACTGGAAAAATGGTTATCACATAACAGTCTACTTCCCTTTTCATAAGAGCAGTGTGACCTTGGGAGAGTCACTGCACATCTTTAGGGATTAGGTTCTTCATCTGTAAAATGAAGGGGTTGGAGATGACCTCTGAGGTCCCTGTCAGGTTTAAATCTATGATCTTTCAGTTGTTGTTCGGTCATTTTTCAGTTGTGTCTGATCCTTCATGATCTCATTTGGGGTTCTCTTGGCAAAGATATTGGAGTGTTTTGCCATCTCCTTCTCCAGTTCATTTTACAGATGAGGAAACTGGGGCAAAACGGGGTTAAGTGACTTGACTAGAGTTGTACATCTGGTAAGTGTCTGAAGCCAAATTTGAACTCAGGAAGATGAGTCTTCCTGACTGTAGAGACGCTCTATCCACTGCATTTCAAAAATATGAAGCAACACTGAAAAAACTGAGGAATCCCACTGTGCTTCTCTGTTTTACCAATGATCATGCTAATGTGCACTTCCAATTCTTTTTGTTTCTTTAACTAAGTTAGTCATATCCTAGGATTAACACTGTGTGTCAGCTCTTTCTGCAGTGATCCAGTATCATCCTGGTGGAGGCTGAAATGTGTGGGTGCTGGGGCAGGGATAGGGGTTGAAGAGGGAAAGAACAGCACCTAGTAAAGTATGATGAAGCTGTCACTTGGTTATTCTTTCATCTCATCTAGTTATTTAACTCCTACCTGGAGGTCTTTAGAGAGTGAGCCTGTGCCAGAAGTTCTTAAGCTGGGGGCCTACAGACCTCTAAGAAGTCTGGAGATAGATTTCAGGTGCAGAAGTCTATAAACCTGGATGGGAAAAAATACATCTTTCTTTCAATATAATTGATTTCCTTTTTAATCCTATATATTCTATTTTGTACATTTAAAAACATTATGAAGGGGGCGGCTAGGTGGCAGAGTGGATAAAGCACCGGCCCTGGATTCAGGAGTACCTGAGTTCAAATCTGGCCTCAGACACTTGACACTTACCAGCTGTGTGACCCTGGGCAAGTCACTTAACCCCCATTGCCCCACAAAAAAAAAACAAAAAAAAACATTATGAGAAGCAATCCATAGACTTCATCAGATTGTTGCAGGGTTCCATGACACAAAAAAAGGTTAACAGCCCCTGACCAATATTAAATTCTGCCTTCCATTTCTCATTAAGGCAGAGAAGTAACATTGTATTGAGGAAGCCAAGATGTTTGTTGTTTTTGTTCAGTTGTTTTTCAGTCATGTGCAACTCTTCATAAACCCATGTGAGGTTTTCTTAGCAAAGATATTGGAGTGGTTTGCCATTTCCTTCTGCAGCTCATTTTACAGATGAGGAAACTGAGGCAAATGGGGTTAACTTTCCAGGGTCACACAGCTACTAAGAGTCTGAGAAGATAATGAAATTAAAGTTATCTATAGTCATATGAAAAAAATGTTCTCCATCACTATTGATTAGATAAGTGCAAATTAAAACTACTCTGAGGTACCACTTCACACCTATCAAATTGGCTAATATGATAAAAAAAGAAAAATGATAAATGTTGGAGAAAATGTAGGAAAATTGGGATTCCAATGCATTGTTGGTGGAATTGTGAACTGATCCAACAATTCTGGAGAGCAATTTGGAACAATGCCCAAAAGGCTATAAAACTGTGTGTACCCTTTGACACAGCAATAACACTACTAGGTCTATATCCCAAAAAGATCATAAAAAAGGGAAAAGGACCCACATGTACAAAAACATTTATAGCTGCTCTTTGTGTGGTGGAAAAGAATTGGAAATTGAGGGAATACCCATCAATTGGGGAATGGTTGAACAAGTTGTGGTATGTGAATGTAATGGAATACTATTGTGCTGTAGGAAATGATGATCAGGCAGATTTCAGAAAAACCTGGAAAGACTTATATGAACTGATGCTGAGTGAGGTGAGCAGAATGAGGAGAATATAGTACACAGTAACAACAACATTGTGTGATGATCAACTGTGATAGATTTAGCTCTTCTCAGCAATACAGTGATCCAAGACAATTCCAAAAGACTCATGATGAAAGTGCTCTCCACATCCAGAAAAAGAACTATGGAGTCTGAATGCAGATCAAAGCATACTCTTTTCACTTTTGTTGTTGTTGTTTTGTTTCTTCTTTCTTGTGATTTTTCTCTTTTGTTCTGATTCTTCTCTCAACATGACTAATATGGAAATATGTTTAACATGATTGTACTGTATAACCTATATCAGATTGCTTGCTGGCTTTGGGAGGGGGGAGGGAAGGGAAGAAGGAAGAAAAATTTGGAACTCAAAATCTTTCAAAAATGAATGTTGAAAACTGTCTTTACATATAATTGGAAAAAATAAAATACTATGAAAAAAATCTAAAAATCAACAAAAGCAGGAAGTACTCTATCTACTGAGCCACCTAGCTGTCCCAAGGTGCCAATATGAGCGAAGTGAAAACTCAGTCATGTCCTACCAAGTTGGAAAAGTTTCAAGTTGGGGTTCAATGATGAACCCTCATCTGAGGAACCTCCCCCCAGCTAAATTCTGAGTTTTGTCTTTACAAGACTAACCACTGAAATGATGAGTTGTTGGTTTTGTGTGTATGTGTAGTGGGTTTTTCCCCCCCAAATGAAGTACTGGGGGGGGGTTTGGAATTTGGATAAATGGAAAATGTACCCAAATCAATGAAATCACCAATCATTTGAATTATTGTGGTTTGTGTGTAAATCTTGATTTGGCACATACATGACTAAAAACAGTCAATATGGGAAACCAAGTCCAAATGATAAAGTAGTCCCTACATCTCATATGCTCCATTTGCCCTAGATAATGTAGCCTCCCCTTACTAATCTGCAGCTGCCAAACTGCAGTGCTCTAAAGAGGAAATGGAAAGAACAGGGGTAATCCTGCCATGGGTGACTTGAGTTTCCATTCATGAGGTGAATGTACTTTGCTTAGAGACTGTGCCATTCCATCCTTCAGTTGGCCTCCTCTGTGATGAGTTAAACAGACGTTAGTGGCAAGATCTGAAACTTTTAAAATAAAAATTCAAATAGAAAGATGCTTTCATTGGCAAATATCTTAAAACCAAAGAAAAGAGCAGAGAATCAAAGTGGTTAGTTATGAATATAAAAAACTATTAACAGGAGATAGTGGTGTAGGTTCCATAGAATTCGTGAAATGCCACGATTTGGAAATAAAATGGAAACTCCTTGAGGTCAAGGATTGTATTATTGTTATCTTTGTATCTTCAGCACCCAGCACAGTACCTTGGACATAGCAGGCATTTAATAAATGTGTCATTTGAAATTAATTGAATAGGAAAGGCCCATCCACTTGGGAGACAGAAAATCTGAAGGCAAGGATAGTCTGAAGGAAATTAAGAAATATTAGAAAATTAAAACCAGGCAAGGAAAATGGACAAATCAAGGCATTAAATGGACAAATGGTGAATTGGGAAGGTAGCTGATGAAAGTTGTAATGTCTTGTTCCAGATCACTCTAAAAAGTTTACTTCTGCATGCGTTCTTTTTTTTTTTTTAAGTGAGGCAATTGGGGTTAAGTGACTTGCCCAAGATCACACAGCTAGTAAGTATTAAGTGTCTGAGGCCGGATTTGAACTCAGGTCCTCCTGACTCCAGGGCCGGTGCTCTATCCACTGTGCCACCTAGCTGCCCCTGCATGCATTCTTTATAGTCTACCACCGTGAAGTCCAGTCCCTTTGTACTACAGATGAAGGAAATGAGGCCCAAAGACATGAAGAAAATTCCTTAAAGTCATGTAACCAGTTAACAGGAGAACCAGAAATATATCTCTTGACTTCTCAGCCACTTTTCTTTCCTGAATCCGTCACTTGATGGTTTCTTGTAAATCCTGATAGCTATGAATAGAAGTAGGATCAGGGTATTGTAAAGACAGAGCAATTTGGATTAGAAATTTGAGAGAACAAAGTGAGATTTGGGAGTGGGGTGAATAGAAAGGTGGCAGGAAATTTCGGGTATGAACAGAAATGAAGGGATAGTACCCCAGAGGGAATCAATAGCAGAAGACTAAAGCCAGGCAGGGCCAAATGAACTAACTGAGGCAGAGGGAGAACAAAATAATAAAAAGGGAAGAGGGACAGAGGATAGGTGATGAAAATCTAAGGTCTGTTCTGTATCACTCTACAGTGTTTATTTATGCATACCTCCCTTTATGGTCTGCCACTAAAAATAGAAAAGTGAAATTAGCATTCTTGCTGAGTGCTTCAGAGTAGAGAGAAGGGAACCACTCGAAAAAGGAAGGAAATGGACAGTAACCTTGAGTCCATATTTATGTAGAAGAAGGGCAAGCAGGCAGATGAAGAGGAAAACATGAATAACTAGTTACAGTTTTTAAAAAAAAATAAGATTTTTCAAATAGAATACTGTATTGTTCATTCACAAGTGATTCGTCTGGCAAAGAAATATCTGTGCCTTGAGACTCAAGAGCTGTTTGCATCCATGATCAATTTTTAATCAACATAAATGGTGCCATAAATTATACATGACAAAATAGCATAAAGCATTGCACAATGAAGGATAAATAATTTAAATGATTAAAAACTGTTTCGCTGTCATAGTTCTGAAATGTGGGAACTATATTAGAAAGCTCTAATTAGAGATTAGATAGAAAAGGGTCTGAAAGAAGAGGTATCGTGGGGTGGCTAGGTGGCACAGTGGATAAAGCACCGGCCCTGGAGTCAGGAGTACCTGAGTTCAAATCCAGCCTCAGACACTTAACACTTACTAGCTGTGTGACCCTGGGCAAGTCACTTAACCCCAATTGCCTCACTAAAAAAAAAAAAAAAAAAGAAGAGGTATCGAATGGCATGGTGTAAAGAGCATTGGATTTGGAATAGGAGGGGCCTGGGTTCAAATCTCAGTTCTGTCCATTTCTACCTTTGTGACTTTGGACAAGTCCCTTATGCTCTGAGGGCCTCAGTTCCTTCATCTATTAAATTAAGAGGGTTAGACTTGATGAGCTCCAACGCACCTTCCAACTCAAAAGCCGGACACTGACAAAATATTAGGAGACCCCCTGTTTTCCAGAGCTAAGTCCCAGCAAGCAAGCTGTGCCCTGAGCTTGGCAAAACAACAATTCTTTGCAGCTACCTTCCGGATGATCTTACCCTCTGGTAAAATCACATAATTTACTAGGTGTTCTCATCTTGCTATGAATCAAACCCGTCACATTGTTGCTGCTACCTCTCACTGTCAAGGCTACAGTTCACTGTAGCCACTAGTATAAGTATTGAGATCTCCCCACACTGCTTTGCCCCCCGCCACACACACACACTAGAGCCAGATGCCAGCATATGTGTCCTTGCTTGCAAGCCATTTCCCTCACTCTAAAAACTAAACTTCTCTTTAATTCGTGATTCACCTGTCTCTAGCCAGTTCTGTTCAGCTCTGGACATTCACAAATTGGAGGCTGGTTTTGATCCTTTCACATCACTAAGTGAGTTTGAAAACATGGGCCTAATTTTTCACCTAGTCTTGTCTCCTACTTTCTCTAGGGATAGAGATTGGTGTTTACTGAAGTGATGAGCCACCCATTAATATTTTAACCTATAGAGCCTGCTTTAACCTATAGAAATCCTCTTCTCAGCTGTCTACAGAAACTCTGTTGTGCTATGAATATGGGGGATTCCTTTCCCTCCACAATCTAAGTCTTGCCCCATGTTATCTGAGAGATGATGACATAAATGACCTTGATGCTTTCTCCTACTATCTATTGTAAAGAATTAATTGTTATTTGAGGTTTTTATGCCTCGGCAAGCACTGGCCTGGGGTGCTGCAAACCGCACAGTGCTCCACCCCCTGGTTGTACCCATTGCCAGGGCTCTGGCACCTCATGTCATCACTACTCGCTGACGCCTACATGGGCCTGGCAAAATTATAATGATTGGAAGCCTAGTGAGGGCAGTCATGTGACTGTCAGAGCGGCCATCCCATTGGCTGGGGCTGTGTGGGGAATTTCTAGGTTTTGGGGAGGAGAATTGGTCATTCTAGGTGGAAGCTGGGAAGCGACAGGCGTTCTGCTGCGTATTTTCAGCTGATTCCTGGGAGGTGGTATTTTTCAGGTATTATAATTTCCCTTTCCCCATTTTATTTCCTTTCCCTTGATCCTACTGATCCTGTTTGTGTTTTTTTTGTTTTGTTTTGTTTTTGCGGGGCAATGGGGGTTAAGTGACTTGCCCAGAGTCACACAGCTAGTAAGTGTTAAGTGTCTGAGGCTGGATTTGAACTCAGGTCCTCCTGAATTCAGGGCCGGTGCTTTATCCACTGTGCCACGTAGCTGCCCCCTTGTGTTTTTTGGGTTTTTTTTAAGTTTGTTCTTGTTAAAATAAATCTTGTTCTGTTTTGAGGGAGGCTGCCGGTCTCCTTCCTTGCCCCACACTATGCTCTGCATTGTCATTATCTCCATCCCCAAATTTCTATTTACAAATGTCACACAGCTAGAAGTATAGCCATTTGGAAAATATATCCAAAAATGCATCTGCATTCATACTCCAGCCTCTGATCTCATGAGCCAATAGTTATAAGAATTATATTGGGGCAGCTAGGTGGTGTAGTGGATAGAGCACCGGCCCTGGAGTCAGGAGTACCTGAGTTCAAATCCGACCTCAGACACTTAACACTTACCAGCTGTGTGACCCTGGGCAAGTCACTTAACTTCAATTGCCTCACTAAAAAAAAAAAAAGAATTATATTGCACTGCTTGGCATATACCCTAAGGAGGTCATTGCAACTGAGGGGAAAAGTATGAACCTATCAACTGGAGAATGGTTCAACACATTGTTTTACATGAAGGTAGTGGAATTTTACTGTTCTGTTAGAAAAGACAAAAATGGTTACAGAGAAACATGAAAAGATCTACTTGAACTGATGCTGAGTGAAGTAAGCGAGTCAGGAAAATCATACACACAATAACTACAACAATATCAATGAAAAGAACAATTATGAAACAATTGAAAATGAATTTTGCAGAATTACAAAGAAAAGGCTAGACACCAAATCAAAAATTTGAGAAGACATCTCCCCCAACTCCTTTGTGTAGGTGGGGTGGAGTGGGAGTCCACACATATGAAACATTGCATTTATTATCATATTTTTTATGTACTACTTGATTTTTTTCTTTTTGGGGGGGCAGGGCAATGAGGGTTAATTGACTTGCCCAGGGTAACACAGTTAGTAAGTGTCAAGTGTTTGAGGCCAGATTTGAACTCAGGTACTCCTGAAGCCGGGGCCAGTGCTTTATTCACTGAGCCACCTAGCTACCCCATGCTCTACTTGATTTTGCTGATTTTCCTCCCTCTTTTTATCTGTTCATTGTATTTTTTAAATTGTTACAAAGGGTGACTTTCTCAAAGGAGAAGGAGGAATACAGGGGGATGTTTAGGCAATGTAAAAAAAATTATCAATAAAAATTTCAAAATCTATCTCTTAGGTACCTCATGTAAATTTTCCAAGTCCCAAGAAGGTTTCACAATTAGCCAGCAAATACATGGTAAAGGCATTATTTATCCAGTCTCCACCATAAAAACTACCCACTGAACTAAATAATTAGTTCAATAGGATTAAAAGTACCACTCACCATACTTTTCTGGTTTGTCTTTGGGCAAATGTAAATACCACTTAATTTTTATCTGATGGCTACATAACACATGATATAGGTTTGAACAGACCTGCCATCATTCTCTGTTAGCTATACTTAGACGTTCACAAAGCACAAGAGAACCACAAATAATTTCCCCTATGCTATCTCTTTTCTTTTTTGGCTCCAAACTTATTTAACAACCACTGTATGATTTGCAAAGGCCTGGGGGGGGGTGACCTCTCACAGTCTATAACAAAAACTCTTAAATTGAATGATTGCCATTAAAACTCACAGACCTATTTATATTATTTAGGAAGGTAACTTTGACCAGGGTGTTTTTTGGTTTGTTTGGTTTTTGCCATCCTACAAACCACATGTGCTTATCAAAATAGATGTATTTGTACAGGCACCTTAGGGGCATCTAGGAGGCACAGTGGATAGAGTGCCAGGCCTGGAGTCAGGAAGATTCATCTTCCTAAGTTCAAATCTGGCCTCAGACACTTACTAACTGTGTGACCTGGGCAAGTCACTTAACCCCTATTTGCCTTAGTTTCCTTATCTGTAAAATGAGCTAGAGAAGTAAATGGCAAACCACTCTAGTATCCTTGCCAAATGGGGTCACAAAGAGTCAGACATGACTGAAAATGGCTGAACAAAAACAACAGGCACCTAGGGCTCTTTGAGAATAATCCAATAATACCATCTGATTATAAGATATGCTTTATGTGAACTAGGGAGACACATGTCATAATTGTCATTCTGATTGATACTAAGCACTTGAATTCTAAATCCCCCTGCTCCCCTTCAAGAGCTATGTCACTGCTAAGTGGCATGTCCAAAACAAGAAACAGAAAATAAATTAAGTCAAAGTCAATTAACTGCTTTAAATCTTTTCCTTTATAGTCATGTTTATTTTTCATCCAGGGGAAAGCAACAGGAGAATCAGCACATTTATTGCAGTAGGCACTGCCTAAGTGAGCACTTCCCGTACTTTATAATTTATTTGAATAGAAGTGTTGGGTAGAGTTTTTAAAATGTTAAATTGATGCTTGTTGTTTTTCACATTGTCACTTCCTGGTATACTTCTCCACTGAACCATCTCTAGTAACAAAGAAAAACAGTTAAGTAAAATATACCAATAAAATGTTGACTGGCAGTGTATGCAACATATATATTCCCCACTCCTATATTTCCTGCCTCTTGACTGACAGGAATGAACTGTATTTCATCATCTGCTCTCTCCAAGACCAAAATTGGCCGTCATAATTCAGCTACCTTTTAGTATATATTTTTCTCCTGTTTCTGCTTTCTTCACTCTGCATCAGTTTATTCACCTCTTCTCATGTTTCTCTGAACTTTTCATATTTGCTGTTATTTATAGTACAGCGATACTCCGTTTTATTCATATATTACAATTTGTTCAGCCATTTTCCAAACATTGAGCATCAATTGTGTTTCCAAAAAGTGCTACTATAGATATTTTTTACATCTACAAGACCTTTCTTTCTCTCTTTGACCTCTTTGACCCTGCAGTGGAATGACTGGGTCAAAGTTTATGAATAGTTTGGTGTTTTCTCACATTGCTTTCCAAAACAATTGTACCAATTCACGGCTCTACCAAGAATGTATCAATGTGTTCATAATTCCTCAGTCCCTCCTAAAGTGATTATTTTGGTCTTTTATTAACTTTGCCACCTTAGGTGTGTGAAATGAAACCTCAGATTTATCATCTGCAATTCTCTTATTATTAGTGCTTTGGAACATTTTTTATATGATTATTGATTGTTTGCCTTTGACTACTTAACTATTGAGGAGTGTGTATATACCTATGCGTGTGTGTATATATATATATATATATATATATATATATATATATATATATATATTTATATACATGCACATGTGAATGCATGTGAGAGGGAGGGAGAATATATATAATACATTTATTATATTATTATTGTCATACATTAACATTAGTATATTATATTATATCATAATTATACATATATGTGTCTTGGACATTAGATAGATACAAACGTTTTATGTTGGGTAGTTTTTAATTGTTTGACTTAATTTCTCAGTTTCACCAGGGAAGAATACAATTATTTTCCTATACCCATTTCTTAGAATATTGTGAAGATGAAATAGACTGTTAAAATCCAGAAAGCACTTTAAACTTTTGAAGGAAAGGAACTATTATCCAGATAAAGTCATATTATAATTGATATTTTTTAGGTAGATGGATAGTGTTAATAGTTTGGCCCTTAGGGCATATTCTTAAATTTCCAATCTTTGTAAAGTAGTCAGATAATATATGATCCTAGGGCTAGAGCTGGAAGTGACCTTAGAAGTCAGCTCCCCTCATTTTAGTCTTTCTACAGATAAAGAAACCACAGGCTCTGGAAGTTGTGACTGAGATAAACATGTTCTTTTTTTTTTTTTTAACGTTTTATTGATGCCCCCTTTTTTTCTTTTTACATGACTGTCATTTCTCATGAACTCTCCCGCAGTCCTCCCATAACAGAACTCTCTTATAACTAGTCAAGCAAAATGTATGCCTCTTTCTAAACCTCTAGTCCACCACCTCTCAAGGTGGGAAGCATGCTTCATTCTTCTGAAATCCTAATTGGTCACTGCACTGACCAGAGTGCTGAAGTCTTTTGTTGTTTTCATTTCCATCATCGTGATCATGATTGTTCTCTTAGTTTTTATTTTGCTCTGTATCTGTTCTTACAAGTCTTCTCAAATTCCTCTGAATTTTTCATGCAATTTCTTAGGGCACAATCATATTCATAGGATCATAGATTTGGATTTGGAAAGGACCTTAGAAGTCCTAGCTTGTCCAAACCCCTCCATCTTACAAATAAGGAAACTGGGGCAGGTAGAGGTTATGTGACTTGCCCAGGTTCATATAACTAGTGTCTGAGGCAGGATTAGGACCCAAGTGTCCCTTATTCCAAGTCCAGCATTTTACCCACCATGCTACACAACATTTTCATTCCATTATATTTATATACAGTTGATTCAGTCATTTCCCAATTGTTGGGCATCATCAGTAATTATGTTTTTGTTTTTTTGTTTTCTTAAGTGAGGCAATTGGGGTTAAGTGACTTGCCCAGGGTCACACAGCTAGTAAGTGTTAAGTGTCTGAGGCCGGATTTGAACTCAGGTACTCTTGACTCCAGAGCCAGTGCTCTGTCCTCTGCGCCACCTAGCTGCCCCTTGTAAATATGTTTTAAATATGCATGTGAATTAATGTGACTGTCTTTGGATCTTGGGAACCCTGGGCTGTGCTTCTGGAGTACCAGTGAGTCAGAAATTCAGGGATGAGTTGTCTTAATAAAAGCGTTGAGCAGGTCTGGATTGGGAAGCCAGCTAGAAGAACTGGCAATCCCTCCTCCCTATTAGGTTACTCAACCCATAAAGCAGAATTGAGTACCAGCTTCCCAGTATGTAAAAAGTTGCTTCAGTAGGCAATGCCTGTCCAATAGAACACCTTTGTATAGACTTTCCACAATGCCCAGGCAAGTGTTGTCTCCTTCCACCAGAATGGTGATGGTACCTAGTCAGGCTGGGCACTTAGCCTGTACATTTCTTTCTTTCTTTTTTTTTTTGCAGGGCAGTGAGGGTTAAGTGACTTGTCCAAGGTCACACAGCTAGTAACAAGTGTCTGAGGCCGGATCTGAACTCAGGTCCTCCTGAATCCAGGGCCAGTGCTCTATCCACTGCACCACCTAGCTGCCCCCCTGTACATTTCTTAATGCAATGCCTCAAGAGTAATCCTCAGGCATGGCTAAGCAGAGGTAAGGATGCTGGCTCAGCTATGAGTGAATATAGGATGCTATCGTTTCTGAAAGATGTCCCAATCTGTTTGGGTTCTTCTCCTTGTTTTTAGGATACTGCCAGCAGGTATAGAAAACTGAACCAATAAAGGCAACCTTTAGACATTTATCATTTAGGAGGTCAGTAGACAGAGGCTGAAGTTAGAATATCAACGAAGCAAAAAGTCCAGACAGCCAACCAGATGCACCAGAGGTTGGACCCTTTGGTCAGAGAGATATTTCTCTCTCTTCCACACCATCACAAGGCAAATACTTAATGAAGATCACCCTTCCACCCCAAAATAAAATAGTGCTAATTTTGAAAAATGGATCTTTGAAAACAAATCTATGATCAGTATAGGAGCAAACCTCCATTTTGAATCAAAATCAACAATTTCTATTCCAAATCAATATCTTGTGCTATGCAGTGCATAATGACCTATTTATAAAGCATTATATTGTTTAGATCCAAGTTGAACTGGAACCATGGGCATCATGCCTAATGGGTTTCCTTCCTTTTTTGCCACTACAGCTCATCATGTTGTGATGTCAGCAGGAGAATAACCTCTGAAGTACTCTCTAAGCTCACTCCCCTCTCTGAGGCCAGAGCTGCATTTCTCATTTGTTCATATAAGCGCTGACAAAAGGCAGAGTACAAACTTTGGCATCTGAGCAAAGGAGCCTAGTGAGCAATTTAACTTAACAGGGCAATAGAACTTTCCAAGATGTATCAGGAGGGCAGGAAGAATCATAATTCCTTCAAGTTACAAATTAAAGTGGTCAACAGAAGCATGGGAAAAGAACCCAATACAAAGATAAACATTAAGACAACCCCAAGTGGGCCTAACACAAGGAATCTTAGTCTTCTTCTTGTCATGGAACCCTTTGGAAGTTGGGTGAAGTCTATGAGCTCAGAAAGTTATAAAGAGCACAAAATACATAGGATTTAAAAAGAAACCAATTCTATTGAAATAGTTATCAAAATATTTAATTTTTAAAATTCACAGACCCTAGACTAAGAACACCCAAGCTAAGGTGACAGTCCCTAGAATTGTACCAATTTTGGTGCAATGCGATCCATTTTATTATCAATATCAATATAGATGAGGTTTAACTTGGAGATCCTAAGATCCACCAAGAGCTTAAAGTGACCTTTAGTGATCATCTAATCCAAGCTCCTCATTTTACAGATGATCATATGAGACCTTGGCAGGTGAATGACTTGCTCAAGATCACGTATCTAAAAAAATACTAGAGACAGGATTTTAATCCAGTATACCACAGCACATTCTACTTGCTTAAAATGAATTTAGTTTGCAAAGAAAATTTTGTATACTACTCATAGTTGGTGGTATTTAGATGCAGATTGTGTAATCCACTGGTTCACCTATCATTGAAATTTTTTTCATTTAAGAATCTCAAAAATGATAATGCAATTTAGTCATAGCATAGGCAGTAATTTCCCAAAGCCCATACAAGGAAAGCAGGTGGCATTCAGGATAGTAATTGTAGTCAACTTATCTTGGCATTCTATCCCTTCGATATTGTTATTTTTCAGTTGTTTTCAGTTGTATCTGACTCTTCATGACTCTTCAGGGTTTTCTTGACCAAGATACTGTAGTGGTTTGCCATTTCCTTCTCCAGCTCATTTTACAGATTAGGAAACTGAGACAAACAGGGTTAAGTGACTTGCCCAGGGTTACACATCCAGTAAGTGTCAGGCTAAATTTAAACTCACCAAGATGAGTCTTCCTGACATCAGGCCCATCATTCTATACACTGTACCACCTGGTTGTCCCAGATCTGCTCCCTTACAATCTCACAAATCAGTAGTAATAAGGAACCAGACTGCCACAGACTTTAATAGGCAGTTGAACAAAAATTTGATGTCAGATTTCAAGAAATAAATTTATGTTATTAGGCACAGAGACATATAGTTGTCCAGGTTCTCCATGGATATATATTAGTCCTTAGCAGTAAATTAGACACTGGGCATCTTATTAACTCTTTCAGAATCATTAGGGTAATACTTAGAGGTGTGCAGTAATAATTTAGTTAAATCATACCCTTGTTTGTAAAAGGCTTTAATTCTCTTCCCCAAGGACCTAACTTATTTCCAGAGGCAAATTGCATGCAGGGTGAAGTTAGCTGCATGGCTTGAGCAAAGAAGAGACAAATAACAGGCAAACTGACATAAAATACAACTTGAATTTTCCCTCCATGATTACTTTACCAATATTTAGTTGAATTTTATTTTGGTTTTGTTTTGTTTTGTTTTTGGTGGGGCAATGAGAGTTAAGTGACTTACCCAGAGTCACACAGCTAGTAAGTGTCAAGTGTCTGAGACTGGTGTGAGATTTAAAATTGGATATAAGAGCATTAAACTCCCCTTTAACCTTCCCCTTATATATCTCCCAGACCAGGAAGAGAAAGAAAACTCTGAGCTTTAATTAGAGATGGATTACTTAGCTTTTCTTGTTTGGGAATTAATTAGCCAACAAACAGGTGATACTGATTAGGGAAATAGGAAAGTAGAAATACAAATGAATAGTCTTAGATCTAAGCTTAGTCTATATTCTTTTATAAAACTCACTGAATCCCAAAGCTACCTCTCAGGCTGAGAACCAGCGTCAAGCACATGCTGCCACCGAGGACCAGAGCGGATCACCCGAACATGCCACCAAACCTGAGCCAGCGTGTGTGTGCCGAGAGCGAGAGCCCACTTCCGTTCTCTCCTCATTTTTAAGCTCGAGTCCCAGAAGCCTTGCGTGCTCAGCCACACATGGCTGTTGGACACAGTCTCCTCCCCGAAAGGGCGGTCCTTCAAAAACTGGTGGTTAAATTTTAGTTAAAAACTTTCATTTTTTTACCACACCGGATTTGAACTCAGGTCTTCCTGAATCCAGAGCCAGTGCTTTATCCACTGTGCCACCTAGCTGCCACTATAGTTGAATTTTAAAAGATATTCTTGCATTAAAAGTTTGCCTTGCTTACTAAAAAACCATTCGATGCAGCAGTTCTATTCCTCACCATCTGTACATAAAGCCACAATCAAGGGACAAGTGGGACAACTGGGGTCCCTTGGGGTTGGTGAGACATGGCTCCATTCATGCTTTTTTACTCATTCATTGCCCTCCAATAAGTGGACTACATCCAAAGAAGACTACCCAACAGAGAAATAGTGGTGTATCTTGAAAAGAGAGCTGAAGTTGGAGTCAGGAGAGACCTGGATTTTAATCCTCTCTCTGACTTTTGCTCACTATAGAACCATGAGCAAGTCATGCATTTTCTTTGAGCCTCTCTTTCCTCATCTGTATGATGGGGATAATAATACCTCCAAGGGCTGTTGTGATGACCAAGTGTGAAAAATCTTAAAGGGGTATGTAAATTTCAGCTATTAATTTTTTTCAAAAAAAAAGATATGTTTGTATCTCACTAGAATAGTTCAGGCACAGTACTACGCTAAAAATAACAACAACAAACATATAGCACTTACTATGAGCCAGCCATTATGCTAGGTGCCTTTCAAATATTATTTCCTTTGATCCTCACAACCTGTTGAGGTAGGCGCTGTCATTATCCCCATTTTATAGATGAGAAAACTGAGGCAAAAAAGAAGTTAAGTGACTTGCTCAGGTTCACACATAATAAATGTCTGAGGTGGAAATTGAACTCAGATTTTCCTGACTTCAGGTCTGGCACTCTCTCGACTGCTCAACCTAGCTAAGAGGAAGCCAGATTTTGTTAACGTAATAGGTAAGGGATGAATTATATATTCCCTTGGTTACATTTATATAAGGATAAAATAATTGGGGTAAATAGGAAATCTTTACCTTGTAGGAAACAGGAGGTGGCATCACACCTACCGCTGCCTTCTACTCACATTTCTTCCCCATGCATCGTCATGGTACTTTGTTATTAAACCTTTCTTGTACTATTACAGTTTAATCCATATCCTTAATCAAAGCACCTAAAAGAAAATTAAATTATTACGCAACAACAGTGAGAGTGCACGGAAGAAAAGATTTTCCTGTTCATAGATTGGGTTCCCTGCTTGCGGGCATTTCTAGAAGCTAGCATCCATACATGGCAAGGCTTTATGCCCAAACCCTCCCCCACTTCTGGATTTTCCTTACTGTTGAGGGCACTGACTTCTACTATATATCTATTTTGTATGTACTAGTTTATTTCCATGTTATCACATCCAGTACAATGTAACCTCCCCTTCCCCACCCTTCCCCCTTCCCCCTTCCCAAGCAGGGACCATGTTTTGCCTCTCTTTATATCCCAGTACTTAGTACAAGTCATTGTATACAGTTAATGCCTAATAAATGCTTTTTTGTGTGTTGGGCAATGAGGGTTAAGTGACTTGCTCAGGGTCACACAGCTAGTAAATGTCAAGTGTCTGAATTCACATTTGAACTCAGCTCCTCCTGAATCCAGGGCTGGTGCTTTATCCACTGGGCCACCTAGCTGCCTCCTTATAAATGCTTTTTTGATTTACTGACCCACTATGTCATTATTGTTATCTAGCCTAAACTACCCAGAGCAGGAAATCCTTCTAAAACATGCCAGAGGACTGGTTGTTTGGCCTTCTTTCTTAAACATCAATGTCTACAAATTCTCGTGCACTTCTGGAACAGGCTTCTTTGCAAGACTCTCATCCATGCTTGTTGACTGTCTGACTGACACTTTGTATGTTCTTTCAGAGATTTCAGGACCCAAAGGAGACTTAGAGACCAACCAATCCAATTTTATAAATAAGAAAACTGGATCGAAAGGGTACAATGACCTGTCCAAAGTCAAATAGGGAATACAGGCATGATTCAGATCCAGGTCTTCTGACTCAAAGTCTAGGTTTCCTTCTTCTATGCCATTCTGCTTTCCCTCCCCCGCCTCATACAAATGAAATTTACTGTCTCATGGTCCTGCCACTATTTTGATCAAGGACTGAGGTAGACTGAGGAAGGAATGTATTAATAACAATAACTAATGTTTATATAGCACTTTAAGGTTTACAGAGTGCTTTATAAATAGTATCTCAATTGATCCTCACAACATTGTTGTTCGTCATTTGTTCTGGAAGAGGACCATGACATTGGGGTGATATCATGACTTGCACTGAACTGGATTTTTAAAAAATTATAACAATATTTTATTATTTTCCAGTTACATGTAGAAATAGTTTTCAATATTTGTTTTTATAAGATTTCTAGTTTCAAATTTTTCTCCCTCCCTCCCCTCCTTCCCCCCTCCCCAAGACAGCAAGCAATCTGATACAGGTTATATATGTACAGTCACATTAAACATATTTCTGCATTAGTCATGCTGTGAAAGAAGAATCAGAGTGGGGGGGGCAGCTAGGTGGTGCAGTGGATAGATCATTGGCCCTGGATTCAGGAGGACCTGAGTTCAAATCCAGCCTCAGACACTTGACACTTATTAACTGTGTGACCTAGGCAAGTCACTTAACCCCAATTGCCTCACCAAAAAAGAAAGAAGAATCAGAGCAAAAAGGAAAAACCTCGAAAAAGAAAAACAACAGCACCAAAAACAAAAGAAATAGCATAGTTCAATCTGCATCCATATTCCACAGTTCTTTTTTTTCTGGATTTAGAGAGCATTTTCTATCATGAGTCCTTTGGAACTATCTTGTATTGTTGTATTGCTGAGAAGATTCAAGTCTATCACAGTTGATCAACACATAATATTCATGATACTGTGTACAACATTCTCCTGGTTCTGCTCATCTCACTCAGCATCAGCATTGAACTGGATTTAAGTGAGGGAGGGCTATGCAAGGTCACCAACCTCACTCTCTCCTCCAGAGTCATCTGGGTCCAGTGACAAGATATACATCAGGATGACTGGAGGTGGCCCTGGATGTTTGAGGCAATTAGGGTTAAGTGTCTTGCCCAGGGTAACACAGCTAGTAAGTATCTGAGGTAAAATTTGAACTTGGTCCTCCTGACTACAGGGCCAGTGCTTTATCCACTGTTCCACCTAGCTGTCCCTCCTCACAACAACTCTGCGAAGTAAGTGCTGCATTATCCCCATTTCACAGATGCAGAAATCGAGGAAGATAGTGTTTGAGTCTAGACTTGATTTCCAGTCTTCTCTGATTTCCTGTTAAGTTCTCTGTCCACTTCACTACTTAAGGCACCTCATTCCCTCAGGCCCTGTGACCAAGGTTAATAAAATGGGGCCTCTGGTTTCCAGAATTCCTTGTTATGGAATTCTTGGTTTTTGCTTGGAATATTCTGCTTTTCAACAATAGAGCAAGCTCTTGACCTCACCAACTTCCCTTCCAGTTTCTCTGAAGCTCAGAAATATTTTACACAGAGTCTGCAGCAATGTAGAAAAGCCTTTAGCATGACATAATGCTCCAGAATTTCCCCCAGGGTAAGTGGAGTAACAGCTATTGAGGCTTCCAGTTGACCCTCATTTTGAAGTACTGAGAGCCAAGGGTGTGCCTCCCCAGAATTCTTTTGCAAATATCTTGTACATGATGTGCATGAGGTGGTGGTTGTTGTTGATGATTTTTTTTAATCATTAATTTTCAGCAAGGTCAAACAGAAAAACTCTCTTAAGGTCATCTTCCCTTTGAATTGTATGTTATAAATCAGCGATCCACATGAAACAAGTTGCGCTCTAGCAATAGCCTCAAAACCTAGTCACCCAGCAGGATGCTATTAGCACAGTCTCTCTCTTTCTCTCTCTCTCTCTCTCTCTCTCTCTCTCTCTCTCTGTGCATCTCACTCTGTGTCTCTGTCTCTGTATCTGTCTCTCTGTCTTTCTATGTGTATGTGTGTGTGTACCTGTGTGTCTTGCTCTGTGTCTCTGTCTCTCTCTGTCATTCACTCTCTCTCTTTGTCTCTCTGTCTCTGTCTCTGTCTGTCTCTCTGTCTCTCTGTCTCTGTCTCTCTGTCTCTGTCTCTCTGTCTCTGTCTCTGTCTCTGTCTCTCTCTCTCTCTCTCTCTCTCTCTCTCTCTCTCTCTCTCTCTCTCTCTCCCCTTCTCAATTGGCTTGCTTGGATTCCCAGCAGGTAGGTCTGAAAAGTCTCTTTTAGTTGCTACTGTCCCCATACATACGTGTGCATATGCACACACATATACACCTACATATCTTAACACTGGCCAAGGACTTTACTGCCAACTTTTCCCATCTCCAGTAATATAAAAGTTTGTAGAAATGTAAAGCACCTCCTCAGTAAAATCTTGGGCACTCCTATTTCTAACTATATTGTTGCTAATGTTTTGTTAGATAGTTTGGAATGATTCTCATAAGCTCTGAAGCAGGTCCAGCCACATTATTCTCAATCCAAATTCTTTATGTGCTTTTTGGGGGTAGTATGCTCACATACCTGTTGAGCAGTTAACTACTTTTATGCCTAACTCAAGAAGAAGGCTTCAGGATACAATGGAAATTGTGCTCTTTCTCATATCTGCCCCATTCTCTCCTAACACCATAGTGCAGGTCCTCATGACCTCATGCCTGAACTATCAAAATAGCCTGTTGGGTTCCTCACCTCTCTCCATGCTAGTCCATCCTCCACTTTAGCTGCCAAATTAATCTTCCTAGGGGCAGCTAGGTGGCGCAGTGGATAGAGCACCAGCCCTGGATTCAGGAGGACCTGAGTTCAAATCCGGCCTCAGACACTTGACATTTACTAGCTATGTGACCCTGTGTGACTACCTCATTGCCCCGCAAAAACAAAAACAAACAAAAAACAAAAACATAAAACAAAACGAATTAATCTTCCTAAAACCCAAGTCTGATCATATGACCCTCCTATTCAGTAAAACCAATGACTCCTTTTTACTTCAAGCATCAAATATAAAACTTCTGTTTGGCTTTTAAAGCCCTTTATAACCTGAACCTTCCTACCTTTCCTATATATAACACCCCTCCCAATACTCTCTAATCTGGTGACACAGGCTTCCTTGTCATTCTTCACATCTGTTCATTGCTTTTCCTTTATCTCCCAACTCTGAACATATTTTCTTTCTTTCTTTCTTTCTTTCTTTCTTTCTTTCTTTCTTTCTTTCTTTCTTTCTTTCTTTCTTTCTTTCTTTCTTTCTTTTTTTAATAGTATTTAATTTTTTCCAATTACATGCAAGATAGTTTTCAACATCCATTTTTGTAAGATTTTGAGTTCCAAATTTTTCTCCCTTCTCTCACCCAAGCCAATAAGCACTCTGATATAGGTTATATAGTACAGTCATGTTAAACATATTTCCATATTAGTCATGTCGTGAGAAAAGATCAGAATAAAGGGAAAAACCACAAGAAAGAAGAAACAAAACAACAACAAAAGTGAAAAGAGTATGCTTTGATCTGCATTCAGATTCTTTTTCTGGATGTGGAAAGCACTTTCATCATGAGTCTTTTGGGATTGTCTTGTATCATTGTATTACTGAGAAAAGCTAAATCTATCAACTGTGATAAATATCACAGTTGATCATCACACAATGTTGTTGTTACTGTGTACAATGTTCTCCTCATTCTGCTCACTTCACTTAGCATCAGTTCATGTAAATTTTCCCAGGTTTTTCTGAACTCCTCCTGCTCATCATTTCTTACAGCACAATAGTATTCCATTACACTCATATACTACAATTTGTTCAACCATTCCCCAATTGATGGGCATTCCTTCAATTTCCAATTCTTTGCCACTACACAAAGAGCAGCTATAAATATTTCGGTACATGTGAGTCCTTTTCCCTTTTTTATGATCTCTTTGTGATATAGACCCAGTGGTGGTATTACTGTGTCAAAGGGTATGCACAGTGTTCCAATTTCCCCTTTTTTTTTTTTTTTTTTTGGTGAGGCAATAGGGGTTAAGTAACTTACTCAGGGTCACACAGCTAGTAAGTGTGAAGTGTCTGAGGCTAGATTTGAACTCAGGTCCTCCTGAATCCAGGGTTAGTGCTCTATCCACTGCGCTACCTAGCTTCCCTGTCTTCTCCATTTTTTTTTTAAGGCAATTGGGATTAAGTAACTTGTCCAGGGTCACACAGCTAGTAAGTATCTGAAGTGAGATTTTAAC
Source organism: Dromiciops gliroides (assembly GCF_019393635.1). Classification (NCBI taxonomy): domain Eukaryota; kingdom Metazoa; phylum Chordata; class Mammalia; order Microbiotheria; family Microbiotheriidae; genus Dromiciops; species Dromiciops gliroides. The sequence goes on from NC_057863.1 coordinate 439,160,806, forward strand.
TCAGATCCTCCCAGGTTCAGGGCCAGTGCTCTATCCACTGCACTCACCTAGCTGCTGACTGGCATTTTCACTTGCTATCCTCCATGCCTAGAACTTTCTTCTTCCACTTTTCTACCTTCTGGTTTCCCTGACTTCCTTCAAGCTCCAGCTAACATCACCCTTAATAAGCCTTTCCCTTCCCCCCCACCCCCTTTTTTGTGGGGCAATTGGGGTTAAGTGACTTACTCAGGGTCATATGGCTAGTAAGTGTTAAGTATCTGAGACCAAATTTGAACTCAGGTCATCCTGAATCCAGGGCCAGTGCTCTATCAACTGTGCCACCTAGCTGCCCTACCTTCTCTCTCCCCTCTGTTAATGTTAGAGCCTTCCCTCTGAGTTTACCTTCAAGTTTTCCTGTAACTATCTTGTTTGTACATAGATGCTTGCGTGTTCTCCCCGCTCTTACTCCCCATCAGATTGTGAGCTCCTTGAGAGCAGAGACTAGGCTTTTTTGTCTTTTTTTTCAATCCCTATTGTTTGTCGCAGGACCTGACACATAGCAGGAGTTTTTTAAAATGCTTATTGACCTGATTTGACTAGACTTGATGGCTCTGGAGTTGACTCAAGTTCAAATCTTGATTTTACTACTGACTTGTGTGAACCTGGGCAGTCGCTTAATCTGTCTGAGTCTCAGTTCTTTTATCTGTAAAATGTGGGGATTGAACTAAATGGATTCTTAACTCCCATCTAGCTCTCAATTGGTGAGCCATTGGGATACAGGATGATTCTTAGTGGCCAAGGGTTGTAGAGAAAGATGTCCTCAGATGCAAGTATAATGAGTGTGAGATTACTTGACCATTTTACCCCTCCTGCAAAGTGAACATTACATTTAATCTCCTATACACCTAAATTGCTGGGGTCATGGGGCTCAGGGGAGTGTTCCCTGGGGCTTCCCTAGTTTGCTTTGGTCATTAGACTATCAGTTTCCCTTTATTCTCAGCCAACTAAAAATTCACTACTACCCTGTTTCCCTCTTCCTCCATCCTCTTCACCCCCTACCAATTCCCAAGGGAATAAATGAATGGAGATGGGCAGCATGCCTCTTCCACAAAGTTGCCAACTCTTGTTCTTTCTCAGTCCAGAAGAAAAGAAAGTGTTTCATGGTAATTGTAGAATACAACATTGGAGTGATCAAGATAAAGAACTGGCAACTCTTGATAATCACAAAAACTCTGACTTCACCAATTGGCAAGGTGTTCTCCCCTATAGTTCCATCTTTCCTTTGCTAAAATAGGTTTATGTATTACATTTTTCGAGGTGATTTTTTTAAGCATGGAAAGGCTGACTCTGATTTCCTCTAACGACTAATTATGTTGTGCTTCTGCCTGAATATGAACTACCTTTAACTTTTCAGGGGATGCAAGAGAAATATAAAGCCTGCCCTCAAGGAGTTTATAGTCTTTGTGGGGAGCCAGTTCATATATTCCCAGAAACAAATGGGAAAGAGATAACATAAAATAATAAAATGTTCAGCTGTGTCCAGACAGTAAGTACAAACTTCCCTTATTCAAGACATCCCCTCTCCCAAATAGGTTCATAGATAGAGAATTGGAAAGCATATCAGAAGGCACCTAGTGAGTCTAATGTCCTTATTTTATAGATGAGGAAACTAAGGCTCAAAAAGGTAAAGTGGGGGCAGCTAGGTGGCACAGTGGATAGAGCACCGGCCCTGGAGTCAGGAGGACCTGAGTTCAAATCTGGCCTCAGACACTTAACACTTACTAGCTATGTGACTCTAGGCAAGTCACTTAACCCCAATTGCCTCACCAAAAAAAAAAAAAAAAAAGATAAAGTGACTGATTACAGAGTCTCATGCAAGATCCTGAACTGGGCTTCTAACTAGAAGTAGGATGGCAAGGGTGCTAAACTTGGAGCCAGGAAGACACAAGTTCAAATCCTTCTTACACTCACTATCTGTGTGCTCATGAACAAATCAGTTAACTTCTTAGTGTCAGCTTCCTCATTTGTAAAAGGACTAGATGACCTTCAGTGTTAGCAGCAGCTAAGGGGCACAATGGATAGAACACCAGACTTGGAGTCAGGAAGACCTGAGTTCAAATTTGACCTCAGATACTTACCAACTGTGTGATCCTAGGCTAGTCATTGAACTATGTCTGCCTCAGTTTCCTCAAATAAGGATCATAATAACACCTACCTCCCAGAGTTGTTGTAAGGATTAAATGAGATATTTGTAAAGCACTTATCACAGTGCCTAGAACATAGTAAGTACTTAATAAATGCTTATTCTCTTTGCTTTCCCCTTCCTGATTTAATCAAGTAGCATGTATGCCAGGTTACCTCTCTGATGCTACATGTGACAAGAGTATGATGAATATTGCAGTGGCTTTTCCCAGAAGGTGTTAGAGGGAGGCATTGTTTATAGCAGCCAAACTCTGCCTAATGGGTGTCATCAGTGCACGTTTGACCTATGTGTGAAATGGGGGTACTGTGACAGGGTAGATCAGCTCACTGTGACTCTCTAAACAATCTCTACAGATAGATGACATCAAAGATAACTGTGGAGGTCAAAAGGATTGGGGAGACTGATCACAGAGGACTGGGCAGACCCATCCTGCCCTGCTCTCCTCTGCTTGATTGTTCCCCTTAAACTAGGACCACGTGATGTTTCCTTTCCAATAAACACTCTTACTAACCAGCCAATGACATTTGACTTCACGCTAAGAATATACAGACATCATCCTTGCATCAGGGTCAACCTAAAATTTCCCCATCATATTACTGCAATCTCCCACGGCCTTGAAGAAAAGAGGCAGTAAAACTTAAAATCAATCAAATGATGAATTTAAAATAACTTTAAAAGAAAAACATTGTCCCTTAAATTATAATTTTTTAAGATCTGATGGGAATTGTTAGATTAAAGGTCTGGCTGTAGGCCAAAAGTTGTAGTTTCTTAGTGTTTAAAACATGAGGTAATTAAGCAATGAAATAAGCTTTTTTTTTCTTCTCTTTTTTCTTCATTACAAGGGCCAGTTCTCTGGGTAGAGGAAGGGAAAGCAAGATGACGTAAAAACAACAAAAAAAATCAGTCAAATTGATAATAGTGGGGGTTTTTAAAGTAGCAAAATATAATTAAAAGTATGTACATCGCCTCCAGTACACATGGATGAGTTTTGTAGGGAGATAAAAGTTTTCTCAGGCCAGTGGGTTTTTCTTTTTACTCTCTCTTCAAGACTGAATGACTAAATGGAGAAGATGCCAGATTAAGGGAAAATGACAAGGCATTTTCTTAAAGCATATAAAAATTCCACACAAGGCATAGCTTAAATGTAACTGATGTTGTTGCTGCTTAGTGTAAAAGTGTTCTGAAGCAGTTTCACCCATAATTCAATACTTTATTTTTTGTTTGTTTGTTTTTAGTGAGGCAGTTGGGGTTAAGTGACTTGCCCAGGGTCACAAAGCTAGTAAGTGTCTGGTGTCTGAGGCTGGATTTGAACTCAGGTCCTCCTGAATCCAGGGCCAGTGCTCTATCCACTATGCCACCTAGCTGCTCCTCAATACTTTATTTTAAACATATTCATGTGGTGTCTTCATTACTTACTTATACAGAACAAATGTTTGTTAAGCACCTTTAAGGTTAACCTAAGCAAAGCACTCCATTTTCATTTCCCTCCCATTTGCCATTGCACTCCATCCCTGCAGTGCCCATTCATCCCTTAGGATCCCTGGCTTGCTTTGGCTCATAGGCTACCTCCTACAGGAAGCCTTTTCTCATCTGCCTAGGTAGTGCCCTCTCACTCTTCAAATTAACAAGTTTCTACATATCCCTTTATATGTTGTGTCCACACAATCAAATGTAATCTCCTTAAGGGCAGGACTCTTGTTCTTTCTTTACATGCCTAGCACTTAGCATACATAGTCCCTTGACATAGTAAATGATAAATAAATATTTATTGGACTGGATTGGTTTTTATTTCCCACCGCAGGGAATACAAAGGCCAATAAAGCAGGATAAATCCTTCCCTGGGAGACTTCATTTTAGTGAGGAGATAACATTTTAATACATCTTCATTCAGTATTTCAGGTGGTCTGAGTTATCATTGATATTGATGTCAATTCAATATTTCCTGAACCAATGGAGATTGATAATCCTCCACTTTAGAAAATGGTCTTCAAGGGTGACTGTGGCCAAAAAAGTTAATCACCCAATAGTCAACCTTTTTTTGGTTACCACAAAGGATGGTAGAAAGAGTACTGAATTTGAAGTCAGAAGACCTGGACTCAAATCAGGCTCTTCCTCTTTCTCCTTGCGTGACAAGAAGCAAGTCATTTCAACTTTCTCAGCAATAGTTTCTTCATCTGTAAAATGAGAGACCCCTGAGGTCCCTACTTCTAAATGTGTGATCCTACGATCCCACAGAGGAAGTTAGAATGGTCCTCAGACAGCAGGACATTAGCAGGCTCATATATAATCAAAGTCTTTTTAGGCTTGATAAGGTCTAGCAGAGTTTGCTCTCACCGAGGCTCACCTCCAGGTCATAATGAAGTGTCAGAGGAGGGCTTTCATGGAAATAGGGAGATCATACATATACTGACTATCATGGCTCACAATCAAATGCTTTGCTTACAGAATTCTATAAGGTAGACTTGTTTCAGCATCCCCACCATCACCACCCTTTTATAAATGACAAAACTGGGACTGGACAGAAGAATTTTTGTCATTTGCTCATGATCTCACAGCAAGCCTATAGACATAACAGAATCCAAAACTCAGGTCTTCTGTCTTTCGAGTCGAGTGTTCTTTCTGAAACAATGTGCTCCCAAGTACACAAATAACCATAGGACAAAATAGAATGTGATAAGAACAAACATAGAGGAGCTGCATGGTGTAGAGCGGGGCTTCTTTTTTTTTTTTTTTTTTAGTGAGGCAATTGGGGTTAAGTGACTTGCCCAGGGTCACACAGCTGGTAAGTGTGTGTTAAGTGTCTGAGGCTGGATTTGAACTCAGGTACTCCTGACTTCAGGGCCGGTGCTCTATCCACTGCGCCACCTAGCTGCCCCAGAGCGGGGCTTCTTAAACTTTTTCCAATCATGACCCCTTTTTACCAGAGAAATTTTTACATGACCCCAGATATATAAAATAGGTATATATAACTTTTTACTGTTGCCAAATTTTTTGCGACCCTCCCCCACATTCAGTACAAGACCCCATATGAGGTTGTGACCCACAGCTTAATAAGCTAAGGTATAGAGAAAGAAAAAGAGAAAAAAAAAAAAAGAAAAAAGAAGAAAAAGAGAGAAAAAAGAAGCTAGGGTATAGAGGATGGAGGACTGACCTTGAGGTCAAGAAGACCTGAGTTAAAGTTCTGCCACTGACAAGTAATGGCAGTTTCTAAGAATGTGTGACTGGGCCCAAGTCACTTAACCTCTCAGTATCCTCAGACAAAGCATCCTAGATCTAAAGCAAGATGGGACCTTGCAGGCCATCAAGACTCTAGCTTCTTTTTTGTTTGTTTGGTTTGGTTTTTGGCAGGGTAATGAGGGTTAAGTGACTTGTCCAGGTCACACAGCTAGTACGTGTCAAATGTCTGAGGCCAGATTTGAACTCAGGTCCTCCTGAATCCAGGGCCAGTGCATTATCCACTGCACCACCTAGCTGTCCCTGAGACTTTAGCTTCTTAAACTGTGGGTCTCCACCCCATATGGGGTTGAGTGACTGAATGTGGGGGGTCATGAAAAATTTGGCATCTGCAAAAGGTTATGTATACCTGTTTTATATACCTATATACCCTGGGGGTCAAGTTAAAATTTCTCAAGCAAAAAGGGGTGGAGAGTGGAAAAAGTTTAAGAATCACTGATCTAGACCAATTGACTCTTACTGACTATAAATTATAGATGACTTGTTGATCTATATCAGTAGAGGGCGTTTTCAAACCTGGAATACATTGGAGTGTTCCACATCAAAAAACCACATATCCCCATTAAATTTTAAAAAAGAAAGAAAGAAAGAAAGAAAGAAAGAAAGAAAGAAAGAAAGAAAGAAAGAAAGAAAGAAAGAAAGAAAGAAAGAAAGAAAGAAAGAAAGAAAGAAAGAAGGAAGGAAGGAAGGAAGGAAGGCAGGCAGGCAGGCAGGCAGGCAGGCAGGCAGGAAGGAAGGAAGGAAGGAAGGAAGGAAAGAAAGAAAGAAAGAAAGAAAGAAAGAAAGAAAGAAAGAAAGAAAGAAAGAAAGTTGCCGACAAAGTCTTATGTAATACTCGAAGAGGGAAAGATCACTTTCTGAAAACTTCATAAAGGATTCACATTTTTAGTTGGCCAAGTTCTTTGCTGTTGTTGACCCTGGGGTGGCAATATTTGTCATTATTCTATTTTTAAAGCTAACGAAAATTAGGACAAAGCTGATTTGATCATATTAACCAAAGTGACCAGAACTGATAGTTAAATTAAGCCAGAAAATCAACCATCGTTTGTAAAACCAGTTCTATGTGGGTGTGTCCAAAACCTGAAAAGCAATCATTTTGTTAGAATTCAAGGGAATTGACCCTTTATCTAGTGCTCAGTCTCTCTGGGAACATTTCATAGTTTGTGTTTTCCTATGGAAATATTCATTTGGAAACTTTTTAGTATTTTCAGGCCCTGCAACAGTTAGGCTATGTTTACCTCAGAAAAAAAAATACACTGTAAAAACATATTTTTCCTCTCCATGCTTGAGAGGCAGGGCACTACAGATGCATAACATCAGTTGAATTTGCTTAATTTTTTCTTTGTAACAAGGGAGGATTCAGTGAGGAGGGTGTAGGGAAATTGTATTATTCTTTTAAAATATATCAATTTAACTTAAAAAAAAACTGCATGTAACCACCAGGGCATTCCTGAACTAAAATCATAAGCCAAAAATAAAACAATTTGGGGGGCTTTTGACCAAAGTCAAAGGTGCCCAGAATTTTCTCCTCGCCCTTGCACACTGACCTCCAGTTCTACGTGCCACCATCTCACACCTCAGAGGTTGAGCCTTGAACCCTCATGAGAAACCAAAGAAAAAGGGAGAGTCATAAGAATGAGAAAACTTCTTATTCCCAGCATGCCTTCAGCCTTCTGCCACTCCTATGTGGATGAGGTTCAGAGTTTTGAGTATGGAAGGATGGGCGGAAGAAATGAGAGAGAAACAGCTACGCCTGTTGTATATCATACATACCACAGCTCCTGAAGTAGGTTCCATTGTGCCATATTGAGGGCATATTTGCCAGCCAATCTAGCTGAACAACTTGGGAAATATTTACTAGGAGTGGTCGTCTTATGTTGCACAATACACAGATAAACTCTAAGTCATTATATCGTATGAGTATGAGTGTCTATATACCAGGTGTCCCAAAAGTCTTTCTTGGTTTTCTGTTACTACAAAGTTTAAAAGGAAACTTGGACTTTGGGGATACCTTGTATAAGAAGCACAACTAGGCTAAGGAATCATTCTGTTTTGGGCAGCACTAGACTGGGAAGTATGAGATCAACTCTGCCGGTCATCCCCTGAGGAATCTTGTAGTTCACCTCTACAACACTTCCTCCCTGCTCCTCAGTTTCTTCTTCTGTAAAAGGAGAATGGTTGAGCAAGGTGCTCTTTAAGGGCCAGCACTAATATCCGCTGATTCCTCTTTCTGGTCCCTTGGGTGCTCATCTTACACCTGGTTCAGCATTGCCCCTTCCTCCCTTCTTGATGCCAGGAATGCCAATAATAGTTCATTTTTATATAGTGAGTTGGGTTGGCAAAGTGCTTTACATATACTAGCTCATTTGGCTTTGTGAGGGGCAGTGTGGAAAGAGTACTGGACTCAGAGTCTGAAGACCTGGCGTTGAATCTAAGCTCTGTCACTTACTGGCCATGTGTGGGCAGCACCACCCTGAGCCCAGGTCCCTCATTCTGTGCTCTTCCTGATTCTTCCAGAAGGTATAAAATGGGAGCAGTCATATTTAGCACTGTTCACAGGGTGGGTATGAGCAACACAGAGAATGACAAAGAAAGAACTGCAAAAGAGAACAGGAATACAGGATGTTATCAGACAAACCATGTTGTCAAAAAAGCCTGGTCATGTAGGGAGAACAAGCCAGCCTGTACACCCTACTGGTATTCTTGAAATGTCAGGACTGAGAAAGGGAGGCCTCTGTTGGTCAACCCCCTATGGTTAACTTACATGGAGACTGAACAAGAGTCTTGCAGGATGGGTAGGTGAGGCAGGGCTGCAATCTACACTGTTGGAGAGAACACCTATATCAGAAAGCTTACAGATCCACTTGAATATCTGTGTAACCAATATTTATACATTACCACTTCAGTGAGCTGTAAGAAAAGTAACTTTAAGGTGCTATAAAAATACAAGTTACTATTATTTTATTAGTAATATAGTTGTCATTACCAGTGTTGCATACACCACCAGAAGACAGAAGGGCATCCCTTCTCAGAAGGGACAAAAAAAGAAGAGGTTGAGGGGACTGTGGTTAGAGAAACAGGAGGCTTGCAGTGGAAGTGACTTTTCCCAGGGATTTTAGTTCCTGGAGTTTTGCGGATACCAGCTTTATGAGCCTGAGGCCCAGAGACACCATCCAGGACATGGCCACTGGAGATGCCCCTCTACCTACATTGCAGTGGAGTAGCTGTGTCATTACTTCTCAGCAGTGCCTAGGCGCTAAGAGCACCTGAGGGTTCCTAAGCTTTCCCAGAGGCATTTATGTGAAAACGCCCCCTGCTTCTGTCAATTGTCCAAGGTGTCCTAGTCAGGCGGAGCTTCCCTGGGGGCCCTCCGAGGTCCCCCCCCAACCCCTTTCTTGTCTTCTCTCTTGTTCCTTTCTCCCCTCCTCCTAGGAGAAGGAGTGGCTTGCACTGGTGACACAGCCCCTTGCCCCTGGCTCATCTCTCTTGACGATATACCAAGAACACCAGGAAAATTATTACCTGGGGTGACTTGTACAGAGGGAGAAGGGAGCAAGTCACTGCTTTCAAGACAGCAGGAAAGCCTTGAGTAAAGCAAGCAGAGAGGCGATCTTATCACATGCCTCTGGCCAGTTTGAGTGGCAAGCTGAGCAAGGTGCAGTGAGGAAGTGTAGTCACATGTAGCATTTACAGGAAACAGACTACAAGAGAGGAGGGGAACCTTAGAACTTGGGGCTAGTCAACGGATTTAAAGCGATACAGGTCAGTGTTTTTCATTTGAAAAAACCACCACCCTCTTGCTGCTTCTGTTACTTAAAATGCCTACTGACTCCCTCTCCTTAGCCTTCTTTTGCCTGCTGCTCAAGTTCGAGGGTTAATCTGGATCTGGATGGAGCTGGTTGCCACGAGTTGTTAGAGGAACGAACATGGCTCATTATTGTGAAAATGAAATGCTCTCTTGCTTCCCTGTTTAGAATTTCTAAGCTCTTTGAAAGAGACAGAAAACTTGAAAAAGTTAAATAGCATTTCAAGTAACTTTATTTCTGCATATGACACTTACTGCCTTGCATAACCAGCAAAACTTGACAAAGCAAGAATCTTCTCTTTTGAGGGGACATTTAGAATTTAGATGATGCTGATGGACACTGGGGAAAGGCAATCTCATCCAGTATTAAATGCTTTTTTGCTAGTATTTGATTCTAAGAGTATTTACCCATCACCACTAGGAGATTCTAAAAGTATGCTTTTCTCCTTTCTTTTTCTCCTATCTTTTCTTCTTTCTCCCTTACCCTTTCTGAATGGGAAGGGAGGGGGGAGATAAGGGAGGGGGAGATAAAAGAGGGGGAGGGGAGGGCATAAAAACAAGAGGAGGAAGTACTGACTTTAAGTAATACAGAAAGCTTTTCTAAGAAAAAAACATCATAATGTGCCCACTGACAGATGATAATAAGCAGAACATGTAAAAACTATGAGATCAGACCTTTATTAGAATACTTTGGGGAGTCTTAGGCTCTGCAGTTTAAAGAGGGACTTGGAGCAGGTTCACCAGAGAGCCAAGGGTAGGCAAATCAGACTTGAAAAAGGTTGAAAGGGCTCAAGACTATTCAGCCTGGAAAAGAGAAGGGTGAGGGGGCAATTTAATCATTATCTTCATGTATACAAAGGTCTTTACACTGTTGAGTATGCTCAGCTGATGTTAGTCCCCTTTGAGAAGGAGCAGGAGCAAACTAGTTTCAATTGCCAAGTGAGGAGGAATCTGGGTTAGATGGAAGAATTTCCTGACAATGAGTGCAGAGAGGAAGGGAGGATGAATGGCCTTTCAGAAGGTTTTTGAAGACAAGAAAGATTAGTTACTTGGCTAGGATGCTTTGGGGGCAGCTATGACCAAAGTTGAGGTGAAGGGTAGGAAAACAAGGATAAACAAGGATAGAGTTAGTCTAAATCTCTTTTAGCAGTGAGTATTCTATGATTCCTTTGCATAGGTAGGAAGAAAGAAGGAAGAGAGAGAGAGAGAGAGAGAGAGAGAGAGAGAGAGAGAGAGAGAGAGAGAGAGAGAGAGAGAGAGAGAGAGAGAGAATGAATATGAGAATTCAGGCTGGGAGGAAGTACTGGAAACGAAACCGTATTCACATGTTGTTTATATTCCAATGATATGAAATAACCAGATGGTGATGAAAGAGAAAGATCATTGTTTCCTATTTACTAATAGCAGTTCTTTGGGTTGTCATACTTTTTACTATTTTATTTTGTAAGAAAATGGAGAGAGCAACCTAAAGGATAAAGCAGAATTCTATTCGTGGGAGTGCTCAACCCAAGAACTGAATATGCAGGAATCTTGTGCTACTTCTGTCAAAAGCTGTCCATCTTTTGATCCACGGGGATGCAAAGAGCAAACCCTTCATTGGTGGATGGCGCCCTTCACACAGATGGCTAGAGGAGAAACACACCAGTGAATTGCAGTGGGCCTGCCTCTTGCTACAAGATAGCTGGACTTTAGCCCCGGGGTGACTACATGCAGCCCTGGGTTGTGGTTTGACTTCCCTCAAAATAGAATTTTCTTCTTTCTTTTTCTTTTGTCGTCTTCTTTTTCTTCCCCCCAGAGTTTTGTTGCTCTGTAACATTTGTGGTCTATTAATTTAGCAGCTCTGAGGCAGGGATGGCCTTTTATTGTCTTACTGTATTTTCCAGGAGGGCAGTGGAAGTAGTTTTTTAAATAGCTATCTTTCTAAATGTCATTTCCACTTCCTTTGGCAGCCCTTATCCCTCATTCCTGCCTTCCTTCTCCCCTCTCCCTACTCCCATTCATTCATTCATTTGTTCATTCAATACTTATTAGTGTTTGCTATATGCAGGGCACTCTACCAGGTGCTGAGGGTAGAAAAACCAAATATTGAAATCTAATGTCATCAAGTCACTCACATTCTGCTAGAGAGCATACGAAATGTATGTAAGTGACGACAAAGTAATTAAAGCCATTTCAAAGAAGGAAGTGTTAATAACTGAGGAAGAGGTGGAAAGAGCTGCCTCAATTGGGAGGTAGCACCTGACCTGGGATCTGAAGGAAGGGAAAGTGATAAGGAAGCACATTCCAGACATGGGGATTCATACCTACAAAGGTGTGGAGGCTGATAACAAAAGACCCAATCACTAGATTATGGTCCCCTCATCTTTTTCTCCCCTGCCCCCAACTCCCCCCTTCCTGTCTCTGGCCTAACTGCTAGGGCAGGAGATCCCAGCGTTGACAAGTGCCTTTTTCAATTGTCCTAGGCCTCACCAAAGATGGCCCACCTAGACAATTCACAAGAAACTGTCAACAGTGTAATCCTGTTGGGTGTGGTCAGTCTGGGACTGTCTGCTGATGAGGTTCTCCAAGGATTCTGGTCAATTCTTTTTTGCTTTCTGGAAATCCACATCTCCTTTGGGGAGGGGAGGATCAGTATGTGTTCATTAGAAAGTTTAGGAAGTATCTTTAGTAAAGACCCTTACCAATGGATGGCCACAACCCAAAGGACACAAGAACCAGAAAGGTTTCTGGAAGAAGAGATGACTTAGAATAAGGGCCGGGGCAGCTAGATGGCGCAGTGGATAGAGCACCGGCCCTGGAGTCAGGAGTACCTGAGTTCAAATTCGGCCTCAGACACTTTTGACACTTACTAGCTGTGTGACCCTGGGCAAGTCACTTAACCCCAATTGCCTCACTAAAAAAAAAAAAAGAATAAGGGCCCAGAGTGGAAATAGATAGTAAAATATGTAAGGGGAAAGTGAGATGCACTAGACATGGGGAGGTGTACTAACCCTGGAAAAGGAGAAAAAGAGTAATTTAGAAATGTGATTTCAGGGGGAATTTTTGTAAAAATAATTTCAGATGGGAAGAAGACTTGGAGCAGGGCTAGAAGAACAAGATTGGGGAAAAAAAAGGGAAACAGGAACACATGAGTTCAAATGCAGCCTCAGATATCTACTAGCTGTGTGACCCTGCTTAAATCACTTAACTTCTGCCTGCCTTGTCTCCTTATTTCTGCAAAATGGAGATAATCATAGCACTTATCACCCAGGGTTGCTGTAAAAGTTGATGTAAATGAGATAATATTTCTAAAGCAGTTTCTAACTTTAAACTTGCTGTATACATGCTAGCTACCACCACCATCATCATCATTATTATTAGGATCAACACTCTAGCCTGGAGATAGGGGAAATTCACAGGAGTAGTTTTTCTGTTGTATTTTTGTTTTTTCTTTTCAGTCTCTTTCACAAGGGGATTAATGTCAGCAATGGAACTTAAAGTGGAATTCTCAGTTTACTGAATTCCCTAAGAAGATCAACAGAGGCTTAGCTGGAATATCCCTAATTCACCCAGACCCTGAATTACAGGCATATTTGGTTTGCTAGATTTTCTTCCTCAATCCCTTATTAAAACGAGAGTCAGCAACCACTGACATTTTGGGCTATTGTGTATTTTAGGGAAGTAAATGCAAAATGTTTCAGGCCAAGGGAAAAAAAATGAAAAATATACAGTTTTGGGTGTAGCCTTTACAATGTCATAAATAGTTGGTCATCTTTCAGATGCAAGGCAGCAAATCTCAAGGACAGGCTCTTTGAGCAGCTTCAGAAAATAGGCTCTTACATATAGAGGCATCTAAGAGACACAGTGATTGATAATTGGACCTGGGGTGAGGAAGACCTGAGTTCAAATCCAGCCTCAGATACTTCTTAGTTGTGTGTGACCTGGAAAATCACTTCATTTCTGTCTGCCTCTTTTTCCTCACTTGTAAAGTGGGGATAATAATACTACCTACCTCCCACAAGGTACTTATTAGGATAAAATAATATAATATTTGTAAAGTGCATAAGCACTGTGCCTTGAACACAAGTAATTTAATTAATTTAATAAATGCTTATTTCCTCCCTTTACACGTATGTCTACTATATTATACTATATACTATACTATACTATACTATACTATACTATACTATACTATATTATACTATATTACAACTGTCATTATTATAAATATAGAGGTAGAATAGCATAGTGAATAGAGAGGTAACCTCAGCGCCTGAAAGACTGGTACAAATCCTACTTCTTATAGAATTAATTACCTTATGACCCTGGTCAAGTCACTTAACCACTCAAAGCTCTAAGAAACTCTCCATGACAATAAGATGTAGAGAACGTGCCAACCTGCATCAGCAGAGGGAGTTCCTTCATCTGGATGTTCAATATTTTAAAAGAAACTACAGGTCCAATACCTATTATTATCAATATGGATAGAACATGAGACTTAGAATTCTTCCATAGATAAGCCCTTATTCACCTAGTGTGATTGTGCCAAGCCAGTTAACTTCTTAGACTATTTCCTCATCTTTGAAAGGAAAAAAAAGGAATGATATTAATGTTACCTTCCTCATAGGGTTGATGAAAGGAAAGCACTTTGCAAACCTGAGTTATGGACTAGTCCTCTCTACCCTGAACACACCCAATTCCTATGTGAAATGTCCTTCTTTCTCATCTCTGCCTCTTAGAAACAGTAGCTTCCTTCAAAGTCCAGCATATACACTTCACATTTACTTTTGTAGCCACACCCTTTATCTCTGTTAGAATCAGGTCCCATAGTCATTTGTCATACTTGGAACATGTTATATCCCCACCTCGGAGGGGGATCTCCTCAGGGGCCATGTTATTTTTATTTTACCAATGGCTTGCACATATAAGACTTGTAAAAATGAGCTGCATTAAACCAGGGCTTCTTGAACTTTTTCTACTCATGACCCCCTTTCGCCCAAGAAATTTTTACATAACCCCAGGTATATAATAGGTATACATAACCTTTTAGTGTTGGGAAATTTTTTGTGATCCCCACATTCAGTTACAGGACCCCATATGGGGTCGCGACTCAGCTTAAGAAGCTTCGTATTAAACCTTAAAACAGTTTAGAAATATGAATTATCTTTATTCACACTCTGTTGTGATGAAAGGGCAAGTTTTTAAGATAGTGTTAATTTGTTTATGCTTCAGTTATCATCCATGAGCAGGTCATTAACACTTGTTCTCTGGCCTAGAAGAAAGAGTATTCTCAAAAATAGCTAGTTTTAGGACCATGGAATAATGAGTTTTATTTTGTGTTTTTGTTTTTCCTGACACTTTGTTCAAAAATTTTTTAAAAGCCAGTCCTTTGCAATCTATAAGTAGGCAAATTTTGTAGAATTTGGGGTGGTAAGGAGAGGAGACATAGATTTGGGTTCTGTCTGTGTTTCTATATTGCCCCAGCTAAGGGATACATTCTTTGCTACTGACAAACCTCAGAAAACTTTCAGAACCTCACTTGTGTTCTCTATTCTTCTGAGTGATTGCGAGGAATCTATTACACCCTCTCACCAATATCTGGTAACTGTCTTCTCATAGCTTGCTCTACATAAAGCACAGAATCACCGGTGCCTCTGACTCCAGAATTATCATGTGCTTATCTTATTCTTTCTAATTTGCTGACATTTTCTCTAAGGAAAGCCCTCCACAAAATAGCAGAGGTGCAATTCTCCCCACTGGAGGAGAGGGAGAGCTCAGACATGGTGTGGCATGGTTGTTTTCCCTCGTTCTCAAAGAGGACCAATATGACATCACAATGGAGTCAATGTACAGTGTGGCTGATCAGACAGTGTGGCTGATCAGACCAATACGCTCTACCACACGCTGGGTACAAATAGTCCATATGAACATTTGGAGAGGAGAGGTCTCTAAATTTGTGCATCTTGTGTTTCTTTTGAGCTACTTCAATTCTGCTTTGCCCCCAAAGCACAGCACCTTCTTTGATGCAGACATGCCACACTGTCTGGTCCCTTGCCAGTGTCTGCTGTGTCATGCATCTTTTCCAAAGTTCTTCAGAAAGACCTTGAGAGTGCCCCTGTATCCCTTCTTCTCCGTAAGAGAACTCAGACAGAAGCTCCGTGAAAGACCAATGGAATTGCCCAATGTGGGTTGGGAGTGGTCAGCAGCAAGTGCTCACCAGGGTTGTCTCTTATTAGAGGTTTTCATACTTGGGTCGGATGACCACTTATAGGATGTGGTGAATAAGATTCTTTTTTCAGGTATGGCTTTGACCAGACAGGCTCTGGGGTCCCTTCCAATTCCATGGCCTTCTGATGCTGTGACCGTCTTACCAGTTCTGTACATGCTATTTTTTCCTTACAAACTAGGTTTCCGCTCCAGCCTATGTCTTGATTCTAATTTTCTACACCTATAATTGTTTATATTTCATAGGATTACATGCTATACATCCTTGTTCATGTTCTCATATTGCCGAACAAAGGCATTCTATTATGGATAGGGTAGGAGGGTTTGGTTTGGTTTGGTTTGGTTTTAGGGAAAGCTTTTCTGGATGTTTTTTCCTTAGCTTAGGTTACATCTTTGGGCCTGAAATTGTTTTTTAGGAGAATGTTGGCAGAGCTCCCTCTTGATAACTCCAAGATGGAAGACTCCCATAGCCTTTTCGTTTAGAGGATTCGTAAGTGATCTGACATTTTGGGGGAAAGGGAAGCACTGATTTGTTGTTGGGTTGTTATTGTGACAATTTCTTTCTGCTCTGTCTGTCAGCAGTTGTTGCATTTGTTTTTCTTTTGTGTTGATGATAGGGAACTGTCATGTGCAATCCTGTCCCCTCATACTCCTCTACTAGGAAGTATGTTGTAAAAAAATTCAACTCATCAGCCTGCTGAGCAGAGAGGGGCAAGCAAAGAGGTTTAGGAGACAGGTTGGATTTACTTTTTGTTAAAAGTGGATCTAGTACACAGAGTGTTGAACCTGGAGTCAGGAAGAGCCGAGTTCAAACTTGGCTTCAAATACTGACCAACTGTTTGATCTTGGGCAAGTCATTTAATCTCTGTCTGCCTCAGTTTCCTCACCTGTAAAATGGGGATAGCAATAGCATCTACTTTGTAGGGTTATTCTTTTTTTTTTTTTTTTTTTTTGGTGAGGCAATTAGGGTTAAGTGACTTGCCCAGAGTCACACAGCTTGTAAGTGTCAAGTGTCTGAGGCTGGATTTAATCACAGAGTTATTCTAAGGATCAGATGAAATAATATTTATAAAATGCTTAGCATACTGCCTGGCACAGAGTAGGAACTTAATAAATACTTGTTTCCTCCCTCCCTCCTTCCTTCGCTCCTTCATTCCTTCGTTCCTTTGTTCCTTCCTTCCTTTCTTCCCTCCCTCCCTCCCTCCTTCCTTCCTTCCTCCCTTCTTTCCAAGGATTTTGCTTTGCCACTATGGTGTGACTTCTTGGAAGCATGACAAAATGAATAAAGAAAGAGTCAAGATGTCTTGGACTTAAATTCTTGCTCAGCTATTTACCAGCTGCATGCCAATTGTCAAGTCACTAAACCTCTTAGGGCCTTTTTCATTCATTCAGGTTATGCTTATATCTGTTTTATAATAACTTTTAAATGATTTGACTTATTTTTTTTATCCAATTTGGATTACTACTAAGAGGTGTCATTATGCCTTCTAAGCTTCATTTGGGAGTCATTCTTCCAGTGATCATTTGCAAAAGCTCAAGGAGGTATGTATTTTTTGAGTGACGTCCATAGTTCATGGAATGTCTCCGTGAATTCATGAATTAACTTCATGAAATAATTTCATTTGTGCTATATTAACTTATATTTATTACTTTGCTCTATGAGTTTTTTTAAGTTAGCATATGTATGTGTGTGTGTATATATACATATGTATATATATATTTCTCATCAATGAAATTATAACCTTAAGGATAGTAACTATGTCTCCTGTATATTTTCTAGCACAGGACTTGGCATATAGTAAGATTAATATATGCTTTTTATTTCTTTCATTTATTTATTTATCCTACCTCCTACTTCCTGTACCCGCTGTACTTCCCTCCCCCTGCACCAAACCTCAGGTTTTGCTTGTACCCAGTAGTCAAGCCTTCATCCTTGGGACTCCTGAAACACTTAATGCATAGATTACTCATTTGGCATTTAACACACATTTCTTTATATTGTTATTTATTATTTATGTACTTGTCCTGTTTCCCCAACTTGACACTAACTCTCAGCCTTGTCCTGTAGCAATAACATCTATTGGTGATAGTGATTGACCCATGGAACAGTTACCAAACTAAAAAGATTGAAACAGTTATGCATATGGGGAAATTGTTTGCAAGATAATGTTACTAGAAAATGAAACTTGGTATAGGAATAAATAATAGCTTATTCTCCAAATTTATTACAGTCTCATGAGGAGATGGGAATGGGAAAAGGGGATGAAAAAAGAGGAGAAAATGGTTTATTCCAAAAGGTAAAAAAATGTAGATTAGTCAAATAGATACATATCATATAGATACGTATACATAGATGTATGTGTATTCTAATATATATAATGTGTTTTGTATATATGTATATGTATGTATGTTTGTGTGTGGGGGGGTGCCAGGAACATCTGAGTCTGGCAAAAGTTTAGGGTAGAGAATTTCAGATACTGTTGTCATTGTGTAAATCTTAGAGAGGAAGGAAAACTATAGAATCCTAGAACTTTAGAGCTAAGGGACATTATTGTTTAGTCATTCCAGTCATGTTTGACTCTTGGTGACCCCTTTGGGATTTTTTGGGGGAAGATATTTTATAGATGAGGAGACTGAAGCAAACAGGGTAAAGTAACTTGCCCGGTGTTTCACAGCTAGGAAGTGTCTGAGGTCACATTTGAACTCAGGTCTTCCAGACTTCAGACCCAGTGCTCTATCTATGGTGCCACCTAGCTACCCTGAGAGGCATTACAAGTCATTACAGATGAGCTAACTAAAGGCCAAAGTTAAGTGGCTTTCCCACAATCACACAGTTAATTATTGGTATAACCAAGGGTAGACCCAGTAATCAAATATCCAAGTATTTTGATTCTCACTCTAGTTCATTTCCATAAGAATAGAATAGGATTTCTCAGATGAATTCTAAAAAAGGAGGATAGGAAAATATAGGGATGAAACTAGCATAGAGTAAGTGGGGCTTTTCCCTAGGGCCCTGAATTTATAGAATGTTTAAGATGCCCATTGTCGCGGTGTCTCCAGTAGAAAGAAATGATAAAGGACAAGGCACTGCCATGTTCATGCATAGTGTTGACTTTGCACTGTGCAGATGTTGTCATAGCTGTATTACTTCCAGCTTGGTTCCATTTCTAAGCCAGGGGCTAGGAACACCGGGTATGTGCAGGGATAGAAGATAGCAAAGAGTCAGAACCCTCTGCCAAAGTGGGAAAGTGTTGGCAATGAGCACTTAGCACCGGACTCCAGGGCCAATCAGATGGCCTCTAACACCGGTGCTCTCCATACTCATACATTGTACCTAGGGGAGGGACCACCTTGTGCCTATTGTTTCATCAATGCAGTGAGGGTGTGAAGGTCCTGGCAGAAGAAGAGAACATCTACCTAAAGCTCTGTTTGGCCTGCTCTGGTCACAACTATTGCTACTTATGGCTGTGGAGAGACATGTGCCGTGCCCTTAAAAATCATAAGCCTTTCCTTCCTAACTGGAATAGCAGAAGATCTGTCATCTCCCTTACAAGAAATCCACCTTCCCTTGAACTTCAGTGTTTTCTATCACTCCTGGATTAATCTCTCTCTCTCTCTCTTTCTCTCTCTCTCTCTCTCTCTCTCTCTCTCTCTCTCTTTTGGGTGGGGCAATGGGGGTTAAGTGACTTGCCCAGGGTCACACAGCTAGTAAGTGTCAAGTGCCTGAGACTGGATTTGAACTCAGGTCCTCCTGAATCCAAGGCCAGTGCTCTATCCACTGTACCACCTAGCTGCCCCAAACTCCTGGATTAATCTCTAACTTTTTTTTTTGGAAAAAACACTGTGGAGAGCAGTTTGATTACTAGGATTACAGGAGGAACCACTGGAAGGGACCTTAGGAATCAATCAGTTTAACTCCTGAATTTTTACAGGAGAGGAGAGGGTAAGCAATTTGTCCAAATTTATGCTGAAATATATTTGGACCCAAAATGTCCACATGCGACAGAGCAGGATGCAGATCGGGTATCTCTCATTCTCCATCCTGTGCTCCTTCCGCTACAACAGGCTCACAAGAATGGAATTGGGTAGAATGTTCTTTTTTGGGTGGGCAAGAGCAAAAAGGGTCGAAGGTATCATTTCTTAGCTGGCATCTTGAATTTTGTCTTTAAATGCTAAAATCCTAATGCTATCCAGATGCCTTTTCATCTGGAGTTCAAAACGACGTTTTACTGAAAGAAACTGAAGTTGAAAGAACATTGTTTTTAAATATTGTTCTAATTAATATCTCAGCAGGGTTTTGAACTTTCCAAATTCCTATTTGGCATGTGAATAAACTTGAGGTTTTTCTGAACAAATAACAACTTCTTGTTGGTTGCCCTGTGGGATGGCTAGAGGCTAGAGGAATTCCCCACCTTTGGGGGATTACCCTCCCTTTTCTCCTTATACCCTATACCTCATACATATCTCAGCTCCCCTGGGGTCTGCCTAAGGAAAGATTGGCTATGAAGGGGGAACTGCCCAAGGTGGAAAAGAGGAAGAGAAATGAAGGACTTCAGTTTCTGATGATGGGGAAAGCTAGTGTCAGAAATGATTCACTAAATCCCTTTGCAGGAAGAGAAAAGGTATATATGTAGCTTTCCTGCAGAACTTAATTCTTCTTACATCTCTGCCTTCTCTGTGGCAGAGGGGTTTAGACTGACTGATGTTCTAAATCCTGTTACCTCCCCTCCTCCCACCCAATCATATTGAAATGTAATTATCAAAATATTGGAAAAACAAGTTCACATACCCCAGGTTAGTAATCTCTTATCCACTCACATCTAGAGGCCAGAGAGGACAGGGTGACATTGGGGAGCAGAAAGTAATTCGCTTGGTTATTTCTTAAAGCCACCAATTCTTTCCTTGTGGACTTCTATTTAGATGCAAATGCTGGCTGAATTTTCTTCACAGCCAATTGCTGGGCAGCAGAATCCATGCTAAATTGTCTCTGGAGGGAGACTGTGCACGTGGAAAGCCTTCCCAGAGGAAGTCCAGAACTTATCTTTTGACCCTTCACGGTCTTGGGGGTGGGTGGGAAAGGAAGGCTGAATGATCACTTAACTGGTATGCTTTAGAGAGGATTCCAACTTTGGGTAGTTTAGACGAGACATTTAACAAATATTTGTTGAATTGAGGTTCCTGAATTACTTTTGCCTATATCACATCTTTTGACTAGAAGGCCTCTGAGGTTCCTTTGGACTCTGAGGGACTCTGAGATTCCAGGACTCCCTGTTTCTGTTGGAGGCCACCTGCCCAGAGGAGGTGAAAGGTTTATTGTAATCTCTTCTTCACTAATCCTAATGTATTAGTGCCAAACACTTGCATTTTGCAGCTGTGGACACCATTTTCAGAGTTAATTTACTCCTGAGCTGGCTCAACAGTGACACATTCTCTTAACCATGGGGTCTTTCAGAACCACACTTAATGCTCACACTCAGTACAATTCCATGGCCTGTTTATGCTCACAGATATGTTAAGATGCCATTGTACCCGTCCACAAAATGCTATGCCAATTTTTAGAAAGTGCCAAGTAGGCGGTTTTAGAGGAGCAGCCTGTAGTATAATGTTTCAAATGCTAATTCACTAATGGAAGAAAAATGGGGCTGTCTATTGCTTAAATGTTGAAATATTCCCTGAAGACTCTCTATTTAAAGGAAAACCTTATGAAGGCGTCCCCTGCAGATTTTTTAAAACAGCACAACTGTCAGTGTTATAGAGAAGTACAATGAAATGCCCAGCTCTCTGATTGTTTTTGTTGTTTTGCCAACCCACCTTCTCTGCTTCCTCATAGTAGCGCTGACCCACATCCAGTCTACAAAGTGGGGCACGTTGACCTACAGAACCCTTTGCATTCCATTTGGCCAGTGAACTCACTCATTCAGTCCTCTTCTTCACTCTCTCACACCCATCCATGTCCAGAATGTTAATGGTCATATGGTTCCCAATTTCCTTCCCTTCCACTCAAAATAATATTCTTCATTTGGGCTTTTTGGGGTCTCCTAAAGTAGCCATGGGGACAATCAAATATTGACCTAGTACCCACAATATGATGAAGGGAGAATAAGAACTGATTTCACCTTCTTCCCCTCCCTCATCCTGTCCCAAAGCAACTCATTTTTAAATTCTCCTATGTCTGGTGAGAACATCATCATCCTCCCAGTACCCCAGGTTCCTAATTCTTGTCTCTTTCCTCTTCCCTCATCCTCCATTCCCCTTTCCTCCATCCCACTGCCAAGCCTTGTTCAGTTTCTCTCCAACAACCTTGTTCACATTCATTCCCAGAGCTCCCACCCTCAGTCATGCCCTTCTCACATCTTTCACCTAGACAACTTGTAAGTCATTCCCCATGCGTTGAATCCACTTGCTCCTTATCACTTACCACAATCCTTATGATTCTTCAGAGTGCACCTTATTTGTCACTCTCTCATGAAACTTTCCCCTGATCCTTCTAGTTATTAGGGTTTCTCCTGCCTCAGGTTTATTTATTGGGGCACATGCTATGTCCTTCCAATAGTATGTAACCTCCTGAAGAGTATACATTGTTTCTTTTATTTTTTCTTTTGTATACCCAGGTCTAGCAAAGTGCCATAGCAACCCCTTAATAAACAAATGCTCATTGAATTTGAGATTTACAAAAAGCTTTATAGATGTTATTTGATTCAATAGCTTACATTCTATTGTAGGGATACAAAATGCATACAGATAAATACATAGAGAAATTTGCAGAGGAAAGGAGCCCTGTGGGGGGGAGGGGGTGGTGGTTAAGGGTTCATGCTGGAGATAGCACCTGAGTTGGCCTTAAATGAAGATGAAAATTCAGAGGTGAAAGGGAGAAAGAAGTGCATTCTTTCCAGCTGGGAATGCCTCTTCCTTTAACTACCTCTCACAAAAGACTTCCTGTACCCCTCTCCTGAGGAAGCAAAGGAGAAATAGAAGAAGCACCTGATGGAGAGTCCAAGCACATATTTCATGGATGTCAAGTGCCTGGGGCTGCTATAAAATTACCAATCTTTAGCCATGAGCAAACAGTGGTTCTCTGTGTTAGATGCTCTACTGTGCTGTGTCTGCCTGTTGGAAGAAAGGCAAGACTTACAGAAGTCTCCTCCTTCCAACAGGAGCAGCACTATGGATTGAATCAAGATGAATAGGGAAGTGTAAAGAATAAATCAAATTTAAGGAGAGAGAAGGAGAGAGAGAAAGAAGAGAGGAGTGAATTCCCACCATGTATAGTAGTCTGTGCAAAGGAACAGACAGATGCTGGTGATAGAATGCCAACTTTGAGGAACACATATTATTATAATCTCTTTTTTTTTAAATGAGGAAACTGGGCTCAGAGAGGTTAAATGGCTTGCCCATAGTGACACAGCTAGTGTGTGTGAGAGGGAGAATTCAGCTTGGGTTTCTCCAGTCTTCAGATCTAATGTTGGTTCCTTTACACCATGTCTCCTCTGTTTCATCAATTGGAGAGAGAGAAAATATGAGATAAAGTGGGTTTGGGGGTATTATTTTTAATTACTCAAGAAATTTAGAATATAAAAAAATGTTAAGTGATTGAAAAATTGAAACTGGATTTTCATGATCTTTGTTATCCACACAGAGGATTGTCCTTAATTGATAGGATAGGTGTAAATATTACCCAAGTATCATTTCCAGGCCTTTAGCCCACAAAATAGGGGTTCTAACCTGGAGTAGTTATGTTTATTTTACCTTTAATATACAAGGGAGGCCTTTCTGGAAGTTTACCTTAGGAGCCCAGAGTTTAAAGTTTTCTGACTCATTTGAAGACACTGATTTTTTTTTTAAATGAGGCAATTGGGGTTAAGTGACTTGCCTAGGGTCACACAGCTAGTAAGTGTTAAGTGTCTGAGGCGGGATTTTAACTCAGGTACTCCTGGCTCCAGGGCCAGTGCTCTATCCACTGCACCACCTAGCTGCCCCAAAGACACTGAATTTTAAAATGGCTACTCATAAAAATTATATCCATATATACCAGTTCTTGCTCTTTCATTCTATGTCACACAACCCTCCCCCCATTTCCCACCAGGAAAGAATCCCTAGAAAATTGATTGTGTCTCCCCAGTAATAAACAATGACCAAGTTATTCTGTAAAACACAATCCTGGTAAACCTATAAGAAAAAAATTCTAATTGTTTCTATGCTTTTAGTCTTTCTACCAGAATCTTCTCCTATTGACATTATTGTAAAATTCAAATCTGAACTTGGGGTAGGTTATTATAAGAAGAAATGGGGGCAGCTAGGTGGCACAGTAGATAGAGCACCGGCCCTAGAGTCAGGAGGACCTGAGTTCAAGTCTGGCCTCAGACACTTGACACTTACTAGCTGTGTGACCCTAGGCAACTCACTTAACCCCAATTGCCTCATCAAAAAATAAAAATGCATAGAAGAGGGGAAAAAAATTTAAAAAGAAGAAATGCCAGGAAGTCTTCACATTCTAAATGTACAGATCATGGGTGTTATGGACTCATCAACCTGGTGACCACAGTTGCTTTCAAATGCCACAGTCCCAGGAGAATAGTGAGTAGTTGTGATAGATTTCTATGAAAACTGATAAAATAGTGAAGATGTGAGGGAGGATGGAATGGTGATACTTCCAGAAAAGCATTGTACCATGTAGGCCCACACTTGTGTAGAGGTGAAAATCTGATTAAATTGAGCATCAAAGTCAACCTTGAAAGGGATAAAGAAGGGTAAGAGAGGCAGTAAAGGTCACATGGAGCCAGTGAGGTGTTGGAATTGTGGGTGGAAAAGCTAGTATAGATAAAAGGGGTTAAGTATTAAGTTTTAGTTATTTTATTTGTCATTCAATTAAACTAATGTTTACTAAGTACTGAGTAACAAACAGCAATGATGGCAGCCCTTTCTCTCAAGGAGCTTACAGTCTAAATGGCAAGGTGAGAAGGAAGCATATACAAAAATAATTATGCTATGAGAAAAAAATGGTAGGCATAAAAAAAATCTAAGCCAGGTGCTATGGGGAAAAAAAATACTTTGGTTGTGTGGCACTGGGAATAGGAGTAGGGGGTATTATATCTGTTAATTCATCCATTCATTTGATAAATATTTATTGAACTACAATAACAAGTAATGTATTATAGTGGACTAAGAATTTTGGGACACCCTCTATAGCTATGGAGCTTCGAATCTTAATGGGCTAAGGGGAGACTAATCAAACTGATACAGGGGAAATATAGGTGTAGGGGGTCTGAGCAAAAGTGAGAAAATTGAGATGGGAGAGGGCCCCATGAGGAATAGAGTTAGGGTTATTAAAGGCTTCATGGATTCACCAGCATCTGAAGGAAGGAAAGAATGATACTATATGGGGTTTAGGGGAAGGGAAAGAATCTACTCCAAGCATGGAGAATGGCCCAAGCAGAAGCATGTAGATTCAAGAAGGTAGGATGTGTATGAAAAACTGTCGGGCTAAAATATAAAGTATGTTAAGGGAAGTAATATGAGATAAGTCTAGAAAGGCAAGTAGGAGCCAGATCATAGACAACCTTGAAGGCCAGAATCAGGAGTTTATCCTTTACTTCATAGTCAGTGGAATCCACCATGAGTTTTTGTGTGGAATGGTGTTATGATCAGAATGGTGCCTTCAGAAAGTTACTTAGAAAGTGGGATAAAGGATTGGGTGGGAAAGAGCCAATTGGAGGCAGGAAGACCCATTAGAAATTAGCCAGTTGTCTAGGTGAGAAGGAAGAAAGGAAGGAAGGAAGGGAGAAAAGAAGGAAGAAAACAAGCTTTTCCACCCAAGAAATGATTTGCACATCATTAAAAATAACAGAATAATAATAGGCGATCAATTGTCCTCCCATTCTTTCTATCTAATCTCCCTCCATCAGAAAGGATGAGGAAAACAAGATAACAGTAATAACTATAATAATAGTAGTAATAATAATGATAGCCTGACAATATGCAAAGTACTTTCTTCACACCAACCTGTGAGCTTGATAGTACATGTATCAGTACCCCCCATTTCACTAAAAAATAAACCGAGGCTTGGAGAAAAGTAACTTTCCAATAGTTATACTAGCTAAGCTAGGAGCAGAACAGAGACACTAGTGTTAGGAGATATTTTACATTCAGGAAAACAGAGATGGATATGATTAAAAATTCAGGAAGCAGAAGAAAACTTCAAAGTCCTTAACTCAACCTTCTCCACCTTTTAAGACCCTGTCCTTTCCAGTAGCTCTCTTTTCAACTTCTCTATTCACGAATCTCTTTTGAAATTCTGTTTTCTCTATATGGTGGCCCAGCCAAAAAATAGGTTACATAATTTATAAACTATGAATATGCTTAGGAACTCCTAATTGTTTCATAGACTTCAATCTGGCCATTGACAAGATTCTAGGAAAAACCACTAATGATCACAGTGCTTTTCCTTCTCCTTCCCCAACTCCAATTGGGTTATTTTTTTATTTTTATTTTTTTTTATTTTTTGGGGGGGGCAGTGGGGGTTAAGTGACTTGCCCAGTGTCACACAGCTAGTAAGTGTCAGGTGTCTGAGGCCGGATTTGAACTCAGGTACTCCTGAATCCAGGGCCAGTGCTTTATCCACTGCGCCACCTATCCGCCCCCTCCAATTAGGTTATAAATTCCTTGAGATCAGAATCTGTTTTATTGTTTTTCTTCTTCCTATCCTAGGCACTTAACCGAGGAACCCATGTCTTTGGGAGACCAAAACTTAGATTTCCTTGGCATAGGGATTCCCAATGAGGAAATTTCCTCTACCAGGGCAGGTTGACACCTACCCTACAATTTATAGTCTTAGAAAGTCACCTAGAACTTGGGAGTTGATTTGCCCAGGGTTATACAGCCAACACATGTCAGAGGCAAGAGTTGGATCCTACTGACAACTCCATGCTGTATTTACCATGTATACCACACTGTCTTACACACCTCAGAAATTGAACAAAGGTTCTTGAATTGGCTGATCAGCAAATTTTTTGTTCTTTGAATCTTAAAGTGGTTCCATTTCATTCTAAAATCAGGGATGAATCTCTGGAATTTTTAAAGTATTCATCTAGATAGTCTAAAGACTGGGGGACCTAAAATCAAGCTAGGTAGCAGCTATTTCTTCCATGGTCAAATAGTCAGCTTTGGCTGGGGGGTGAATATAAGGCACCTCCCTTAAGCTGTTAGTGACTGAATTTCTAATCAAATCTGACCCAGAAGCCAGAGCACTTAAGGAAGGAAGTGGCTGATGAGAACGCCTCCCCATCCTCACACCTGTCATTTTCATTGTATCCAGGAAAAGCCATCAGAGAGGAGGTCACCCTACACGAGAAACCCTTCAGTCTGTCATTTCTCATATAATTACTGAAATATTTGGCGATTTTGAAATTCATCCTCCTAGTTATCATCTTGCCTCATCTCTGAACTGAGAAGTAGTTATCATCCAGTTAAGGCTGTATGAAACCCAGAAAAGAGACCATCAAAGGCAGAAGCCAAACATTCTATGCCCCATCATCTGGCTCTGCCTTGTTTGTCCATTAGATTGTTGGACCTCAGAAGTCACCTAGTCCAACCCTTTCACTTTTATAGATTAGATAACTGGAACCCCAGTGGAAATGAAATGACTTGCTTATGGTCACAAAATTAGTCAGTGGTAGAGCAGGAATTTGGTACTCTAGGTCAAAGCATCTTAAACTGTGGTAACTGAATGTGGGGGCTGTGAAAAATTTGGCAACAGTAAAAGGTTATGTTTACCTATTTTATATACCTATATCTCCGGGTTGAGTAAGATTTTCCTGGGCAAAGAGAGGTAGTGAGTGGAAAAAGTTTAAGAAGTCCTGCACTACAGTTACATGACTCCAAATAAAGGACTTTTGCTTCTACTCCATTCTATGCCATTGGATTTATTGAGGATTCCAATTTAAAATCTCACCATGGCATCAATAACTGGGTATTAAACAGTCTACAGAGAATGGCAAAGGTAACTTCTGTGGACTCTAACAATTCTACCCTCAGAGGCTTTATAGTTATAGCTGTTGCCTAGCATATCTCCTTTTTCCCAGTTGTCTTATGATTCGATATTTCTTCTGGCTAAAAAAATAACACTGGAAACATTTAACAGATCATTCTATCCTGTATTACTCAATGTGTTTTTCCAGAGTAGCCTGAAAGGAAATGTTGGGTTATATGAACCACAGAGGATTGCTGACTAGGGTACCACCTAGAAAGATGGTGAACAGGCTATAGAATTAGACTATTCATTTCTTTCCTTCTAAAATTTGAAGTTGAGGCACCTTTGAAAATAATTTCATTATCTAAATCCCACATTTGGTAACAGAATCATTTGGTCGGTCAACAAGAATTTATTAAGCACTAGGTGCCACACACTATGTTAGGTGATGGGCATACAAAGACAACAATGAAACAAATAGTCCATGCCTTTAGGGAGCTTCCATTCTATCAGGTGTCAACATGTATGTAAATAAACATCTACAAATACATAAGATATAAACACAAGGTAAATTTGGAGACAGAAGGGCATTTGCAGCTTGGGACATCAGGAAAGATTGTATAGGGGGCAGCTAGGTGGCGCAGTGGATAAAGCACCGGCCCTGGAGTCAGGAGTACCTGAGTTCAAATCCGGCCTCAGACACTTAACACATACTAGCTGTGTGACCCTGGGCAAGTCACTTAACCCCAATTGCCTCACTAAAAAAAAAAAAAAAAAAAAAAGGCAGAGAGAAAAAAAAAGATTATATGTAGAAGTTGTCTCAGGCAAGATCTTGAAGGCAAAAGGGGATTGAGTGGTAAAATTGAAGGAGGGAAGTATTCCAGGCTTGAGGAACAGTCACCAAGATGAGAGAGAGTGATGTAGAATGAGGCAGAAAAGATTGAGAATTGGACGGGATTTCAGTGTGGTGTGGTAGAATGAGTGCTGGATTTGGAGTTAGCAAATCTGGGGTGAAGTTCTGGGTAAGCCACTTACTATCTGTATGACCTCAGACAAGTCATTTAATTCTTTGTGGTCTCAATTTCTTCAACTGTAACATGCAGGGAGTTGGACTAGAACAAATTCATTTCTGTTAAAAAAAAAAACAACGGGGCAGCTAGGTGGCACAGTGGAGTCAGGAGGACCTGAGTTCAAATCTGGACACAGACACTTGACACTTAACCCTCATTGCCTCACCAAAACAAAACCAAACCATTTCTGTTAGAACAAATAAAAACGTGTCCTGGTAAATTAGGTTATGCAGATTTTGGGCCATAAGAGAAGAGACATTATAGAATCCAAGATCACCTCTAGGTCATCTAGTGAATAAAATCACTGGGCCTGGAGTTAGGAAGATCTGAATTCAAATCCAGCCTCAGACACTTACTAGCTGTATGACCCTGGGCAAGTCACTTAACTTTTGTCTGCTTCAGTTTCCTCAGCTATAAAATGGGAATGATACTAGCACCTACTCCTCCCCAGGATTGTTGTGAAGATCAAATGAGATGATATTTGCAAAGTACTTAGCATAGTGCCTAGAACATAGTAGGTGCTTAATAAATGCTTATTTTCTCCCTCATTCCCAAATTCCTTTCTAGCTATAAATCTGTCTTCCTATAAGGGTCATCTAATACAACCCATACTTCTGTTGACAGTTTTGATTTTTGTACATTTCTAATTGTATAAGCTTGAATCATCTAGTTTATCTGTCCCAATTCCAGTTGGGAACTGAATAAATCCATTTCCAGAGGAGCATTCCTCTATTTGAAGATATTTAGTGACAAAGAACTCACGACTTCCTAAGATAGTCTAGTTGTCTACAGCTGTTCTAAGCCAGGACTTCTTAAACTTTTTCCACTTGTGACCCCTTTTTGCCTGAGAAATTTTTACATGACCTCAGGTATATAGGTATAGATAACCTTTTACTGTTGCCAAATTTTTCACGACCCCCACTCGAGACCTACAGTTTAAGAAACTTCATTCTAAGATAACAATGTCTCACTGCTCATTTGATTATCAGTGGCATGAATTTTCATGCTGGAGCCCAATGACCCTCCTGTCCCCAACAAAAGAGGCCTTTTACTACAAGATGAATTTACTCAAATGACTATGGGGAAAAGTGATGAAAAGGGTAGTTTTGAGCTTTCTTTTTCTTTTCTTCTTTTTTTTTGTTGAGGCAATTGGGGTTAAGTGACTTGCCCAGGGTCACACAGCTACTAAGTGTTAAGTGTCTGAGGCCAGATTTGAACTCAGGTCCTCCTGACTCCAGGGCCAATGCTCTATCCACTGTACCACCTAGCTGCCCCTGTTTTGAGCTTTCTTAACCCTGTCTTTGTTTGGAAAGGGTTGGTTTGATTTGCTTCAGACATATGATTTCATCATCATAGAGATCTCGGTGTGGAAACTCCATCTATAGATTCAAATTAATAATTCTGTTTAACATATCTAACCTTAGAGATTGAGTAACTTGCCTGAGATTACACAGCTGATATTCATCAAAAACAGCTTGCACCCAGTCCACCATCCCCTGTGAAGAGGTAGCAATTATTGGGTGAATTTGCATCCAGGTGGTCTGCCGAGATGAATAAACTGTAGGGCAACTCTAGGGACAATTACCAGAGACAATCCACCTGTCTTCCATTCAACTTCCTCAAAGGCAGGAATGATTTTTGTCTCTCTTTGCATCACCAGTGCTTAGCACCATTCCTGGCACTTAATAGGTCTAATTGTTGACTGACCTGAGGTAAGAAAAGATTCTTCTACCCAAGAGTGTGCTGGTAAATGTTTAACAACCAACTTGGGGCATGGGTGGGGGGGAGGGGTATGTAGCCATAAGACACATAAGCACAACATACTTTTAACATTATTAACATATTCTCCATCACTTTCTCAAGTCTAGAGAAACCACAAAAAATAAATCAAGCCCTGTTTGTAGTGTTTGCCAATTTCTTTTTATTATAAAAAGAAATAATATGTGTTTACCACTGTATTTGCCAAAATGCCATCAGAATACTTATTTCTTATTTGATATTAATTTATTTCCCAAAATTAAAATAATAATGTTACAACTGGAATATAAAAATGCATTAACAAGAGCAAACTTAATTATGAAAGTAATTAAAAACAAAGTTTTTAATGACACCATTTAACCTGGGAATTAATTTTGACTCATGGCTTTATTAGAAATGGATAAAATAATTAATGCAAATTTAAAGAAAAAATTTAAGTTGCAAAATCATTTGAACTCAATTCCAAATTCCCATATTACTGACAAGCACAATGTCTTTAAAATAACATAACTCAGTTTTCATATCTAATTAGAGGATTCCAATATGAAAATTATTATAGCTTTCAACAATTTGGGGGGGGGCAGTGAGGGTTAAGTGACTTGTCCAGGGTCACACAGCTAGTAAGTGTCAAGTGTCTGGGATCAGAATTGAACTCAGGTTCTCCTGACTCCAGGGCTGGTGCTTTATCCACTGCACCACCTAGCTGCCCCAGCTTTCAATACTTGTAATTCTACCTAGTATTTTCCAGTTTGCTAAAAATTTAAGAACCTGATTCAAACTGGCTCCAGCACACCCCGCCTCTGTGTCTACCCCAGTGGGGCCAAAGGGGCCTTACAGGAATGAACTAATAGACATATCATAGGGGTTTTTTTCCCTCTGAAATTTTACCCTATTAGAGGTAAAAAAAAAAATAAGTTGTTGATTCTTTACCAAGCTACTGAACAGTTTATGACTGAAAAAGCAACTAAGCAAGGAAGATTTTTCTTTCCTTGGATTCTATAATGTCTTTCTTATTGTCTAAAAATATGCATAACCTAATTTATCAGGACACATTTTTATTTGTTCTAACAGAATTTTAGGTGTTTTATGTATAACTTTAAAGGAATACCAAACATTTTTCTTTTTAATTATGAACTGAACAAACACAAACATTTCCATATACCAAAGTATCAAAAAATAGGGTCAGATAGGAAACTATAGGCAGCTAGATAGCTCAGTGGATATAGCACTGGGCCTGGAGTCAGGAAAACCCGAGTTCAAATCCAATCTCAGATACTTACTAGCTGTGTGATCCTGGACAAGTCACTTACCCTCTGTTTGCTTTAATCCACTGGAGAAGGAAATAGCAAACCACCCCAATATCTGTGCCAAGAAAATGCCGACAGTATGGTTCATGGGGTCACAAAGAATTGGATGTGACTGAACAACTGAACGACAACTATATGAAACCATGTGCCTTTATTGTATATGAATATTTATAAAACAGTTCGGAAATGAACTATGTTCTATCATTTCATTTAATTTAGGGATAAATATTTTAGACATCTTAAAATTGGAATCTCACAACTGTTTTTATTGTAAATTTCCAGCAGTCCATATTTGGAGGAATCACCTATGGTTGTAGAGAAGAGTTCTAGATTGAAATCAGAGGACCTGGATTTGAATCCTGACTGCCTTCTACTACCTGTGTGACCCTCAGAAAACCCCTTCACCTTTCATGATAGCACTCTCTTCATCCATAAAATAAGGAAGTTGGAGCAGGTAATTTCTAAGATCTCTTCCAGCTCTAAAAATCTATCATCCTGTAATTTACTTTACTTGTACTGGATCAAATGGGAAAGAATAAATACATTTCTGGTGGAGTGGAATCAAGGCATGAGTGCTTCTCTTTGATTCTGTTCACTAAGCACCAGATTTTGGGGGGAAGAAATATTTCACTGGAGATGGCAAGACTGCAGCTCAGTGAGCTTGAAATTAGAGACAGTCTGGTATAGTGGAAATAGAACCAGTTGTGGATTCCACTTCCACCTCTGACACTTACTACCTGTGTCACTTGAGCAATTTGACCTTCCTCAGCCTCAGTTTCCTTACCTGTAAAATGAGGGGATTGGATTCAATGGCTTCTAAGGTCCCTTCTAACTCTAAATCTATGATGCTATGACAGCTTGACTCAGTCAAGAAGTAACTATCTCGGGGCCCCTAGGTGGCACAGGGGAGCAAGCACCAGCCCTGAATTCAGGAGGACCTGAGTTCAAATCCAGCCTCAGACACTAGACACTTACTAGCTGTGTGACCCTGGGCAAGTCCCTTAACCCTTATTGCTCTACGAGAGAGAGAGAGAGAGAGAGAGAGAGAGAGAGAGAGAGAGAGAGAGAGAGAGAGAGAGAGAGAGAGAGAGAGAGAGAAATATATATATTTGGGACAGCTAGGTGGCGCAGTATAGATAAGCCCTGGATTCAGGAGGACCTGAGTTCAAATGTGACCTCAGACACTTGACACTTACCAGTTGTGTGACCCTGGGCAAGTCACTTAACCCTCATTGTCCCACATTTAAAAAAAGAAAAGAAAAAAGAAGTAACTATCTCAGTCTCAGTCTCTTCGTGTATAAAATAGGGATAATAACACCTACTTCACATGGTTGTTATGAGACTCAGATGAGATAGCATATGTAGAGTGCTTTGCAAACCTTAATGTATTATATAACTTCTGGCTACTGTTATTATCCTAGAAACCTATAAAATACACCCTCACACAATCATCACTTAATAGTAGACTTAAGAATATGGTGGGAGGGAGGGGAATGGGGGAAATAACATTCCAGAGCCCATGCCAAAAAACAAAAGTAAAATTGTATAATACTTCCATATTTCAGAAAATCTGTCATTACATTCACATGAGACGACCACCACTGGTGCAGATAATAAACTCCCACCACCACCACCACCATCATCATTATCTCTTGCCTAAGACAGTTTCATGAGTTGCTATGGCCAAAAAAAAAAAAATCACCCGCTGTATGACCTTCTGGAAATGGACCTCTCCTAAATGAATTAGGCCAATCCTTGGACCCTAGACAGAGAATCTCTTTCTGGACGCATGAGCTTGTTAGCCAGGTCTGTCCTCCATTGACCATCCCTAACCCTAACCCCCTTTCATTTGTCACTAGGACTCTCAGATTTGGTAGGGCTTGCTACATCTTTTTCAAGAACCCAGGGTCACACACACACCCCTCCATGATGAAAAAGCATTAAAGAAATACTTCAGTAAAGGGGGGGAAGTCCTTTAATACATCTCTCAATTCATTCCTAGACCCTGATCATTTTTCCTGTAGCTACCTATCATTTTTTTTTTGGTAGGGCAATGAGGGTTAAGTGACTTGCCCAGCGTCACACAGCTAGTAAGTGTCAAGTGTCTGAGGCTGGATTTGAACTCAGGTCCTCCTGAATCCAAGGCCAGTGCTTTATCCACTGTGCCACCTAGCTGCCCTAGCTTCCTATCATTAGCAAATGACTGGGGCACAAATTTCCTTAATAATTGTCACTTCCACACACCCCCTTTCTGTTGTCAAGATGTAACCAAAGAGTGCTGTGATTCCGGGTTTAATCACCACTAAAACAAGCCCTCAGTTAATTGTCTCCAGAGAGCCATGTGGAGATTTTTTTTTAACTGTCTTTCTTGTTTGATGGGTTGTTTTTAATGCATCAGCATCCCACTTCTTTCAACTCATTACATTTTTTTTTTCTGTGGAAAGAGTAATTCCTGCTGGCCACCAGTCTATTCCAGCCAAACAATCTGATGATTGAGTGATGACTGAGGAAAGTAGCTAGTGTATTTCATGTTTTTATATGACTTCATGGAACGGTTTCTCCTTTGCTAGTCTTGGCAGGAGACAAGGGTGGATTGCCCTCTGAGCTCACACATACACATACACACAGCATTTCATTAATCTCCAGTATCAAGTTTGCAAGGATGAGTGATTCACAGAGTTCAAACTGAAATGATGTCCTTATTCTACCCTTGGCCTGCTTCTCATTCCTTCACTCCACTTATAATTTCAGCTTCCTTCGAGGCTCAACTTAATTCAATTCATTTCCATTCAAAAAGGATTATCTAACACTGACTATGCATTTGGCACTGTGCTAGGTACTGGGCATACAGAGAAAAATCAAATAGTGCCTGCTCTCAACGAGTTTATATTCTACTGAGGGGAAATAACATGTACACAATTCAGTATGTGTAAAATATATGTGTGTGGGTATGGTAAATACAAAGTAATTTTGAGAGGATAGCTTTAATAACCGGAAGAGGGGGAGGGAACGGGGCGGGGGGGGGGGGGGCCGGGGGCAGTGTCAGGAAAGTCTTCCTGTAGGAGATGACGCTTGAACTGTGCTTTGAAGGAAGCCATTGGTTCTACAGGCTGAAGTGAAGAGAAAAGCATTCCAGTAGCAGGGACTGCTTATACAAAAACTTGGAGGCTAGAGATAGAATATCAAACCAGTTTGATTCATGTATTGTCTCTGACTTGAAGCCTTTTCTTTTTTTTTTTCTCAACAAACATTTATTTTAATTTCCATTTACATGTAAGGGTAGTTTTCAACATTCATTTTCATAAGATTTAGAGTTCCAAATTTTTCTCCCTCCCTCCCTCCCTTTCCTTCCCCCTCCACAAGATTGCAATCAGGGTATATATGTATAATCCACAAGTGTTCTTTTTATCAGTTCTTTCTATAGCAGTGCATAGTATGCTTCCTCATTAGTTCCTTGGGATTGTCCTGGATCATTGTACTGCTGAGAGTAGCTAAGTCATTCACAATTACTCATTGAACAATACCGCTGTCACTACGCACAATGTCCTCTCAGCTCTGCTCATTTTACCATACATCGATGTTCATTAGTCTTTCAAGGTTTTTCGGGGATCATCAGCTTCTTTCTGGCTGCTTGGAGTATTTTCTCCTTCACCTGATAATTCTGGAATTTGGCTATAATATTCCTAGGAGTTTTCTTTTTGGGATCTCTTTCTGGAGGTGATTGGTAGATTCTTGCAATTTCTATTTTAGCTTCTTCTTCTAGAATTTCAGGGCAGTTTTCCCTGAGAGTATCTTGGAAGATGGTGTCTAAGCTCTTTCCTTGATCATGGTTTTCAGGTAGACCAATGATTTTCAAATTATCTCTCCTGGACCTATTTTCCAGGTCGGCAGTTTTTCCCAGAAGATATTTCTCATTGCCCTCTATTTTTTTATTCATTTAGATTTGCTTTATTGTGTCTTGGTTTCTCATAAAGTCACTGGCTTCCATTTATTCAATCCTAATTCTTAGGCAATTATTTTCATCAGAGAGCTTTTGTACCTGCCTTTCCATTTGACTTTTCAAGCTGTTGACTTTTTTCTCATGTCTTTCCTGCATCACCCTCATTTCTCTTTCCATTTTTTCCTCTACCTCTCTAATTTTATCTTCAGAGTCCTTTTTGAGCACCTCTATGGCTTGAGACCAATTCGTATTTTTCTTGGAAGCTTTAGATATAGGGGCCTTGATGTTGACATCTTCCTCTGAGGGTGCCCCTTGGTCTTCCTTGTTACTGAAGAAACTTTCTATGGTCCTCACCTTTCTCTGTCGGCTCATCTTGCCTTTCTTTTACTAGACTTTTAGCTCCTTAAAGTGGGGCACTGTTTCCAGGCTGCAGTATCCCAAGCTTAAGAAGTCCCAGGTGGTATGATTTAAGGAGAATCAGGTTCTTCCCTCTCCCAGCCTGTTCCCTGGTCCTAGATGACCCCAGACCAACTTGCCAATCAACCAGCTTTGTGTTAGCTCTCCCACCTGGGCCACTGCTATTCAAGCCTACCTCTTGGTTCTCAGCAGGGGTGTAAAATCCAAGTTCTGCCTTAGCACCAGCATAGACCCTGTAGTCTCCCCCCTGCCCAGGGCTCAGCCCACTCACCAGACTATGAGCTTAGTTCCAGACGACACTGGTGCTTCAGCTGATTCAGAGGCTCTGGGGGTCTCCTTCTCTGGTGAGGACTTCCTGAGACTGGATCTGTGTCAGGGTGACTGTGGGGTTGGGCCCGACTCCTATATCA
Source organism: Dromiciops gliroides (assembly GCF_019393635.1). Taxonomy (NCBI): domain Eukaryota; kingdom Metazoa; phylum Chordata; class Mammalia; order Microbiotheria; family Microbiotheriidae; genus Dromiciops; species Dromiciops gliroides. The sequence goes on from NC_057863.1 coordinate 439,197,098, forward strand.
GCACAGCAGCTCCCTCCTTCTGACCTTCCAAGCCGTTCTTGGTTAGAAGATGATTTCAGCACATTCTTCTGTGAGTTTTGCTGCTCCGGGCATTTTCCTATGACCTTATTTGGATATTTTTTGGAGCAATTGCGTCCTGAGTTCTGGAGCATACTGCTTTTCCTCCGCCATCTTGGCTCCGCCCTAGAAGTCCCCTTGAAGCCTTTTCTAATCTCCCCTTCTGGTCAGTGTTTTTTCCTCCTTTGTATTATCATGCCTGTCTACATATTTTATATCCTTAGTAAAATGTAAGCTGCATGAAGGCAGGGACTTTATCATTTTGTCCTTGTGTTCCCAGCACACACAATAAATTCGCCTTTGACTGGATTGGATTGGAAATGACCCCAAAACCCTTTCATGAAGATTAAATTTTGAAAAGACTAAATAAATAATGAAACCAATTAGACTGACAAAACAATCATATGTGCCCTATATGTATCTCAATAATAAATATAAATATCCTCTATGGTACGACAAACATCGGACCATAAAATGACAGATTTCAAGTTGAAAGGGACCTTGGAGGCCATACCATTTTTAAGGATTTATATTTCCATTCTCTAGCTTTGGCACTGCTTTTAAAAAATCTTAATATGGTTGTTATCTTTGAAGAACCTGCAATATTACAGTGGACCAGGTAGCTCTTTGGCCTTGAATTGTTCTTCCACCTTGCTTACATCCTTCCCCTTTTCCCTTCCTATCACCGAGCATTTTTCAGATGATTTCATCTAACATGCTCAAAGTTCTAAGAAAAGTAACACAGAGGATATACATTTTTATCCTTCATTTTACTCTGAGAGGTTGAACATAAAGATTTAAAAAAAGATAGTGATGGTAGAAAATGGTTAGAAACTGTAGTTGTGAATAGCTGGGTATCTAGACAAAAAAACATGAATAATCATGGCTTTTCATCTTATCCCTGAATAGAATTGTTTATATTAAGCTGGGGAAGCAGATGAATAGAAAGTTTCTTTAAAAAAAGAAAACAGGAAGGGCAGCTAGGTAGCGCAGTGGATAGAGCACTGGCCCTGGAGTCAGGAGGACCTGAGTTCAAATCCTGCTTCAGACACTTAACATTTACTAGTTGTGTGACCCTAGGCAAGTCACTTAACCCCAATTGCCTCACCAAAAAAGGAAAAAGAAAGAAAAAAGGAAACTAGAACAATGATATAAACACTGTATAATTGTAATGACCAATCATGGCCTCAGAGAAGAAATAAGAAAATTCATCTGCCTCCTTTCCTTAGAGAGGTGGAGGATTATGGGTACAGAATGTTGCATATACTGTCAGATATGGGATCACTATTAGTTGATTCTACTTAAATTTTGTTGTTGTTGTTACAAAAGAAAAAGACTCTCTGGGTAAAGATATGGAGAAGTATGGTATATTCAGAAATGACTGAGATATAAAAGCAATAGGCATTAATAAAATGTTAATTTTTTAAAAGAAAAAAAATGTTCCTTAGCCAAAAGCCTTTGTACTTTATAAAAATAAAATGTCCCTTTGGCTCTTCTCACATTTGGCTTTCTGAAAAATCTGGGCCAAGAAATGCTTAATACCTAGAATTTTTTCTGAGTGGCTTAAGCTTCGTCTTGACTCTGGCACTGAACTAAGATTTTTTTATGCCTGACTGTCACCTTCTTGTGGCTCCAGTGTCTAATGTGAGGAGCAGGGCTGTTGTTTCACTTTCTCAGAATCATTAGGCCATGCTCAGAACTGTTTTCTGCCAGCTTAGTATACATTAATAAAAGAAAACAGCAGCAACTTTGTGCCTCCTTCGAAAACATTTCATTTAAGAGGCATCCTTGGTGACCTGAGAGAAGTCCTGGACTTGGAGACAGAATACCTGGGTTTGAATTCCTCCCCAGACATTTACTAGATGTCTGCTTGGAGATAAGGTGCTTTATCCCGATAAGGCCCAGTTTCCTCATCTATAATAAAAGGATAATGTTACCTTCTTCCTTACAAGAGGTGTAATGAGCATAAGGATAATTTAGATAGAACACTTCATAATTATACCAATGTGAGTTATTATTACTCTCCAAGTAATTAATAGTGCAAAGCAACAAAGGAAAATAAGCATGAGCTTCGGTGCCTCCGACAGGATGACAGTGGAAAGAGTTTGCGATATAAACCCCAAAGACTTAGGTTCAAATTGAAGCTCTGCTATTTACTACCCCCTTTGACCTTGAGCAAGGGATTTACCCCTGGGCCTCAGTCTACTCATCTAGAAAATGAGGGAGTTGGAAGGGATGACTAAGGTCTCTTTTATACATCTCTGGTCCAAAGGGCATTGAAGAGAAGAGTCTTTAAAAATAATAATAATGGGGGTGGCTAGGTGGCACAATGGATAAAGCACCGGCCCTGGAGTCAGGAGTACCTGAGTTCAAATCCGGCCTCAGACACTTAACACTTACTAGCTGTGTGGCCCTGGGCAAGTCACTTAACCCCCACTGCCCCACAAAAAACCGAAAAAAACAAAAACAAAATAATAATAATAATAAACATTTTTATTTATAGTTTTGAGTTCCAAATTTTATCCCTCCTTCCCTCCCTCCCTTCTCCCCTCCCTGAGGCAGTAAGCAATCAGATGTGGGTTATACATATGGAATTATGTAAAACATTACCATATTAAGACTCATTTTTCTGGGGAAAGTTTTGAATAAGTAATGGTACTCAGTTGCCATCTTTAGACACTACCATATGAATTCAATTTGACAAGCTATTATTAAAGGGCAGCTAGGTGGCACAGTAGATAGAATGCTGGGCTTAGAGTCAGGAAGACTTATTTTCCTGAGTTCAAATATGGCCTCAGACACTTCCTAGATGTGGGACCCTGGGCAAGTCACTTAACCCTGTTTGCCTCAGTTTTCTCATCTGTAAAAATGAGCTGCAGAAGGAAATGCAAACCCCTGCAATATCTTTGCCAAGAAAACCCCAAATGGGGTCACAAAGAATTGGACATGACTGAAATGACTGAACAACAAGAAGTTATTAAGTGACATCTGTGTGCCAGACACTATATTAGGTTCTGGGGATGCAATGACAAATGAAAAACTGTCCCTCCTCTCAAGGAGATTGAAAGAGTTAATGTAAAGTAAATGAGTAAACCTAAGTTTGAGGAGCTCAGAGAGCTAACAACTAGGAGAGTTGGAAGGCTTGTAGGCAATGATACATGAACTGAGCCTTGAGGGATGCTAGGCATTCCAAGAAGTTAAGATAGTGGATCACCAATTCTAGTTTGCCTGATGAGCTGTGGTAATACTCAGGCCCTGCATCCTGATCAAAGGAACACACTGCAATGACCTTAAAAGAGAGTGACCATTCTCAGCACAAAACTAACATTTAATAAATGTTTGCTGAATTCAATTCAATTCCAGCCCTTTTGTCTTTTCTTTCTGTTCAACTTTTGTGAGAAATTATATTAAAGGGGAAAGTATACATGCTCAGGTACATGATGCCATTCACTGAGGCTAGTGATATTTGGCACTACAGAGTGTTAGCCCAGGTAAGTTTGCAGCACATAGATCTGACCAAGCTCTTCTACTTAAGAACATTTTTTTTTTGCGGGGCAATGAGCATTAAGTGACTTGTCCAGGGTCACACAGCTAGTAACTGTCAAGTGTCTGGGGGCAGATTTGAACCTAGGTCCTCCTGAATCCAGGGCCAGTGCTTTGTCCACTGTGCCACCTAGCTGCCCCTAGTGTAAGAAGTTTTGATGGCTCCATTACCTCTAAGATGAAATACAAACTCTTTAGCCTGGTATTTAATATCCAATCTCCTGTCTAAATTTCATCACATAAACCCTATCCTATGCTTATAATACACTCATTCATTCACTAATTCAATAATTATTAAGCAGCTAATATGAGTTAGACAGTGTGCCAAAAGCTAGGGTTACAAAAACAAAAACAAAACAACCCCTGGCCTCAAGGAGTTTCCGCCCTGTTGAGGGGAAAGTAACATGTTTGCACAAATAAATCAATACAAAGTAGATACAAAGTAAATGCAAGATAGTTTCAGTGAGAAGGGCACTTAAGATCACTCAAAGCTTCCTGTGGCTGGTGGCACTTGATATGAAGTGTCTAGAAGAGACTTGAAGAGAACTAAATAAAGATTCCAGGAAACACAAATGAGAAAGGAGTGCATTCCAGGTGTAGGAAACAGCCCCATGCAAAGGCATGAAGGTGGAAGATAGAATATTGTCCATGGGACAAGTGGGCCAGGTTGGTTGACTAAAAACTTCATGAAGGGGAGAAATATAAAAGCAGTCTGGAAAAATTGGTTGGAGCCAAACTGTGATGGGCTTGCTTGAAATGCCAGCCAGAATAGGTGATGTTTTATCCTGTCTAGTGGCAGGCAGAAATATAAATTAGAAGGCTATTTCAGTCCTCCAGGTGAGAGGTGATGAGAGCTTAAATTAGGGTGGTGGCCACAGAAGTGGAGAGAAGGGAACAGATGAAATAAATGTTGGTGAGATAAAATCAACAAGACTTGGCAGCTGATTGGACAAATGGGAAGTGGGGTGAGGGGGAAGTGAGGGAGAGGGAGGAATTGAGGGTGACTCCACAGTTATGAACCTCGGTGAATGGGAGATTAATGGTGCTTTCATTTCCCTTTTATCTCTCCCTTTTAGAATCCTATGTCTTCCAGCTCCTAGCATAGTAGAGTTCAGTACATGGTGGATTCTTTTTTTTTTTTTTTTTTTGCGGGGCAATGGGGGTTGCCCAGGGTCACACAGCTAGTAAGTGTCAAATGTCTGAGGCCAGATTTGAACTCAGGTACTCCTGAATCCAGGGCCGGTGCTTTATCCACTGTGCCACCTAGCTGCCCCCATGGTGGATTCTTAATCAGTACTTATTGACTGATTGATTGATTGAAGAAGCCCTTCCCTAACTCCCCTTATTTCACATGTCTTCCCTCTATTGATTATCTCTAAATTAGCCTGAATGTATCTCATTTGTACAAAGTTCTATGCAAGTTATCTGCCCCATTAGATTGTGAGCTTCTTGAGAGCAGGGACTGTTTGGGTCCTTTTCTTTGTATCCTCCCTCAGTGCTTAGCACAGTGCCTCACATATGGTAGGTGTTTTTTTTTTTTAATCTTTTTTTTTTTTTAGTGAGGCAATTGGGGTTAAGTGACTTGCCCAGGGTCACACAGCTAGTGTTAAGTGTCTGAGGCCAGATTTGAACTCAGGTACTCCTGACTCCAGGGCCAGTGCTCTAGCCACTGAGCCACCTAGCTGCCCCCGTATGGTAGGTGTTTAATAAATGTTTGTTGACTCCCTACCAAATTATTACTTGATTCCTCCAAGTCTCAGGTCAAGTGCCAGAAAGCTTTTTTTTTTTTGGTGAGGCCAGTTGGGGTTAAGTGACTTGCCTTGGGTCACACAGCTCATAAGTGTTAAGTGTCTGCGTCCGGATTTGAACTCAGGTCCTCCTGAATCCAGGGCCAGTGCTCTATCCATTGTGCCACCTAGCTTCCCCCAGAAAGCCTTTCTTGATCCCTCCCAGTTGTTAGCACTCTCTCCCATTCAGATCACCTTGTATCAGTGTATTTGTATACATGTTATATTCCTTCCAATAGAATATAGGTCCTTAATGGAGGTTTGTTTTTGTCTTTTTATCCCCAGAACCTAGCCCAGCATAATAAGCACTTAATAAATGTTTTCTAGATTGTAAACAATTGAATTGATGGTATCAGTGAATATATTTCAAGACAAGCTCATTTTCCCCAATCTTTTTTTTTTTTTTTGGTGAGTCAGTGAGGGTTAAGTGACTTGCCCAGGATCACACAGCTAGTAAGTGTCAAGTGTCTGAGTCTGGATTTGAACTCAGGTCCTCCTGAATCCAGGGCCAGTGCTTTATCCACTGTGCCACCTAGCTGCCTCCTATTTTCCCCAATCTTAATGGACTTTGAAAACCATTTCTAGAACTGGTATAAAATAACCTTCCAAAATATATGTATCCACATTTTTCACATCTTCATATTATGGGTTCAAGGAAGCAAATCAGACTTTAGGCTTGCATGATGTAGTAATACTTGGGGGGGGGAAAGATTAATTCAATAAATGACTTCTTGGGGCCCCCTCCAGGTCTCTGACTTGATGTAAACCCAAGCTGGTTGACCCACTTACTGCTTGAAGAGTAATTCCATCCCTGTGCCAAGGGAATGGCACTCTGTGTTTGGAAGCATATAGTTCAGACATACATATTTCAAATGCACGTGTCTTCTGGGCTAAAGACTAATGTCTTTGTTTTTTAGGTACTTTTCATAGGCTCTGGACTCCCTTTAGAATGAGAGGGAGCTATGCATATGAAAGAAAACTGTAGGCAATCCTTAGTCCACCCAGGAAAGTAAGAAAACAGAGTGGTTCAAGAACAGCATGGTCACTCGATGAAGTACCATGTGACTATTTCCCACCCTCTGTCCCAATAGACAGGCAGATGTGGGGAATGGAGTTGGAGGGGTTGCATCTCTTAACAGAGTTCTGCCTTTCTCAGTGTATTGGCTGAAACTGATTTTGGTTCGAATGGAGTGACCCTGGCTTTGCAGCTGCATCTGCAACTCAGCAGACTTGGCCAATCTGCTCTGCTGCTGATTGATAGGAAAAACAGGCTGCCTGAAAAACAAAGTTTTTTTTTTTTTTCCTGTCGTCCCTTCCAATTTCTCTGAAGTAGGATAGTCTTAACAGCCCAAAGGAAATATTGTGGAATATGCTCCCAATTGGAAGGTACTGAGGTAAAAATTCCTTCCCCTACAAATGGGAAATAAAGATCCAGGCAGAGGTAATATGGCATCCAGCACTCATTAACCAAGAAGGCACTTTGTGGGCTCATGGGAGCCATATTTCTTGGTAGATCTATATTGTGACTGGCTACCTCCTCCTCCCCACCCCAGTAAATAACCTATTCTGCAACTCTATGAAATTAACTTAATTTAAAGCTTTTAAAGATTTTCTAGCTGTCTCATTGAGGTGCAAGGAGAAGTGGGTGGTCTGCTTAAGAAGGAAATTCCATGACTTCCCCTTAAACAGTGACCAGTATGAGAAAAACAAGCCCAAAAGGCTCTGGGGACCTGAAACGTGGTTTGTGTGTAACAGAAAGGAAGGTAAATATTCTATATTTGAAAAATTACTAAATGGCCCATTTTGCCTCCCTGCTCCCCTCTGAAGCCCACCCAAGCCCACCTTCAACATATTAGCTTTCTTTAAAACTTCCACGTTGCTCTTTACGCTATGCGAGACAAATAAGGAACTATGGCTAGGGGTAGCAATTTATTATCATAACCTCCTCCAGGACAACTACTTCCTGTGGCATAATCACCACAGCCCTTCCTTCTTTCTCAACTACATCTGCTCCTATGCTTTCTTCCTTCCTCCTTAACCCCTTTCCCTCCATAGCTCTTTAAAGTTTGCAAAGCATTTTACATATGCTATCTCATTTGATCCCTATGTAACCTTTTTTTGGGGGTGGGGTGGGGCAGTGAGGGTTAAGTGACTTGCCCACGGTCACACATCTAGTAAGTGTCGAGTGTCTGAGGCTGGATTTGAACTCAGGTCCTCCTGAATCCAGGGCTGGTGCTTTATCTACTGTGCCACCTAGCTTCCTCCCCCTCCCCCTACAACTTTTATAAGGTAACTGCTATTATTATCCCCATTTTATAAATGAGAAAACTGAGGCTGGGAGAGAGAGGTGAAGTGATTTACCCAGGGTCACATAGCTAGCAAGTATCTGAGGCAAGATTCAAACTCAGGTCTGTCCTCACTCCAAGTCAGGAACTCTATCCACTATACCACCAACTGCCCTAATATTAGACCACTTAAAATATTGGTAGACAGTAAGGGCAGGGAAATGAGTCTTACCTAACATTTGATCTCACCTTATAGTATCTGAGGTAGGATTCAGACTTAGTTCTTTTAGACTTTTAAGTTTAGAACTCTGGCCATTATGCTGCCTAGTGACCAACAAAGACAAACCTATATATTTTCTTCATACTTCTTAGGGGCTAGATTAGATGACCTCATATGGTGACCTCTTCTCATATTTCTTCTACAAGGCTGAGCTTGTTCTTTGTAATTTTGCAACATTTATTTTCAATGGATTTTAGTGGTTCTTTTTACATTGTTGTAGTCATTGTGTATATTGTTTTCTTGGCTTTGCTTATTCACTTTGTATCAGTATTTATCCTACCTCTCCCTAAATGTTGGGAATTCTAACTAGGGGCTCAGAGCAGTTATAATGTAATTGAAAACTTCTTCTAAAATAAATTCCTTAAAACTGAAAAGATAGAAACCAAATGAACCTTAGAGATCATTATATTGCTCCCAGATTTAAAGTAAGCTAAGTGTTGTAACAAGGTGTTAACAAAGGATTTAAAAATTTCAGGAAGTTGTCTGATACAACCCCTTAGAAATAGGTCTGCCTTTACTCTGCTAGGCAGCATAGAGACTAAAGTGCTAGACCATGAGTCTGAAAGAACAGAGTTTGAATCCTGACTCACTACCTAAAAGGTGAGATCAAACTTTAGATAAGACTCATTCCTTGCCCTCAAGCAATTTACTATCTAGTAGTATGACAGCTAGGTAGCTCAGTGGATAGAGCACTGGCCCAGAAGTTGGGAGGACCTGAGATCAAATCTTACCTCAGACACTTACTGTGTGACCCTAGGTAAGTCACTTAACCCCAATTGCCTTTTAAAAAAAAACACATCTGGGGCCACCTCCAGTGGTCCTGATGTATATCTTGCCTCTAGACCCCCTGATGGCTCTGGAGGAGAGAGTGAGGCTGGTGACTTTGACTTTGCACAGCCCTCCTTTATTTAAATCCAGTTTACTGCAAGCCCTGATGTCATGGCCCTCTTCCAAAAAGGACAAACAACAACAACAACAACAACAATCCACAAATTGGAAGTGAGATTCCCAGGCTAGTCTACCAAAGTCTGTTTACCCATAAAAAAATGAAATTATTGTCTTGCTACTAGTAATTGTCTGCCAAGTACTTGGGCCATGTGATAAAGGAGAGTTCTTTCCCTCTAGAGCTGCTCCAGACAAAATTTTGAAATGTTGTTTCTTCTGTGTATTCTCCTGTGTAGCTAACATGGGCTAGAAGTCAGACGATATGGATTCTTTTTCTGTCATTGCTTGGTCAAATCAATTTCCCTCTCTGTACCTAGATTTCCATAATTGTAAAAAATGAAGGGCAGCTAGGTAGCGCAGTGGATAGAGCACCAGCACTGGAGTCAGGAGTACCTGAGTTCAAATCCGGCCTCAGACACTTACCACTTACTAGCTGTGTGACCCTGGGCAAGTCACTTAACCCCAATTGCCTCACCAAAAAAAAAAAAATGAAAGGGGGCAGCTAGGTGGTGCAGTGGATAAAGCACCAGCCCTGGATTCAGGAGACCTGAGTTCAAATCCGACCTTAGACACTTGACACTTACTAGCTGTGTGACCCTGGGCAAGTCACTTAACCCTCATTGCTTGGAAAAAGACAAAAAAACAAAACCAAAAAAAAATGAAGGGACTAAATCAGAGGGTCTCTAAGGTCTCTTCCAACTCTAAAATGCTATCATTCTCTCTCTGTCTTCCTTTCTTCTATCCAGAGATTCAGGATTTACATATCACCTTTAAGCCTCCCAGCCAAGCCAGCCACACATACAAAGTTCTCCAGAATCACACTCCTCCCCACAAGTATCCAACTTCAAAATCCCCCTATGCAGATATTCTCGGTTAGGTGTTAAAAGGAAAGGAGACTGACCTAATCTATACCAAATTGCAAATTGTTCATAACTGATGATTCCTTAACCTTCCTAGAGGTGTTTTCAGTTTAAAAAGAAGTGGCTTATTAATAGCATAACAATAATAATGATAATAATTCTAACTGCTGGGACTTCAGGCCTTGCAGTAAATGAAAATGAAAGAAAAATATCAGTTTGGGGTAATGTTTTTTGGGGGTGGCAGTAACCATGTGTACTTGGCAGTGGCATTTTCCAGAGTTGACTCCCCCAAACTGCTCGTTTCCCACAACTTTTTCCTTCCTTTTCAGAACTTTCTCTTTCTCTACTTCTTATCCTCAAGGTCTTTCACAAGGCCAGCTAGAGTTCCAGCAGTGGACACTGGGCCTACCCCCCTTATGTGGGTGGTTTGTATGAGGCCGTCTGAAGGCAGGAGTGCAGACATACTCCCAGTGGTGTGTCTGCTTCCATGGAATTCTCTTACCCTGCAAGTCAGGCAGATGTTGTGAGCTGCTGTGGCCTGTGGGGATCATTGGTGATTCTTGTGACTCTCCACATCCGGCAACTGTTCCAGTCGGTATAGGGAGGAGAGACTTTTCTGGGCACATCTTACCATGATCCTTCCTTCCACAGAGGTCACATGTTGGAATGCCGGGTTGGACTTCCAGTTAACTTTATAAACAGACTTATTTTTATAAACCTATAAATCTACAGGGACTTTAAAAATCAAAGTCTGTATCTTAAAGTATAACTTCTTGCTTCAAAAAAAAAGAGTATCTCATAGGATTTAGAGATAAAAGATATTCCCCCATATTGAGGTGTAAGCCAAGTTGGTCAAACTTCCTTTTACATTCATTGTTACCACAGTCCACATGCTGAAATTCAGTGTGATTAAAGTCCAAAGGCAACATTAAAAAAATGTTTCCCTATATTTGTCAGATGGTTATGATGAAAAATATGTAATAAAAGTCCTTCTCTGAGCATAGGTCACCTGAAGCACTCATAGCAAACTATTTAATAATTAACCAGAAGTGCTGTATTGAATTAATATCCTCTTACTCTTTCCTCCAAACTCAAAGAACAGACAGTGTGGCAAAATGGATAGAATCATAGAAGTGGAGTTAAGTAAGAGACCTGGGGTCAAATTAGAGTTTGGTCACTGATTCTTTGAGTCACCTTGGGGAAATTATTTAACTTTGATAGGCCCTAGTGGATGATCTTAAAGGTCACAAATTGCAAAGTTAGAGACCTCAGAGGCCAGCTAGTCTAACTAGAACCCAACTAAGAACCCTCTTTATAATGTGCTCAATGAGTAGTCATCAAGGTGTGGCTGAAGACTTCCAGAAGTAAGATATTCATAAGCTCCCTAGACAGTCCACTTTACTTTTTGGACAAATTTAATCATTAGGGAATCTTTCCTGACATCAGACTTAAATTTGCATCTCTGCTATTTCCATCCATTGTTCCTAATTCTACTCTCTGAAGACAGGAAGAACAAGTCTAATTGCTCTTCCACATTACTGTCTTTCAAATCTAGAAGATGACTTTCATGTCCCCTTCTGGATAGAAGACACTGCCTGTGAAGAAATTTTCTCAGCCATTCTCCAATATCATCTTTTTTATTTAGGAGACCATCAGTCTTTCTAGTTGGGCATCCTGGTTTTTATCATTGAAATGGATTGGACTTCTCCATAATCACCAAAACAGAAGAAGGAAAAAAAAAAAGGAACAGCAAGGAGGGTAGAAGGAAGGAGGATGAATGGGCCAAAAGAAACTAAAGGGAAATGCCATAAATTTTTGTCTCCTGGCACCTATGTGGTAGAAGTAGAGAATGGCCCTCCTTCAAACCAAAAGATAAACAATGAGACTGACCAGTAATAAGGATGATCAGTTCTGCCCAAAGAAATGTCTTTTCCCCTCTGTGAGAAGCTGATTTTAAGGGAGATAAGAAGGGGGCTTTCCCATTATCTTGGGCAACTTTGCTAGAAATCTCTTAGGAAATCCCCTCTGTTCCTTGGCAAAGTTTTTTTTTGTCACTGTTGTTGTTAATATGTTATTTTTTCATAGATCACAAGATCATAGATATTTGAAGCTGGTAGGGACCTCAGGTGTCATCTAGTCCTACCCCCTCATTTTTCAGATATGTTCAATGATTTGCAGAAAACCATATAAGTAGTAAATAACAGTCAGGATTCTAAGTCTGGTTGGTCGTCTTACTCCAGATCCCATATTCTCTCCATCATACCACACTTTATGAATCACCTGCTTGGGGTATGTGGCAATACAAGAAAATTTTCTTTAAGCAGCTAGGGCAAAGATAGTACTTTTAAAAAGTGTTGAACATTGTTAAATGGGTCTCTCCTCCTTCCTCCCTCAGGAAATAAGGCTAATGGGTGGGCAGACCTCAAAGCTTTCTTTGGTTTCAATAAGCTTGTAAAATTTTGGATCTTAATCTTACTTGGAAACTGTAGGGGCACTTTTCTTTCCCAAACTGGACTTTTCCTCCCCCTTTCCCCTCTCTTGGCTAATTATTCCATCATTCACCCTGGTCTTTTAGAAACTCTACCGTATTCCCAAGATTTCCACATGTCCTTCTATGGAAAGGAGACTATTTTGATTGAGTATTAAATAGGTTTCTATATTGTCTTTTCTTCAGGACCTCCTAATTCAGTGTTTATCAGAAGGAGTAAGATCATTCCTGATTCTGTATAATGGAGCAAACAGTGGTTTGCTGTTTTTCCCTCAGAGTGTGGATTCTAGAGCCAAGGCCATACCAAACAAGTGTGTAGCAATGTGGCCACAGCCCTGACATAAATGAAGGCCAGACTGAGACTTGGAGCTGAAAATTTATAAAAATATGCTCATATGCTGTCAGTTGCTTAGTTGAATGTTATTCAAAATGTACTTCGGTAGGGGATGAAATATTAAGAATAAAGGAATCTTGAAAAGGAGGTAGGTTTTATACAAGGTATTTGTTATTGTTGTTCAGTCATGTCCAACTCTTTATAACCAACCCCATTTGGGGTTATCTTAGCAAAGATAGAGTGGTTTGCTATTTCTTTCTCCAGCTCATTTTACAGATGAGGCAACTGAGGCAAACAGAATGAAGTGACTTGTCCAGGGTCACATGGCTACTAAGTGTCTGAGGCTGAATTTGAACTCAAGTCTACCTGATTCCAGGCATAGCACTCTATCTACTGCGTCACCACCACCATATAAGGTATTAGTTTGGGAAAACAGTCCTCTCTCAGACTCAAGAATACCTTGGCATGGCTTAGCCTAGAGAGAAAACAACAGGCATCTGAAGACTGTCAGTCTCTTAAGACACCTATCAGGTGTATTCTGACCCAGGTTTATCCAAGGGAATAGGGAAAAGCCTAGAATAAAGGTGCTTAGTCTCTTTTTGTAGCATGGATCCATTTGGCAATATGGTGAAGCTTTTGGCACCCCTTCTCACAATGTTATTAAGTGCCCAAAACAGAATATGTCAAGTTTGCAAAGGAAACCTATTACATTGAAATACAAATATCTATAGCTATATATATCTATGTATACATACACATACATGTTGTTAAGGCTACAATTCTAGCTAAACTGTCTAAAATATCTAATGAGTGGTTGCCAATAAATTATAAGCTTTAGCAAGAGTTAGACTTTTAAGCATTTATTAAGGAGAATAAGAATTTGGTAAAGAGAGAGAGAAAGGCCTAGATTCCTATTTATTAAAGGGAGAGTACATTTCTAGCTCTGCTCTCCACCAGAGTCCTCAGGAAAAAGAGTGAGTCAGAGCACCAGGCTCCCTCCTTCTTCCTCCCAGAAGCGAACGTCACTTTCTGATGCCAAAGAAAAGACTCCTGGTCTTGCCCTCGAAGACTTTCACTTTCATGGCGGAGCTTTTCTACAGTAAGTCTCCAGCAGGTGGCGTCATTCCAATTGTTACAATGTATATGTGCATATGTTTATATGCACATATATCCATACATATACCCATGCATGTATATGTACATACACACATACACATATATACATATACATACACTTAAAGTTCATGGCCTTCAAGTTAAGAACTCCTGGTTTTGAAGCCATTTCATCAGGGCACTCCTAATGCTGGCCTTGTGGTCTAGTCCTGTGATGTACTTCACTACTGAGGCCTGGCCAGTGAACTAGCTGATGTACAAGACTTAATCTTTTTTTAAAATTTATTTTAATTTATTATTTAAATTTTTAATTTGATTAAATTTAAATTTATTTATTTATTTATTCAGTTTATTTATTTGTTTATTTGGTGTTTGTTTATTCAATTTAATTCATTTTAATTTATTTTTTATTTAATTTTATTTTCAGTTCCAAATTCCTCTATTCTCTTCCTCCATCCATTGAGAAGCGAGAAAACCAAAGCCCATTACAAATATAGTCATGAAAAAATAAATTCCCACAAGTAGTTATGTCTGAAAACACAAACAATAAAAAGAACATATGTCTGAATGTGTTTGGCATGAGTCCTTTGTAATTATTGTTGGTCATTGTGTGGATCAGAGTTCCTAAGTCTTTCAGAGTTGATTGTCTTACAATAAATATTGTTTTTGTTGTAGAAATTGTTCTCTTGCTTCTGCTCACTTTACATCAATTCATACAAGTCTTCTTAAGTTTTTTTTCTGAAACCATCCCCTTCATCATTTCTTATAGTAATATAATATTCCATCACATTCATATACCATAATTTGTTTAGTCATTCTCCAATTGATGGACATCCCCTTAGTTTCCACTTCCTTGCTAATGCAAAAAGAACTGCTATAAATATTTTTGTACATATGGGTTCTTTTCCTCTTTCTTTGCTCTCTTTGAGACCTAGACATGGTATTACTGGGCCAAAAGGTATGTTAAGTTTAATAACTTTTTGAGCATAGGTTCAAATTGCTTTCCAGAATGGTCAGATCACTTCACAGCTCTACCAATAGTGCATAAGCATACTTGTTCTCCCAAAGCCCCCCAGCATTTGTCATTATCCTTTTTTGGTTAACTTTATTGATCTGATAAGTATGAGGTACCTAAGAGTTGTTTTCACTTGCATTTATCTAATCATTATTGATTTGAATATTTTTTAAGCGTGGCTATTGAAGTTCAAGTTTCTTCCTATAAAAAATTCTCCATCCATATCCTTTGGCCATTTATCAGTTGAAGAATGGCTTTTATTCTTAAAAATTTGACTCTGTTTCCTATATATCATAGAAATAAGACCTTTATAAGATAAACTTACTGCAAATATTTTTTCCTCCTCTTCTAACTTTAGCTGCATTGGTTTGGTATATGTAAAAACTCTTTAATCTTATGTAAATGAAATTGTCTATTTTATTTCCTGTGAATTTTTCTATCTTTTATTTCATCATGAAATCTTCCCCATCTATAGATCTGACAGGTAATTTCTTCCAAACTCTTCTAATTTGCTTATGATGTTATGTTTATCTTGGTATACTATGTAAGATGTTTGTCTACACTTAGTTTTTGCCAGACATTTTTTGTTTCTCAAGCAGTTCTTGTCAAATACTGAGTTCCTGCCCCCCAAAGCTGGGATCTTTGGGTTTATCAAACACTATGTTACTGTGATGATTTGCTTCTATATATTGTGTACCTAATCTATTCCACTAATAAATCTCTATATTTCTTATCCAATGCTAAATTGTTTTGACAACTACAGCTTTATAGTAATTGTTGAGATCAGACTCTACAAGGCTTGCTTCTATCTCATTTTTTCCTATAGATTCCTTCAATATTTTTTTTTATCTTTTGCTCTTTCACATAAATTTTATTATTTTCTCTACCTCTATAAAGTAGTCCTTTTGTAGTTTAATCAGTGTGGCACTGAATAATTAAATTAATTTGGGAAGTATTGTCATTTTTATTATATTGGTTCAGCCTATCCATGAACAATTAATATTTCTCCAATTATTTGGATCTGCCTTTACTTGTGTAATAAGTGTTTTATGATTATGCTCATAAAGTTCCCATGTATGCCTTTGCAGGTAGACTCCAAAGGATTGTATACTGACAATAGTTGTTTTAAATGAAATTTCTCTACATCTTCCTGAGGGATTTAGTTGGTAATATGCAGAAATGCAGATGATGATCTATTTATGTTTATTTTACATATTGCTACTTTGCTGAAGTTAATTGCTTCATTAGTTTTTATTTGGCTTTCTAGAGTTCACTAAATAAACTGTGAGGGCCAAAATTTGATATACAGGGTGTTATTTGGGTGACTCTCCTTAATATTGGGGTCCTGGAAATATGAGGGACTCTTTTAGGTTTAATCTCCCCTTTGAACTTTCCTTTTTATATATTCCTCCCAGGCCAGTAAGAAAAGGAGCCTCTGAGCTTTAGTTCATAAAGGATCAGATTTTATTACTTGGGAATTAATTAAACCACAAAGGTGAAACCAATTAAGAAAATAAGGAAGTAGAAATATAGATAGATAGTCTTAACTCTAAGCTTAGCCTATGCAATCCCAGAGCGTTCCCAATTAAGCTAGTTCAAAGGAATTTAGGGTTTTCCTTAATTAAACTCAGCAACCCTGGTCAGTCTACAGTTATAGCAGTTACTCGAAACAGAGCAAAACATGTGCCATCACCAGGTCCAGGACACCACCAGACTCCTCGCCAGACTGAAAGAGCAAGAGCTTTTGAACATGCCCCACCTACCAGAAGTTGCCTCCCTTCTGGTGGCATTCAGTTTTTCCTCCCCCAAGGGGAGGTCCTTCTCAGTAGCATACGTAATCTGAGGGTGGGCCAGGTGTGGCCCCTCCCAAATGATTCAGCTAAAACTTTCGATATTACTCTTTACCACAAATAATTTTTACCACAAAACTATCATATCATCTGCAAAAAGTGATACTTTTTTTTCTTTATTGACTATGCTCATTCCTTTCATTTCCTCCTCTTGTCTTATTACTATAGTTAGCATTTCTAGTAAAATATTGACTAGTAATGGTAATAATGAACAGCTTTGCTTCATTTCTGATCTTATTGGAAAGGTTTCCAGCTTTTCCCCCATTATAGATAATTTTGGCTCTTGATTATTAATGGAAACTACTGATCATTTTAAGGAAAATCCATTTATTCCTATACTTTCTGTGTGTTTTTTAAATAAGAATGCATGTTGTATTTTGTCAAAAGCTTTCTCTGAATCTATTAAAATGATCGTATAATCTTTGTTGCTTTTGTTATTTGTATGGTCAACACTTATAGTTTTCCTCATGTATTTCTTTTTTATTTTTATCTTCATTTATTTATTTATTTATTTACTTAGTGGGGCAATGAGGGTTAAATGACTTGCCCAGAGTCACACAGCTAGTAAGTGTCTAGTGTCTGAGGCCGGATTTGAACTCAGGTCCTCCTGAATCCAGGGTTGGTGCTTTATCCACTGTGCTACCTAGCTGCACTTACTTTTCCTCATATTGAACCAGCCCTGCATCCCTGGTATAAATCTAGCCTGGTTATAGTGTATGATCTTTGTGATATATTGCCTTAATCTACTTAGTATTTTACTTAATATTTTTGCATCAATATTCATTAGGAAAAATGGCCATACAGTATTCTTGTTTTGTTTTGACCTCTCACTTGTTGATCATATTTGTGTCATAGAGGGAATTTGGTAGGACTCCTTTATTTTTTCAGACAGTTTCTATAGTATTGGAATTAATTGTTCTTTAAATGTTTGGTATAATTTACTTGTAAATCCTTTTCTTTTTTGCGGGGGGGGGGTGAGGCAACTGGGGTTAAGTGACTTGCCCAGGGTCACACAGCTAGTAAGTGTCAGGTTGTCTGAGGCCGGATTTGAACTCAAGTCCTCCTGAATCCAGGGCCGGTGCTTCATTCACTGCACCACCTAGCTGCCCCATTTGTAAATCCATCTAATCTTGAGACTTTTTTTTTCCTTTGGGAGTTCATTTATGGCTTGTGCAATTTATTTCTCCAAGATAACATTATTTAAATATTCTATTTCCTATTCTTTTAATCTGGGAAATTTATATTTTTATAAATAATCATCAATTTCATTTAGATCGTCAGTGTTATTGGCACATAAGTAGACTAAATGCCTCCTAATAATTGCTTTTATTTCTTCTTCATCAGTTGTAAATTCACCTTTTTAATTTTTGATACTGGTGATTTGATTTTCTTTTTTTTTTTAATCAATTTAGTTAATGGCTTAACTATTTTATTGGTTTTCCTTTTCAAAAACCAGATCCTTGCTTTATTTATTAGCTTAATGGATTTTTTTACTTTCAATTTTGTTAATCTCTCCTTTGATTTTCAGGATTTCTATTATGGTGTTTAATTGGATGTTTTTAATTTGTTGTTCTTCTAGGTATTTTTAGGTGCATGCATAGTTCATTGATTTACTCTTTCTTTAATTGGTGTAAATGGTTAGAGCTATACATTTCCCCCGTAAATACTGTTTCAGCTGCATCCCATGTATTTTAGCATGTTATCTCATTGTGGTCATTATTTTTAATGAAATTATCAATTGTTTGTTCTTCAACCCATTATTCTTTAGGATTAATTACTTTCAATTAATTTTTAGTCTATACTTCAAAGGCCTTTATTGAATGTAAATTTTATTTTATTACCTAAAGGGTGGGTTTAATATTTCTGCTTTTCCACATTTGTTTGTGAAGTTTTTAATGCCCTAATACATGATCAATTTTTGTTAAAATGCTATTCACAGCTAAGAAAGAGATATACTTCTTTCTGTTTCCATTCAATGGTCTATTATATCTAACTTTTCTAAAATTTTATTTATCTCCTTAACTTCTTCCTTACTTATTTTTAAGTTAGATTTATCTAGGTCTGAGAGGGATAAATTAAAGTCCTCTCACTATCATAGTTTTACTGTTTATTTTCTCGATTTAATTTTCTTCTAAGGTTTTACATACCATGACACTTGATGCATATATGTTCAATAATGATATTAATTCATTGTCTGTAGTACCTTTTAGAAAAATGCAGTTTTCTTGCTTATCTCTCTTTTTTTTTTTTTTTGCGGGGCAATGGGGGTTAAATGACTTGCCCAGGGTCACACAGCTAGTAAGTGTCAAGTGTCTGAGGCCGGATTTGAACTCAGGTACTCCTGAATCCAGGGCCAGTGCTTTATCCACTGCACCACCTAGCCACCTCCTCTTGCTTATCTCTTAATTAGGTCTATTTTTGCTTTCTCTGAGTTCACAATTGTTACCGCTGATTTTTTTTTTTACTTCAACTGAAGTATAACTGCTTCTGCTCCAACCCCTTATTTTGATTTTATATGTATTTTTCTATTTCAAATATGGCATTGGTTTTTTTTTGTAAATAGCATATTGTTGTATTCTAGTTTCTAATCTAGTATGCTGTTCTCTTCCATTTTATGGGTATATTCATTCTATTCACATTCACAGTTATGATTGCTACCTATATGTTTATCTCCATCTCATTCCCTTTATTCTTCCTTTTCTTTTTTTCTTCTCACCTCTTCAATATTCTGTTTTACAGCTGACCACTGCTTCTTTTAATTTATATTCCCATTATCCACCCTTCCCCTCCCTTCATTCCTTTTCTTTCTACTTCCCTGTTAGATGAGATGAATTTCTGTACCCAACTGTGTATACACACATGTATATTTTTCCTTCCTTGAACCAGTTCAGATGAGAGTGAGGTTCAAGTATTGCCTGCTTTCCTAGACTACTCCATCTAGTGCATAAACTCTTCTTTGTGCACCCTATTTACATGAGTTAAAATCTTCCCCATTTTTTCTCACACTTCTCCCCTTTCCTAGTGCATTCTTCTTCCTCACCCTTCCATTCTTCTTTTGAGATCATCCAAACATAAAAGAATTATATCCAGGCCTTCTCTCTCTTTAGATTCCTTCTAAAACTCCTGGTGATGATAAAGTTCTGAGGGTTACATGTTTTATTTCTCCATATAAGAATGTAATAGTTTAAACTTGTTTAATCTCTTATGATTTTTCACTCATCTTTATCTTTATGCTCCTTTTGAGTCTTATGTTTGAATGTCAAATTTTCTATTCAACTCTGGTCCTTTCATCAAGAACACTTTAATGTCCTCTATTTCCTTAAAGATCCAATTGTTTTCCCCTATAGAATTATACTCAGTTTTTCTGGATAGGTTATTCTTGGTTGTGAGCCTCAATTCTTTGCCTTCTAGAATATCATATTCCTATATAATGGTGACTGTGAAAGCTTGTGTGATCCTGACTGTGGCTTTATACTTCAAGTTCTTCCTTCTGTCTCTTTGCATTATTTTTTCCATGATCTAAGAGCTCTGAATTTGGGGTATAATATTACTCAGAGTTTTCATTTTGTGGTCTCTTTCTGGAAGTGACTGGTAAATTTTATATTACCTGCTGGTTCAGAGATCTGGGCAATTTTCTTGAAATTTCTTGAAATCTGATTTTCTTTATTCTTGTTTGTTGTTGTTCACAGCTTTCAGGTAGTTCATTTATTCTTAAATTATCTCTCTTTTGGTCTTTTTTCCAAGTCAGTTGTTTTTTCTATGAGTTTTAAATACATTCTTCTGGGGTTTTTTTCAGTCTTTTGACTTTGTTTTATTTTGTCTCGCTGTCTCATGGAGTCATTAGCCAATTCTAATTTTCAAGGAACTTCTCTTCAGTAAGGTTTTTTTAAACCAAACTATTAATTTTTCATTAATTATTTCTTCCATAACTCATATTTTAAAAAATATTTTGTTACATTTTAAGTTAACTATCTCCCTTCCTCCCTCCCTCCCCTTCACTAGAGAAAACCACCATTTCTCTCTCTCTCTCTTTCTTTCTCTATTTCTCAAACACACACACACACACACACACGCACACACACACGTAAAACCATACTTTGCATACTTCTACTTTTCAGATCTTTCTCTGAAAGTAGATAGCATCTTCTTTCATAGGTTCTTAGTAGTTGATTTGGTTATTTATAATACTCCAAATAACTTAGTCATTCAGTTATTCTTGAAACAATAATGCTGTTACTGTATACAACATTCTCTTAATTCTGCCCATTTCACTCTTCATTATTTCATGTAAGTCTTTCCATGTTTTTCTAAAATCAACCTGCGCATAGCTTCTTACAGTATAGTATTATTCCATCACAATCATATACCACAACTTGTTTAGCCATTTCTCAAATGATGGGAATCCCCTCAATTTCCATTTCTTTGCCCCCACAAAGAGAGCTACTGTAAATATTTTAGAATATGTTATTTTCCTTTTTCCCTTATCACCTTGGAAAACAGATAATGGTATTTCTGGATCAAAGGTTATGTACAGCTTTATAACCCTTTGGGCATAATTCCAGATTGCTTTCCAGGATGGTTGGATCATTTTACAGTTCTGCCAACAGTTTATTAGTGTCCCAATTTTTCCACATACCCTCCAACATTTTTCATTTTCCCCTTCTATCATTTTAGCCAATCTGATAGGTGTAAGATGACATCTCAAAGTAGTTTTAATTTTCATTTCTCTAATCAATAATGATTTAGAGCATTTTTCATATTGTGATGAATGATAAACCCGAGAGACAGAATTTCTGGGTAATTAATATTCAATTTATTAATCAGGCTAGCTAATAATCAATAAGTTGATGATCAGTGGTTTCTCTTGGTAACCAAAGACAAAACCATGGAGACACTGAAGCTTTAAATAACTTTGTAAAAGGGGATGCCCCTAACAAGAGAAATCAACCCTGATTGGTGCACATTTGGTGAAGAGGTAGCCTAAAAAAGTCTTCACTTTCTCCTGTTGAGAACAGAGGCTTGATCATGAGACTCAGCCACCTCCAGTAATCTGGAGTAATCCATATCCAATCAGACCACTCTGGTTTTCTCCTTCATGAGCTTGGTCACCCTAAACTCCAGTGGAGGAATACGAGAACTTGGACCTATTCCCTCATGGCAAGAATTTACCTAGATTAGATTCTATTTACATGCCAAACAGAAGTAAGGTGTTCTAATTTGTTGGGATCCTGCCCAAAATAAAAG
Organism: Dromiciops gliroides; assembly: GCF_019393635.1. NCBI lineage: Eukaryota > Metazoa > Chordata > Mammalia > Microbiotheria > Microbiotheriidae > Dromiciops > Dromiciops gliroides. The sequence goes on from NC_057863.1 coordinate 439,218,899, forward strand.
AGCATATTCCCAGAGGATTAGGGCAATCTCCTCTATCAGCCATGCCCTATAGAGACAGGCAGACTAACCTACAGGGGCTGGTCCCTAGATGAGGAAATAAAAAACCTGAATCCTAATTAATAATTGGTTATTAATGTAATATAAAACAAGAATTTCTCTCAATATGTCTATGTATAGTTTTGTTTTGTTTTGTTTTGTTTTGTTTTTTAGTGAGGCAATTGGGGTTAAGTGACTTGCCCAGGGTCATACAGCTAGTAAGTGTTAAGTGTCTGAGGCCAGATTTGAACTGAGGTACTCCTGACTCCAGGGCTGGTGCTCTATCCACTGCACCACCTAGCTGCCCCTAGTTTTGATTTTTTCATCAAAAAACTTCCTGTTCATATAATTTGATCATTTATCAATTGGGGAATAACTCATATTCTTATAAATTTGACAAAGTTCTCCATATATTTGGGATATGAGGCTTTTATCTAAGAAACTTCCTATAAATTTTTCCCCCAAATTTTCTTCTTTCCTTATCATCTTGGCTACATTGGTTTTATTTGTACAAAAACCTTTTAATTTAATGTAATCAAAATTATCCATTTTATATCTCACAATGCTTTCAGTCTCTCATTTATTAATAAATTCTTCCCCTAACCATAAGTCTGATAGGTAATATGTTCTATGTTCTTCTAATTTACTTATGATATCTCCCTTTATATCCAGGTCATGTATCCATTTGGACCTTATCTTGGTAAATGCTGTAGATATTGGTCTATACCCAATTTCTGCCAGACTGCTTTCCAGTTTTCCCAGCAATTTTTTTTTTTACCAAATAGTGAATCCTTATCTCACAAATATAAATCTTTACATTTATTAAACACAAGATTACTATAATTATTTAATGTACATTGTATGTCTACTCTGTTCCACTTATCCATCTTTCTGTTTCTTAGCCACTACCAGATAGTTTTGATAATTACCACCTCATAATACAGTTTAAGATCTGGTACTGCTAAACCTCCTTCCTTTAAAATTTTTCATCAATTCCTTAGTATTCTTGACCTTTTATTCTTCCAAATGAATTTTGTTATTATTTTTTATGGTTCAATAAAATAATTTTTGGTAATTTAATTGGGATAGCATTGAATAAATGGAGTAGTTTGGATCATTTGGTTTTTTTAATCATTTTTAACTCCTTTAAGTTTTCTAGGAATTCTTTTTGGGCTTGTGTCTGATCTGCTTCTTTCTTTGAATCTTTACTTGCAGATGTTTTCAAATTGTTATCTTCTATGTTTGACTCTTGAGCCTCCCTGTCACCATTGTGGCTCTTTATGTTTGGGTTCTTTTTTTTTTTTTTTTCATTCTTCCAGCCACTTCTTGACTTTGACTTTATCTTGGTGTTGGATTCTGTTCACTTCTTGGGGTTGGGGTAGATGTCTAGTCTGAGCTTCTGTCTTCTTACATACTTCTACTGCTTTCACAGTTCAATCTGGAGACCTTCACATTTTCAGTGCTTCCAAAGTTATGTGATCTGGGGAGAGGTTTGGTCACTGCTCTTTCATGTTAGTTCTGTGAGTTGGGTTTGACTTGTATATAGTTGAGTTTCAATAGACTGCTGTTCTACTTAGTTGCTGTTAAACCACTGGAAAATTCTATAGATTGAGAGAAACTGAACTTCTAGCTCCCCTTTGGTCTTGGTCTCTTGCCCTGGTAGTTTCAGTGCAGGTTAATGTGTTGGGCTTATGTTTAGAACTGAGTTCCTGCTCTGCTCCTGGGCTCAGAGCCAAACATCTAAGTTTCTGCAACTTTTCTGTGCTCAGCACTCAACTATGAACCTGGTTGCTTAAAATTGCTCTTCTCTGCCTTAGGTCTGTGACCCAGAACTGGATCATAGGCAACAGAGCTACCAAATTGCATGCTTTCATGCTCCTAGAGCTAGTTCAGGGGTCCCTTGAGTTTTCTTTCTGCCATGGTGCTTCCTGTCCTGATGCTCCCTTTCAGTACCTGGACACTAGAATGCTTCCAAACCCACCACATGCTACTCATCAGCTCCCATCCCCAGTCTCTACAGACCTCTCCATTTATCTCCCTAAGCTGCCTTGCACTGGAAAAATGACTCACTGTCACTTTTTCTTGGCTTTCATAATGAGAAATATTTCTGGAGTGTTTCCTAGATGATCATGGATGAGGTGTGCTGGGTGAGCTAGGACAAAACTCTTCCTCTCACTGCACCATCTTCTATTCAGTTTCCCAGAAGACTTCTCCAGATGTATGCCTTATATAGTAACAGATATACAAGGAAAGACACACAGCTTAACCACTCTCCACAGTTCCAATGGTCTACCAAAATGAAACTTCACCAGACTCTTTTTCCAACACCTTTATAAGCATATTAATATTAAGTCCAGTTTAAGAACATGGAACCAGTAACCTGGAACTTGTTCTGAGTGGGGAAAGGGTCAGGGTATAATCTTGGAGACTCCTAAAGATGATTGTGATAAAGGGAATGATGTGCAGGCAGTCAGCATTCTTGACTATGCCACATGGTACCGTGTTGCTCAGTACCCATCCTGGGATGTTTAGAAAAGCAAGCGGTTGCCCTGTCATCTTAAATCTCCGCATGTCCAAGTGACAGATGTCACTTTGAAAGGTCTAAAATAGCCCAAGTTTGCAGGGATTGTTTTTATGTTTGTTTTTGAGGCAGGAACATTAAAGCTACCACTAATAGGCCAGGGGCAGCTAGGTGGCACAATGGATAGAGCACTGGCCCTGGATTCAGGAGGACCTGAGTTCAAATCCAGCCTCAGACACTTAACACTTGCTAGCTGTGTGACCCTAGGCAAGTCACTTAACCCCAATTGCCTCACCAAAAAAAAAAAAACCCACAAAAAAACAGTAATAGGCCATAATTTCTGAGAAGCTTAATTTTAATCTTTTTTTCCCTAGAAAACTTTGAGTCTTGGCCCATTCCCATTGGCCAGTAAGAGCCTAAGCCCTCATTATGTCTTTGTCAATTGTCACCCAAAGAGATGATTCTGAGAACTGGTTGTTATCTTCTGTCAACTCTGAGGCCTAATATTTATTCTTTCAACAAATATCTATTTAGTACTTCTATGGGAAGCAACATGGATAGTGGGAAAAGGATTAGCTCCTGAGTCAGAGACTCTGGATTCAAATCCTGACCTTTATACTTACTTCTTATGTAACTTTGGAAAAGTCATTGAACCTCCCTGGGCCTCAGGTTCCTCAACTGTAAAAAGATAGGGCTAGACTAGATGGTCCTTCAAGTTCAAGATCTAAACAATGAAAAAATTCTTCTGCCACCTCTAATGGTAGTGGCATCTTTGGTTATGGTAGAAATGAGAAGAGGGGGAAAGAATTAGGAGAAAATATTTCCTAATAATATTATAGACTTAGAGCTAGAAAAGACTTCAGTCAGCTCTAAGTGGTAGAGTGGATAGGGTGCTGGGCCTGAAGTCAGGAAGACTTCAATTCAAATCTAGCCTCAGAAACTTACTAGCTGTGTGACCTTAGGTAAGTCACTTAACATCTGTCTGACTCGATTTCCTCAACTGTAAAATGGGTCAAATAATAGCACCTATCTGCCAGGGTTCCTGTGAGGATCAAGTAAAATAATATTTATGAAGTGCTTAGCCTAATACCTACCACATAGGAGGTACTTAATAAAGATTAGGTATTATTATTATTATTATTTAGGGCAGCTAGGTGGTACAGTGAATAAAGTGCCAGGCCTCAAGTCATGAAGGCCTGAGTTCAAATCTGGCCTTAGACACCAGCTATGTGACCCTGGACAAGTCACTTCACCCTGTTTACCTCAGTTTCCTTATCTCTGCAATGATCCGGAATAGGAAATGGCAAACTACTACAGTATCTTTGCCAAGAAAATCCCAAGAGGGACCACAAAAAGTCAGACACAACTGAAAAAAAACTAAACAACAACAAAGTTATTGTTACCATCTAATTCAACCCCTTCACTGAGATGCAAGAGGCTAAATTGTTTGCCCAAAGTTATATATACAGGTAGTGTCCTCTGATGCCAAATCCAACACTATACCACATTGCTTCTCAGTTAATTTCTCCCTACCCTCCAGGTGATTTCAACATTATTCATCTATACTGATGCGTCAGTTATTCATTCAGATGTTAATTAGTATTCAATGTCTTGTTGATGTTCGATCATTTCTAACTCTTTATGACCTCGTCTGAGGTGGTTTGCTCTTTCCTTCTCCAGCTCATTTTACAAATGAGGAAACTGAGGCAAACAGGATGAAGTGTCTTCCTGACTCCAGCCAGGCTCATCACTCTATCCACTGGGCCACCTAGCTGCCCTTTCAATGTCTTATCACTTGCTATAACAAATACCATACTTTAACAAATAGTCTCAGAGGCACAACTCAAAACAAAAAATATAGCTTAAGACTGTACTAAGGCTTTCTGGACACCCTTCAAAGTTTACAAAGGTCTTCCTCATAGCTGTGCCCTTAGGTAGGTGTAACAAGTATTATTATCTTCAGTTTTGCATTTGAGGAAAAGGGGGATCTGAGAAACTACAGTGATGGTCACAGAGCTGCTAAATAACTATATAAGGCAAGATTCTATCTTTAAGTCTGATCCTTTTTCCACTACGTGATGTTCCTGCTCCAGAGCTCTAAGCACATTCTGAGGGGCTTTGATGTATATTTTATATATGAAGTTTTGGCAGTTTTCAATTGTCCTCATTCAATATAAGCTGATTTAGATTTTTCAACAGTAACCCTCTTTCCTGAGGAAAGCGAGCACAGGATTCCTTTCCTTTTTGTTTCTGTAAATTGGGAAGGACGTATCAGTCTTGTGACCTGTGACCATCAGAGTCTTTCAACTTCTGATGCAGGCACACTTGAGAGAAGAGGCGATGATTCTGAAGGTGTTGTCATGGGTCCAGCAATTGATGACCTTGGGACATAGATTCATCACCACCAAACCCTTCTGTGTTCTCTGTGTCTAAGACTTTGGTTGGTTTAAAACATAGTATGGCACACCAGACCTTCTCAGGGTCCTACATACATAGTATAGGGAAATACAGAAACACACTGGAAAAAAAATATCCAGGAAAAACACACTCTCCTCCATCCTCTCCACCCAAAAGTCCCACATTCCTCTACCACTCTCCCTTAATGTGCTTTCTCTCTCTTCTTTCAAAAAGAAACATCTGCTGTACAGCCTAGAACACCGCTCCAGAGGGACTGCTCTTTCCTATCTGCAGATGGTACAGGGGAGGAGAGACTCTATTACCTAAGAGTTGCTGCCTTCTTTCCCCACTACATGTCCAGCTGTCCTTGCTACCAACACATGTTGCTGTCTTTTATGTGCAATCTGTAATATACAAGGCATTTTAAATGACTTCCCCTGAGTCACACAGCTAGTAAATGTCTGAACCTGATTTGAACTCAGGAAGATGAGTCTTCCTGATTCCAAGTTCAGTGCTCTATCTGCTGCACCACCTAGCTGCCCTCTTCTTCTAATGTCCATTAAAAAAACCAGACCAAAATCAATTAGGAAAGTAAAATTAAAGGTGCAGCTCTAGCATCCCCTGAACTAAAGAGATTGCTTGTTCCTTTTAGTCTCTTGGTAGTCTAATACTGGTCTTAACACACATAGCCTGATGTTACTTTAGTTAGTCTTGTAGCAACTGTTGGGTTGTTCAGTAATCATATTGCAGTACCCAAAAGTGCCCTTGGCACGAAGGGAAGGGAAGAGGTCGGGAAGAAGAGAAGAATTTTATTAAGCATCTATTGTGTGCCAGGTACATAGTACTAAATGCTTTATAGATGTTACCTCATTTAACCTTACAACAACCCTGAGAAGTAAGTGCTATTATGATCCTTATTTAATAGTAGAGGAGACTGAGGCAAACCAGAGTGAGTTGCCCAAGGTCACACTAGTTAGAAAGTATCTGATACCAGATTTGAACTCAGATCTTCCTGACTCCAGGCCCAGTCCTCTAGTTGCTGTCTCCCTGTCCCCACAGCCTCTTGGGTATATGAATGACTAAGATGGCACAACAGAATGTTTTCTAGCCTAATTAATGGAAAAAGACATGGCCTGATTCTAACTAGACTGCTGGGAGCCAGGAATAGATAAATCAGGAGGGTGCACTTCATGCCCTGAAATGAGAGGCCACAACATGTAGAAAGGAAGAAGGAAGGAGTGGGGAGTGGGGAGGAGCAGAAAGAGTTTATTCCCCTTTTTTTTTTTTGGCCATCTGACTTTGGAATTAGCTTCCTTAAACTGAACCTGCTTTTCATAGCTTATTTTAGCCCTTCCTCTGTTTCTGAACCCATGGTTGGGTTGTTTTTTTTTTTTTTTTTGTCGTTGTTGTTTTTTTGGTTTGGTTTGGGTTTTTTTAGACTTAAAGGGTGTTTTGGTATGTTCCCTATACTTCCCACTCTTATCACTTCATCCCACTTCATCAGTGCCTTCCTATTTGAGTTATCAAAAAGGGCAGGTCTACATTTTCCAGATTGCTACTTTTTTCTGCATACACATTAGCCTATCTATAATGCAATTATACTAATTCCACTGGCTCCCTACAGTGCAATTATATTAATTCCCTTGTCTCCATGCCAACATAAGGTTTCTAATTCACATTTGGTACAGAAAATGTATGTACTAGCTCTTAACTCTAGGTTCTTAAACTCTGACATGTCCCTCTCTGACTCTAAACTCCCATCCTTCAGCATTTACCAGGAGAGAGGACCCTCTCAGTGATCTCACCCTTCCTAGAAGCATAGATATAGCAATCAATTTATTAAATGCCTACTATGTGCCATGTACTGTGTGCTACGCACTGGACATGGACGGTTCCTCAGGGGCCCTAGTCCAACCCCTTTATTGTACAAATAAAGAAACTGAGGCCCAGAGAAATTAAATGATTAGCCCAAAATTACACAGGTGACTCAAAACCTCCATTATCTGGCCAATCTATTGGTCTCCTTCTGATTTTACTTACCTAACTTTAGGGTTCCTTACACAGTCTGGATCTCAGTACTATTGAGAGTACCCCTGAGTACTTTGTCCCTTGATCTCCAGCATTTCCACCGTTCCTTTTCTTTCTTTTTTTTTTTTTTTTTTTTGGTGAGGCAATTGGGGTTAAGTGACTTGCCCAGGGTCACACAGCCAGTGTCAAGTGCCTGAGGCCGGATTTGAACTGAGGTCCTCCTGACTCCAGGGCCAGTGCTCTATCCACTGCACCACCTAGCTGCCCCACCACCATTCCTTTTCTCCACCTCCCTCTCTATCAACTGTTACTGGAGAAATTTATAAGTGTATGCTTATTTGATCCAATATACATTCATGCTGTTTCCTTACTGCTACTCAGAATTGCTTTTATTTCCTTTTGGTTCTACAGAATGCCACAGAACATCTGTTGTCAACCTTTTCTAGAGGCTTCTAGAAATAGCACAGCAGATAGAACACTGGCCTTGGAAAGAGGAAGACCCAAGTTTGAATGCTGCCTCAAATACTAGTTGTGTGATCCTGGGCAAGTCACTTAATTTCTTTCTGCCTCCACTTAGCACCTTCCTCCTAGGGGTGTTGTGAAGATCAAATGATATAAAATATGTAAAGGGTTTGCAAAGCGTGAAGGGCTGTATAAATATTAATTGTTTCTTCCTTTAATCAGACTTTCATCCCTATCCCTCCTCCACATATTCCATAGTTCACTTTGCTCCTGATTTTATAGAGGCCATTGAGACCATCCATTATGAAACTACTCAACTAACCTTCTCCAGATCTCAACATTTCTTCTTCCTCTTGTCCCAAAGGAAGAGGTATTACTGTTCCATTCTAAAGCCAACTCTTAAATTTACCTTAATCCCACCCCTTCCCGCCACCTATGGGGTATTAATCCATCAATTATCCCAAGAGATAGGCATCTCTTACATATTCAATCTCTCCTTTTCCACTAGTTCTTCCCCCTTCACCTCCAAATTCCACATCTCCCTTATCCTGTGTGGGAAAGAAACCTCCCCGAGTCCTGCTACTCTCCATCCTCCCACTTTGCTAAACTTCTTGAAGGAGTAGTTTACACTCAGTAGTCCCACTTCCTCATCAGCCACTTAAACCTTAACTCCTTGGAATCTGACTCTCCCCTCTCTACTCTTACTGCAATTACTCTCTTAATGACCACCAATTCATTTCAGCCAGCATTTACTAAATACTAAATCCACTATGCAAAGCACTGTGCTAGGCACTGGTGACAAAAATCAAAGATCTCCATCTAAAAGGAATAACGAGTTGTTCACAGTATATGTGCAGTTTCATGCACAATCATCTTTTTTAAAAAAAAAATTATACTGTTATGCAAACGCTTGCTTTATTCCATAACAAAATAAATATTTTTAAATGAAAAATCTCCTACCCTCAAGAACCTTACCTTATATTTGGTGGCAGGAAAGGGTACAGATAATAATACCATTTTAAAGCACTTTACAAATATGATCTCATTTGATCTTCACAACAACGCTGGGAAGTGTTATTATCTCCATTTTACAGATGTGGAAACTGAGGCAGACAAGTTGAGTGACTTGCCTAGGTTCATATGGCAAAGAAGTATCTTGAGGCTAGCTTTGAATTTCAGTCTTCCTGACTCCAGGTTGAGTGTCCCATGCACTGCACCACTTAGCTAGATAAGAATAATAGCCATGTAATTAAATGATCAAGGAAATGATCAGAAAAAGAGAGACTCTAGGAAAATTTGTGAGGGGAGAAAACACTAACTTGGGGGTTCAGGGAAGGATTCATGGATGAAGTGATGCTTGAGCTGAGCCTCAAAGGAATATAAGGATTTCAAAAGACGAGATGCAGAGAATGGGTATTTCAGGTAGAGCTTGTGACTTGAAATTTCAAGTTTGGGGAATGACTAGAAGTTCAGTTTGGCTTGAATAAAGGATCTAAAAGAGAATAAAATGAAAGGAGACTGGGATAGTTGGAGGGAGAGGTTGAAAAGCCTTAAATGCCAGGTTATGATCCTAGAGGCCATAAAGGGATTTTAGCCAGGGTAGACCTATGCCCTTAGGAAGATTATTTTGGCATCCATATGAAAAAAAAAAATGATTCAGAAAAGGTGAATGCAGGGGGCAGGAACCATAGTTAGAAGGCTGAAATATGGTGGTGGATGACTATAAGAGATGTGCAGAGGTCAAATTGAGGGAAATTTTCATGAAGGAAGTGAAATTTTAGGTCATTTTTTAATGTGGATTATATTAGTACCTTCATCTTTCTACTGAATTGCATCTCTGAGAGAGGGGTATCTGGCCAATACATATTTCCCTCATAACCTTTCTTCCTCTTTTCTTCTATCTTTTTTCTTTTGTTCCTCTTTGTCTTCTCTTTTCATTTTTCTTTTTCCTTTCCTTTTATTTTCCTTTCTTCCTTCCTTCCTTCCTTTCTTTCTCTCTTTCTCTTTCTCTTTCTTTTCTTTCTTTCTTTCTTTCTTTCTTTCTTTCTTTCTTTCTTTCTTTCTTTCTTTCTTTCTTTCTTTCTCTCTCTCTCTCTCTCTCTCTCTCTCTCTCTCTCTCTCTCTCTCTCTCTCTCTTTCTTTCTTTCTTTCTTTCTTTGCCTCTTAGTGGCATCTAGTGGTATCCTTGGGCATTGCTTAGCCTCACCAGTAGACCAAGGGAGATACAGATTTCTGTTCTGTTGCATCTTTCCTCTGGACAACTATAAAGCTCCTTACCAGACAGCTCTCATTCTCTTTGGCTAACACTGTCATTCCTCTCTGGCAAGTTTGAATTTTTCATGATTGTAAGTGCTTATTGAGAGTTTTATATTATGGTAGAGTTTATAGAATGTGCTATAAGTTCTTCATATTAGAAGGACCAAGTGTGTCAGATGGCTCAAATGATTTCAGAATATCTTTTGTGACTTTTAAAATAATCTTGTATAATTTACTATGATTTCTCCTATCTGGGAAAAATGCACTTTAAATACAAATAACTACAAGTAGATATTATCATTTTAATTTGAAATACTAGTTTTCATCCTACTATCTCTATTAAGTGCAAATGTGCCACTGAATCAATTGATGCAGCTTGGGCCTTCGAAGCATTCTTAAATCCCTATCCTTATGTCACTCCCTGTAGCACCAGGAATGGTACTTTATGCATGACAGATAGATACTCAATAAATGTTCATGGATGCTGTCAACATTTTTTAAACTAGACCTATGATTTCATTAGTGTAAAGAGCTCTAAGTAAGGAGCTTGTCAACCAGTCATGATTGGCATCTTCTCCATAATTTGTAATCCTGGAGGGTTGCCTGAACCACTAAGAACTTGATTTGCCCGTGGTCATACAGCCAAGCTAGTATATATCAGGCAAGGTGGGAATACAGGCTTTGACTCTGAAGCCAACTCCCCACCCACTACACCAGGATGCTTCTTGCTGGTGGTATTATAAGACTTTAATAAAGATGGGAATAGAGACCAAACTCCAATCCAGCTGTTCTCCTATTTTCCACCTGCCCTGGCCTTTCTGTGTTTCTAATTTTTTATTTGTATTCCTCTCCATTAGAGGGAACAGTTACAAAGAAATGTTAGTATATTCTTTTTGTATATTCTACGTGTTTAAGTTCATGGACACTAGGTTAAGAACCTTTGATATACTGGAACGCTGGGGGGAGGAGGATAATACAGAGGTGGAGGGAGATGGAGTTAAGATATATGTGATGTATCAAACGGAATTTGGCAACTTCAGAATAAAGCAGTAAACTTAAATTTTAATTGTATTACTCAGATCATAGCCTTATAGATTTAGAAATATAAGAGATTTTAGAGATCAACTAGTCCAGCCTCTTTCATTTTTTTTTTTTGGAGTTAATTGAGATTAAGTGACTTGTCCAGGGTTACACAGCTAGTTGAACTCAGGTCCTCCTGACTCCAGGACCGATGTTCTATCCATTTCACCACTTAGCTGCCCCAGCCTCTTTCATTTTACAAATGAGGATGCAAGGATTCCAGAGAAGCTAAGTGATTTTCCCCAAGGTTACTCACTATATGTTTGTTGACTGACTATTTAACAGTGATATTAGGGGAATTTGCCCTAATTCATCTGCTTCTGGGTTTTACTCCAATAGGGAACTAAACCTTTCTTCTTCCTCATGAGTGATTTTGTTTTCACAAAGCCAAAGGACATTTATAGCAAATTTGAGCTGTCAGTCTCACAGATGGGTCAGAGGAAAATCTCACCAGTGTTTTAAGATTATTTTACCCTTACTCTACAATTGTATTTTTATTTTCTACTTTAATTCCCCTTTCTCATCTCAATAGTGACAGAGATGTAGCTCTTCTTTCTTCATTCTCTTCAATTCTGTACTTTTTCTCAAACCTCTTAAGTACAAGTATTGTTGGGGTAGCCACTAGCCCTATAAGAGCACCGAAGTCTTTTAGATTGACCATGAGAACAAACACAATCTACTTTGCTTTCATTTTAGTGTGGCTTTGCTGCTGACCTTCTTTGTATCTGACCATACCTAAAGGTACATGCATACATGTAAACACAGGCAAATTTTTGTAATGTATACATTTCAAAATACCTTGCCTTGTTGCCTACTCATTGCCTGCCATAGGCTTTTTTAAAGTCACCTACTTTCCTACTAGGGGCACCTAGGTGGTGCAGTGAATAGAGCACTGGCCCTAAAGTTGGGAGGACCAGAGTTCAAATATCACCTCAGACACTTACTAGCTGTGTGACCCTGGGCAAGTCACTTAACCCCAATTGCCTTAAAAAAAATCCGGGGCCATCTCCAGTCATCCTGATATATATCTTGATACTGGTTCTAGATGGCTTTGGAGCTGAACATAAAGTTGGTGACCTTGCACAGCCCTCCCTCACTTAAATCCAATTCACTGAAAGTCATGACATCACCCTGATGTCATGGTCCCCTCTTCCACAATGAAGGACAAACAACAACAACAATAACCATCTTCCTACTCAGTCCCTACTCCCTCAGGAGGTACTGAGATGCAATGGAGCTGGGTTTGAATTCTGCCTCTGCAATTTACTGCCTCTGTGGCCTCTGACTTTTAAGATTCCTTATCTGTAAAGTGACTGGGTTGTACTAGATGATGTCTGAATTTCCTTCTAGCTTTACATTGGTCATTGCTAAATGTAGCTCTCTAAACCTGGCATGTTTAGGTGTGAGTTTGGTTTTTTGTTTATTTGTTTGGGGTTTTTTTGGGGGGGGGGATGGGGTGAGGTGGGGGAGGGGTGGAGGCTTTACATCAACTCATAGGAGGACCAAGGGGCACTTTAATTTTTCATGAAATTGAAAATTTTTTCCTTTGGCAATTGTTTAGTTACTAACGCAAATTGTCTACATTGAGAGAAACCATTTCAAACAAACTTCCCTGAAAGGAATCTTGAGAACTGTGACAGTTATTTCTGATTGCTCAATACTCAATCCTTACAAAAAAGTTGAGTCCATTCATTGCACAGAAGTTCATTTGGGTCATTGTACCAGGTAGATGTAAAGGCTATAGGGAGGAGAAACATTTTCAGCTTGTTTTTTTTTTCTTTCTTCTTAAGACAAACCAATTCAGTGACATTTTCTGCACAGTAGTTTGTAGTAAAGGAGGAAGGAACAAACAGCAAATTAATCAGACAGGAAGCAAATAACCACAGAAGGAGGTCTGTCTCTGACTCAGTGTGTGTCACACTCAGCCAGAACTCCAAAACTTGTCTAAAATGGCTGGTTTGACTACTACATGTTGGTCCTAGAAGATGATTCGGTTTTCAGGGATGGCCGTCGGACTTATTGTAGGTCTCATGTGTCCTCTCTGCCTGTGCCCCAAGTCATCCATGTTCTGTGGTGTCATTTGACGGTAAGAGAAACTGCATTTTGAGCTAGACTTATTTCCTTTACAAAGTCCTGAGAAGAACAAAATGGCTTTTAGTGGGGCATCTATGGTGTCAAAATGAAAGGGCTTGGCTTGCAAGGAAATGATCATTTCTCACTATGGCTTCATGTAGATACCACAGCCTGGGAGTATTAACTAGCCATCGCAGGGAGAGACATTAAGGGATGAGTAACTGCAACTCTAAACTGTTGATGAGCAAAAAACTTTACTAGCATTATTTTTCCTTTTCATTAGAGAAGTCTTAACCTCTTTGAAATACATTTATATTCTGAAATTGATATTTATTTCTGTACTTGTATTTTTCTATATATGGTAATATGTGGCCAAATATTTATTACTGAGCTATTGGTTTAGCCAGGACCTATGTTAGACTTCTAGTAAAGGAAGGATTTGGAAGCCTCAAACAAATGGATAAACATTAGTATGATGTGTGTTGCCATGCAACTATAGTAATATTGTTTCTTTTAGTTACAGGGGAAAGGATCTTTATTTTATTTTTAAATTAACTTATTTTATTTTAAAATTATTTTCACAAAAGATTTCTGGGAAAAGAGGATATTATATTTGAGATTTCATAAAGTATGTATCCAACATAAATGTTTTTTGAAACTGTAGTACTTTGAAAATCATTCTCAGATTATTAACAAGCATTTACTAAATTATTGAAATGCCAGCTTCTTTTAGAAAATATTTCCAGGCCAATGTGGCAATCATTTATCAAGCAACTATTACATTCAAAGCACTGAGCTAGGCACTGAAGATGAAAGAAGGAAGGAAGGAGGGAGGGAAGGAAGGAAGGAAAGAAGGAAAACCAAATACTAATATACAGTTAATGTCCTCAAGGAGATTATATTCTATTGAAGGGATACAACATATAGTTAAATATGTATATGATCCTTCCTTTGAGAAGGACAGTAGAAAGATTACTAACAATTAACATAAGAAAGGATCTCATTAGGAGATGATATGTGATCTGATCCTCAAGAAAGCTAGAAATTCTAAGAGTCAGTGATGAAGAGGAGGGAATTCCAGGGATAAGGGATAGGCACAGAAATGGTATTTGAAAGGCTGAGTTCAGAGAACACCAGGTAGTTCAGTTTTTCTGAAATGTAGAATGTATGGGGAAGGGGTGTGATGAGCAATGAGCCTGGGAAGGAAGGTAGAAGCCATATTGTATAAGGGTTTAAATATCAAGCTGAAGAGGGCATACACTATCTGAGGCACCATTGAAGGTCCTTTGACAGGGAGGTGACAAGGTCATACTTACACTCCAAAATGTCATTTTGGCAGCAGGGAGGAGGATGAATTGGAAAGCAGAGGGAGGACTAATTAGGAGGAAGATGAATGTGAGAGGTAATGAAGGCCTCAACTAGGTGGCGCGACTGGAGAGAAGAGGGTAGATATGAGGAACGTTGTAGAGGTAGATGGAGTTAGCAAGAATTGGCAACTGATTAGATGTAGGAGGTGGGGGAGAAGGAAGAGTTGAGGATGACCCCAGAGTTGGGAGCCCAGATGATGGTGTTTTCTACAGAAACAAAAAAAGTTTGGAGGAAGGTTAGATTCAGAAGATGGAGAAAACAAACACCTTTTTGAACATGTGGAGTTTGACTTCTATACAGGACATACAGTTTGAGATGTACGAGAGGCCACTGGTGATGCTGGATTAGATTGATTGTAACCTCTAAATCCCCAAGATTTAGCTATGTTCTCATAGACAGTTGATAGGTTGACTGAGTTCCCACATGGGGAGTTTACTTTTTTCCTTTTAAAATTTTTTTAATTTAATTTTCAGTTTCAATTTCAAATGCTCTCCCTCCCTCTCTCTCTCTCTGCCACCCATTGAGGAGGCAAGAAATTACAATACCCCATTATACATATTTCCAGGGGATGAAAAAGCAAGGAAAATAAAGAAAGAGAAAAAAATATGTTTCATTCTGCCCTTTCAGTCTATCAGTTCTCAATCTGGAGGTGGATAAACATTTTTCATCATGAGTGTTTTGGAATTAAAGTGGATCACTGTATTGATCAGAGTTACTAAATCTTTCACAGCTTTACAATATTGCAGTTACTGTGTACATTGTTCTGGTTTTGTTTACTTCACTTTGTATCAATTTATATAAGTCTTCCCAGGTTTTTCTGAAACTGTCCCCTTCATAATTTCTTACAGCACAATAATATTCCATCACATTCATATACCATATGTGTTATTAAAATTATTGGGGACTAGGCTGGGTTTTCTAAAATATTACTAAATTATATATTAATGGCTATTGTACCAATTTTGACATTTATTATTAATTAATATCACATTATTAAAGCATTGACCGTGTGTCTCCATGACTTTCCCAGTAGTCACAGGCTTATAGGCCTAAGCAATTACATACTCTGTGTATTGAGCCAAGAGGGTGAGGAGAGGGAGGGAGAGAGAGGGAGAGAGAGAGGGCATGGGGAGAGTAAAAGAGAGTCCAGAGAAGAAGAGAGCAAACCCCTCATGGTCCAGTCCCTTTATCCTCTTTTTGGTAGAGGCAGGTCACCATGCATTGATCTAAGCTAATTGGTTAGCATCATTCAGCTCCATTGATTGACATAACTTAGAAGGTGGTCTAGAAATCAAATTCCAACCTTCTAGGTGAGCTTCTTCCCCTAGCTAAATAAAAGAATCCATCTGCATTCCTTTTGTTCATGTGAAGGCTCTTCCCAGGCTGCTTTCTGGTGAGGGGGAAGAGAGCAGCTAAAACTAATGTCTGGGTTTCTCCTAAAAATCCATTACTAATAATTTTTTTTCACATGTAACTTGTTCAGCCATTCCCCAATTGAAGGACATCCTCTCAATTTTCAGTTCTTTGCCACCACAGAAAGAACTGTTATGAATATTTTTGTATATATGAGTCCTTTTCCTTTTTCTTTGATCCCTTTGGGGAATAGACCTAGTAGTGGTAGTAGTAGGGTTAGGGGTAGGGGTAGTGGTAGTGATAGTCATAGTGGTGGTAGCGGGAGTGGGAGTGTTGGGAGTGGGAGTAGGAGTGGGAGTGGTGGTAGTTGTAGTGGTAGTGGTGGTGGTGGTGGTGGTGGTAGTAGTAGTAGTAGTAGTAGTAGTACATAGCCTCTTGGGCATAGTTCCAAATTGTTCTCCAGAATGGTTGAATCAGTTCACAACTCTACCAACAGTGCATTAATGTGTCTGTTTTCCCATATCTCCTAGCATTTGTCCTTTTCCTTTTCTGTCATCTTAGCCAATGTAAGGGGTGTGAGGTGGTACTTCAGAGTTGTTTTAATTTGCATTTGGGAGCTTCTAACAGAGCTTTCCTACACTAACAAAATCACAGATCCTTTATGAATCCAGATTATATATATATATATATATATATATATATATATATATACACACACATAAAATTAAATTCTATGAAATGTTTAAGCTGTATGCCCCAAAATGCCTACTTTTTCCCTCATCCACTCACAATTTTTTTTTAATTCTTAGGAGCTACACACAAAAAAGAACCTAAACATAAGAAGCTTTTTTTTTTTCTTAAAAAAACATAGGGGGCAGCTAGGTGGCGCAGTGGATAAAGGATTCAGGAGGACCTGAGTTCAAATCCAGCCTCAGACACTTGACACTTGCTAGCTGTGTGACCTTGGGCAAGTCACTTAACCCTCATTGCTCCACAAAAAAAAAAAAGAAAAACATAAAATGGTCAACTCAGTCAGTCAACAAACATTTATGGGAACACAAATAAAAACAGAAAAAAAGGTATTCCAAGGAGCTTTCATTCTAGTAGAAGAAGACAGCACAAATGTGGAGGGAAGGTGTAGGGTAAGAAGGATGGGGGATGGCAGAGGAGGTCCAAAGTGTAGCCTAAAGAGGAATGAGTGTCTGGCCCGCCTGGGTGCCTTCCTTAAATGGGGGTGCTGGGAGGAACCATCCACTCAGAGGGAGAGGCCACGAGGGCAGAGGTGCAAATTCCAGGGCTAGAGTGAGACTTTAGGATGAGGAACTGGGGCATGGTAGAGGAAGCATGGAAACAAGTCTGGAGAAGATCATTATCATCATCAACAGCCTTAAAAAATTAAGACTAGAGAACATGTTGTTCAAAAACTGTAACCAATACTAATCTATCTAATGCCCTGGGCTATGAGCTTCAGAGTGTTATGTCCCCTGAAATGTGATTATTTAATTAACCATTCGTCACCTTTTTCAGTTCTCTGAATGGGCTGCTATGCTAAGGGCATCCCATTGTAGGGAATGCTATTCTCTGGACTACTGTGACCAAAATAATATTGCAATGATTGCCTCAATGATATCAATCCCTAGGTAGGTCTGGCCTCCAGGCCTTAAGTCTCCTTACCCCCTTACTCTGAAGCTCCAGTGCCAGTATCCCTAAACAGGACTTTCACAAGAAATAGTAGGAGCACCTGCATGGATGAATAGGGTAGAATGGCCTCCACTTAAGGCTCTTAAAAACTATGGTTTCTTAATAGTTAAGTAATAGTTCGTTGATATTTTGTATGCTTTTGATCAATGCTTCACCCATATTTAAACTGTAATCCACTTTCATCAGTCCCCCTCCAAAAGATGTCACCACTTAGATTTCTAGCTCTTTTTTGAGTTTTGTTTCATCAAATTGTTATCTACTGGTTCTTCAAAGTGGGTTTTCTTACACCAAAAATATTTTTAGGTTTGTTAAAGCTAGAAGGGATCTTAGAATCTCATCTAACTCATCTTCATTTGGCAGATGAATAAACTGAGGTGGGAGGTTAAGTGACTTGTCATGGTGATAAGAAGTGGTAGAGACGTAGGATCCAAATCCAGGTATTTAGATTCGAAATCCAACACTTTTCATAGTGCCGTACTGCCAAGTAATTTGCCAAGGAAGATTCAATCTTGAGCTTAGCCTTCCTCAATGCAGCACATTTAATTCAGGGTACTAGAGGGATGCAAGATTTCATTAGAAATACAGCTCTGAGAAACTGCACATTAGACTGGATGAATACTTCCCATATGGAGACCTAACAGTTATGTAGTGTTTTAGCTTTACAAAGGACTTTACATTAGATCTTTACAACAATCCTGGGCAGTAGGTGCTATTATTTTAATAATGAGGAAGCTAAGGCTATGAGAGGTTAAGGAACTTGCTCAGAGTCACATAGGTAAGGAATCTGTACAGCAGGATTTGATCTCAGATCATTCTGATTCCAGGTGCAGCTCACTACCCAATACATCACCTAGCTTCCTCCATTCACCATTAATAATAATAGCTAACATTTATATAGAACTTGCTATGTGCCAGGCTCTGTGCTAAGTGCATTACAAATATTATCTCATTTGATCCTCATAATAGCCCTTGGAGAGAGGTGCTATTATTATCCCCATTTTATAAATAAGTAAACTGAGGCAAACAGAGTTTCAATGGCTTTCCCTGGGTCATGCAGCTAGCATATGTCAAAGGCAGGAACTTGCACTCAGGTCTCCACCTCTGTCCCCACAAGGACAAAAAATGAAAAATAACCCCTGTCCTCCCAGAGCTTACATTCTATTGAGGGATAGAACATGTAAATAGATAAGTTAAAGTACCATATATCTTAAGGAGAAAGAGAGCACTGACAACCAAGGGCATCCTTCCCTAAAGAGAAGATTCTTAAAGGAAACAAAGGATTCTGAAAGTTAGAGAGGGGAGCTTAGATTTGAGCAGGGGAAAGCCTCTTGACCTGAAGAGCAGCATTATAATCATCCATGGTTCAGAAATAAATATCATGGTTTGGTAGCTAGGTGGCGCAGTGGAGACAGTGCCAGGTCTAGAGTCAGGAAGATGTAAGTTCAATTCTGGTTCAGCTGTGTGACCCTGGGGAAGTCACTTCTGTTTGCTTCAGTTTCCTCATCTGAAAAAAAAAAAAAAAGGATATTAACAGCACTTCCCTCCCTGGGTTGTTGTGAGGATCGAAGGAGATAACACTCATAAAGCACTTAGCACAATGCCTGGCATACAGTAGATGCTATGTTACGTTATAGAAATTATATTATATATTATGCTACGTAAATTATATTATATATTACATATAATATAACATATTATGATATATATATAGATAATATAGTCTGAATGTATTATGTAATATAAATGTTAGCCTAAGATAGATAAAGGTATATAATAGATATACACACATACATATAGCTATAATATATACACATATGTACATATATACACATACATAGATATCTGTCTATCGTGTGTGTGTGTGTGTGTGTGTGTGTGTGTGTGTGTGTGTCTTGAAAGAGAGGGTAATGATGAATTAGAAAAATCTTTTAATTCTTTTGGAAGTCTCTCCCCCTTTTGGGAGTAAATGTGGTGATATTACCATTATTACCTTTACAATTCGGCACATGAAAAGGAAAAAAAAATTACAGAGTGAGGCTGGTCTTTAAGAAAAGAGTTACAGGAGCTTTTTTTGTTTTGTTTTGTTTGTTTGTTTGTTTGCAGGGCAATGGGGGTTAAGTGACTTGCCCAGGGTCACACAACTAGTAAGTGCCAAGTGTCTAAGGTCGGATTTGAACAGGTCCTCCTGAATCCAGGACCAGTGCTTTATCCACTGCACCACCTACCTGCCCCCAGGAGCTTTTTAAATCACTTCAAAAGAGGGTGTTGAATGCCCTCACTCCTCAGCTCCACCCCACCTACAGGCTTCCCTAGCTTGCTTCAAAGACTCAACTCAAATCCTACCTTCTTTTCTACAGGAGGCATTTCCCTATGTCCCCTTTCCCCTCAGAAATTACCTTCCATCTACTCTGTATATACCTTGTATGCACAGGGTTGTTTGCATCTTGTCTCTTCCTTTAGAATATCAGCTCCTTGAGGGCAGGGACTTAGTTTCTGCCTTTCTTGGTATCCCCAGTGCTTAACACAGTGCCTAGAACATAGTAATCACTTAATTAAATACTTGTTGACTGACTGATTGATAGAAATAATTACTAGAAAGACTGAGAATTCAATTAATTACTTAAAATGGACTTTTTTGCGTCTGTTCAGAGCTATGATTTCATTGGTATAAGGAACTCCAGATGAAGTAATTCTCTTCACCAGTATATATTTGCTACTGTTGTGCTACTAGGCACTCGAGAGGTAAAGTGACTTGTCCAGGGTCACACAGCTACTGTATGTTGGAGGAAGGACATGAACCACCTCTTCCCCCTTCCTATGTCAGCCCTCTCTCTCTCTCTCTCTCTCTCTCTCTCTCTCTCTCTCTCTCTCTCTCTCTCTCTCTCTCTCTCTCCCGCATTCACTATCTCTCAAAATAGAATTATTTTAATAATAATAATTCTCCCGGGGCGGCTAGATGTTGCAGTGGATAAAGCACCAGCCCTGGAGTCAGGAGTACCTGAGTTCAAATCCGGCCTCAGATACTTAACACTTACTAGCTGTGTGACCCTTGGGCAAGTCATTTAACCCCATTGCCCCATAAAAAAAAATTAATAATAATAATAATAATAATTCTCCCACAATCAAGAATTTAAAGATGGGTGTGTTCTTCAGCTATTACTCATTATTATGCTTTAATAAATGGTCTCAACTTTCTTCAGAGCCTGTAGGGATAGGGGCACCAGTGTGAATTTTATTTCTTTTCCAGCTTGATGTTTTGGAAGCTTTTCTGACAGCATCTTGGGATGTTATGCAACTATATGGCTAAATTTAGTAACATTTTGGAGTTTTCAGAATGACTTATTTGAAAAATGTCTCGTTCCCCCTACTGTTTATTTTAATGAAATCTTTCAAAAATAACCTGGGAGGCTCACCAAATAAAGTAGATTAAAAGAAATACAGTGCCATGGGGGTCAGAGGGGAGGGAGAGAGGGAACAATCTTGCAATTAAACTCTTTATTTTGAATGACTTAGAAGTGGGAAAGGAAGAAAAAGAGGATGGAAAAATTGAGTAATGTTTTCTGTGAAAGAAGTCAGGCTGCATATGTTTACTACATACTTGCATAATATCAGTAGCTGAAATTTAACGTAGTGTGTTAGGATCTACAAAATACTTTACATTCAGATGTTAACCTGTTTGAACCTCTGGACAGCTCTGCAACGTCAATACTATCATTGTCCCCAAAATGTTACAGATAAGGAAACTGAGGCTCCCATGAGATTAAATGACTTGCTCAGCATCACACAGCTGTTAAGTGTCTAAGGCAGGATTTGAACTTGGGTCTTCCTGACTCCACAATTCTTAGGATCATAGATTTAGGATGGAAGGGACCTCAGAAAGCCATCTAGAGTGAGAGCATTATAGATGAAGAAAATGAGTTCCACTGGAGTTAAATTACTTACCCAAGACCACAGAGCTTATAAGTGGCAGAGGCAAGATTGAAACCCAGCTCTTGAGACTCCAAATTCATCACTCCTCTATCCACTAGACTGTACAGCTCTCACAAGGAATTGAAAGCTACCCCTGATAAATAAGTCACTGGGTTTATCTGGTTTGTTACTGACAAAGTAAAGTGTAGTTCTCTCTCTTTTATCTCCTGTTTGGTTGACTTTAAATTTTTTTAAATTCATATCTATTGTTTTTATATTACATATCTCTCCTGTTCACAAATCAGTAAGTCAATTAACATTTAAGTGACTACTATTGAGATGGCTGGTAGCTCAGTGGATAGAGCACTGGGCCTGGAGTCAGGAAGATCTGAATTCAAATACTGCCTCAGACATTTACTAGCTGTGTGACCCTGGGCAAGTCACTTAACTTCTGTTTGCCTTACTTAATCCACTGGAGAAAGAAATGGCAAACCACTACAGTATCTTTACCAAGAAAACTCCTTGGACAGCGAATGATGGGTTCATTAAGAGTCAGACGTGACTGAATAACAAGAAGTACCTACTGTGTGCCAGGCACTATGCTAAACTCTTGTGTTAAAAAGAAAGGCAAAAGACAATCTATGTTGCCAATGGGCTAACAGTCTAATGGGGGAGACAACATACAAACAACTGTGTACAAACAAGATACCTACCAGATAAACTGGGTGTAGTCATAGGGGAGAGGCACTAAACCTAAGAACTGGGAAGCCTTCCATTGTAACAAAAACTAAAAAAGTTTGGTGGGGTTTTTTTAATAGTTCAGTAAAATCAACCTGGTTGGCTTCTTAAACCTAGCATTGCTCTCTTTGGACCCTTGTCCTGCTTCATCACATATAGCTAGAAGCTCCTAGGACCAGCCCTTCAGTGTCTACTTAGTCTAAAAAAAATCTCTATGGAAATGAGCCTTTCTGCCATCAAAGAGTTAAAATATTATAAATGGCAACTCAATGAGTGGGGATTTTTTTTGGTCAGTATCATAATATAGAAACTACAGGCAACTGCAGCTGTGAAAAGTTTGTGTTAAAGAAACAGGATGACTGTGGTTTTCTGTGAGCATTAATTTTTCCTGTTGAGCATTTTTTACAGGAAGTTCAAGAACAAAGCCAATCTCATCTTAATTGGTTCTGATAGATTTCAGGTCTTAAACACCTTCAACTTTCAAGATTAAAGAAATGAGGGGATTCCAACGAGACTCATTTCAGTGGTGGATTCTGCACAGTAAAAACAGAAACAGGAGAAGACTACACATGCTTTTGAGGCTTTTTGGCTCAGGATAGAGGCAGCCATTAAAATCTGCTTTCTTTTCTTTCTCCAGTGTAATTTTGTATGGGTTCATCATGAAGGTGGCCCATTAATCAGTATTTATAATAATTTAATATGAATTTTAAGCTATTTTTAAAAATAAGATTGTCAGACTAGAACAATTGAATTTAGAGCTAAAAAGGAACTTTGGAAATTAACAAGTGCAAGCCTTTCATTTTTTTTAAGTTTTTTTTTCCACATCACCATAGTTTCCCTTAGCATCCCTCCACCTCCTCCTTCCAAAGAGAGATCCCATATAACAAACAGTATTTTTAAGACCCAAAAAAAAAAAAAAAAGACAAGGAAAAAATTCAGCATAATTGGTCCCACCTTCTACAGGAAACCTTTCTTGATCTCTCTTCATTTTAGTGCCTTTGTTTTGCTGATTATTTTCAATTTATTCTGTATACAGCTTCTTTGCACTTAGCACAGTGCCAGGCACAAAGTAGGTTCCTAATAAATGTTTATTGACTGACCAATAAATCAAGAATATGTTCAAAGTCCAACACTTGTGAACACCCCACCTCTGCCAAGGAATAGGGTGTGTGTGTGTGTGTGTGTGTGTGTGTGTGTGTGTGTGTGTGTGTGTGTTTGTGGTAGGGTAAGGGTTGGGGCGGGGGAAGGTATCTTCTCATATCTCTTTTTTTGAACTCTGCTTGTTCTTTATCATTTGACAACATTCAATTTTTTATTTATTTACTTATTTTGGCATATATATTTGTATTGTTGTAGTCATTCTGTGTACTGTTTTCTTGACTCTGTTTACTCTGCTTCAGTTTATGTAGATCTTTATATATTTCTTTGTGTTAGTCACATGTATCATTTCCTATAGCAAAGTAATACGTACCACAGTTTGTTTAAACATGCCCCAATCAATGAGCCTTTACTTTGTTTCCAATTCTTTGCTATCACAAAAAATGCTGCTACAAATATTTTGTTCTGTATGGGAATTTTCTTTTTTTTCTTTTTTTCTTTTTTTGGACAATGAGGGTTAAGTGATTTGTTCAGGGTCACCCAGCTAGTAAATGTCAAGTGTCTGAGGGTCAAATTTGAACTCAGGTCCTCCTGAATCCAGGACTGCGCCACTTAGCTGCCCCTTCTTATTATTATTTATCAATGGGCTCCTTGAGGTATAAGCCTAGAAATGGGGTTTCTGGGTCAAAGATTGAGGAAATTTTAGTCATTTTATTCGCATGATTCCAAATTGCTTTCCATAATGGCTGTACTAACTCACAGCACCACCAAGGCACTAAAGTGCCTGTCTTCTGATAATGCCTCCAGCAATGACTAATTCCATCTTTTGTTATCTTCTAAACTATTCATTTTATAGGTGAGAAAACAGGATCAGAAGGGCTAAGTAATTTGTTCAAAACTCACCCAGGAAGTAAAAGTTCAGGTCCTTTGACTCTAAATCCGGTGCTCTTCCCATTTCATCCCTATTTCTCTTTTCGCGATAGTCAACAATATTTATTATTCAGTCAACAACTTGAATATAAAATGAAGTATTCATGGAGGAGATGAAGCAGCATCTAGGCATCAAAAGATGGACTGGGGCAGCTAGATGGCTCAGTGGATAGAGCACCGGCCCTGGATTCAGGAGTACCTGAGTTCAAATCCGGCCTCAGACACTTAACACTTACTGGCTGTGTGACCCTGGGCAAGTCACTTAACCCCAATTGCCTTGCTAAAAAAAAAAAAAAAAAAGATGGACAAAATGCTCCAGCTGTCCTGGTTGCTATGGAGGGAGAGGGAAGGGAATTTTAAAAGAAATGATAGCACAGTGAATAAAGCACCAGCCCTGGATTCAGGAGGACCTGAGTTCAAATCTGACCTCAGACACTTGACACTTACTAGCTGTGTGACCCTGGGCAAGTCACTTAACCCTCATTGCCCTGCCCCACCCCCCCAAAAAAAAAGATAGGTCACATCCTAATACTATGGATTCCAAGGTACAGATAATTTTGTTGTACTGAAATATTATTATACAAAAAATTACTCTAAGTGACCCATTGCCAAGGGCATAGAAATCTTAGCTGTGTGAAAACAGGTAAGTTACTAAACCTCTCTAGTCCTCAGTCTCCTCCTCTATCTGATGAAGGAGTTGGTTCAAGTAGACAACCTGTGAGGTCCCTTAAAAGACCTCTAGGGCAGCTAGATGGCGCAGTGGTTAAAGCACCAGCCCTGGATTCAGTAGTACCTGAGTTCAAATCCAGCCTCAGACACTTGACACTTACTAGCTGTGTGACCCTGGGCAAGTCACTTAACCCCCATTGCCTGCCAAAAAAAAAAAAAAAGACCTCTAAAATTCTTGACTCCCCCTGAATGCTAATGCCTTCCCTGGGTTGGTCTCTCCAATTCATCCTGCCTATAGTGTTTGTACCCAGTTTGCATGTTGTCTCCCCAATTAGACAGTGAGCTCCTTGAGGGCAGGGACTGTCTTTTACCTTGTTTTGTATCCCCAGTACAGTGCTTGGCACATAGTAGGCATTTAATAACTTTTTATTGATTGACTGAAAGTGAGATTTAGAAATTATAGAATTCTAGAACTGAAAGGGATTTTGGAAGTCATCTAGCCCAACCTCATTTTTTCCCGATAAGAAAACTGAGGATCAAGGACGTTAAGTGCTAACAGTGACTTGCTGAAGGTCACACAGGTATAATAAATGTGAGACAGGATTCAAATTTAGCAAATCAGATTCTAAAGTCATTGTTTTTTCCTTCACATCAAGTGATACTATGATTTGCTCAAGACAAGGTAGAAAGATAAGACTCCAGACAACCAAATAGTCTAGTTGGGCATACATGAAATATGTGCCTGAGAATAACTGCAGAATATTTATAAAGTGAAATATCAGTAAGTACATAAAAAGTGTACATAGGTGCTAAGGGTAAAAGAATAATCAGAATGACTGTGCTCAATCAGTAAATTCTCCCTGGAGTTTGTAACTTTTTTTTTGTTGTTGTTTTTTTTTAGTGAGGCAATTAGGGTTAAGTGACTTGCCCAGGGTCGCACAGCTAGTAAGTGTTAAGTGTCTGAGGTCAGATTTGAACTCAGGTACTCCTGACTCCAGGGCCGGTGCTCTATCCACTGCGCCACCTAGCTGCCCAGTTTGTAACTTTTGGATGGGGTTCTGGGATTTTTTTTTTTATGCTGTCATTAATAAGGATAGGAACTTGATCCAGAATAACACTCCAAAGTGACCCCAGAATCAGATTAAAATGTAACAGAGAAATATTTAACAAAATAAATAAAAATACAACAAAACATAGATAATATTATATTTTAAAGCTAAGCCAATATGCTGTAGCACAGATCCTTATGTAGAGAGATTAGTGTCTCGGTTGCTATTTGAGTTTGACACCACTGACCTAGAGCATGCAGACTCCCACAACTATTACATATCAGAGACAGGACTTGAACCCAGGACTTCCTGGTTCTGGGGCTGGCTCCCTATTCACTACCCCATGGCTGCCTCTATCATTTGGGGTATGTTGTTGTTGTTGATGATGATCACGATGTCAATCATGACAATGATGATGATGGTGAGTTATTTCCAACTCTTGGTGACCCCATTTGGGGTTTGTTTTGGCAAAGTTATTGGAGTGCTTTGCTATTTCCTTCTCCAGCTCACTTTACAGATGAGGAGCTGAGGCAAACAAGGTCAAGTGACTTCCTCAAAGTTACACAGCTTGTAAGTATATGAGGTTGGATTTGAACTCAGGAAGAGGAATCTTCCTGACTCCAGCCGGATGCTTTATCCACTGTGTCATTTAGCCCCACCTTGGGGTATTATAGAATTATTTAATCCAATGAATTGTATCCATATAATTATATATTACTCTGGCAAATTTAACTTTTGAGAGCAGCTGAGACTTCCAGTTTCAGAGGAATAGGGACTCCAGACAGGTTATCAAGACAGGGGCCCTGGACACAGCTAACATGATGGGGTCCTCAGTACTCGAACAGGAGTTCAAGACAGATATTGATCACAAGTCTCAAGGCAAGAACCCAGCCACCTGAACCTGGAAGGTCAGCAAGGTTGGTTCCCTGTTAAGCCCCTGAGCCATATAGGTTCAAGAATCATTTTGTCTTCCCTGCCCCTAATTTGATGAAGCCTAGAGCCTGAAATGGAACTAAGCCAGCGAGTAGGAGTTGTTGCCCTAGTTGTAGGGATAAGACAGACAAAGGCAGGAGCTAGTCCTAAGAGCTTCCCCATAAGGGACATTTAACAGCCCTTAGGTGACCTTATGTCCTTTTGCATTTTTCCCATTTTAACCTTGAGAAATAGCCAACATTTGATTCATATTCCTCAAACCTTATGTTTACCAACCCTTACTCCAGAATATACTAATGGAATGCTTAGCTGAGAGTTTTTAGTAGACAATTGTAGTAAAGACAACAGTACTGGGCCACATTTGGCAAGAGAGCACATTCAGGTTAGAGATACACTGGGAGGCCTCATCGCAAAATTTTTCCTCTATGTAAGGTTTAACTGGTCCAAAAAAGTATGGAACCGTGACCTGAGCATGAGCATTGTGCTCATACTATCCCAATAAAAAAAATTTTTTTTTAATTAAATTACAGGGGCACCCAGGTGGCACAGTGGATAGAGTACCGGCCCTGGATTCAGGAGGGCCTGAGTTCAAATCCAGCCTTAGACACTCAACACTTACTAGCTGTGTGACCCAAGGCAAGTCACTTAACCCCAATTGCCTCACAAAAAAAAAAAAAATTTTAATTAGACCACAAATTTCTTCTTTGTGTATATGTGTGTTACCCTGGGCAAGTCACTTAACCTAACTTGGTTTCCTCTTCTGCATAATGGAGATAATAATAACACCTACATCTCAGGGTTGCTGTAAGGATAAAATTAGGTAATCTTTTAAAAGTGTTTTGCAAACCTTAAAGAGTTATATCAATACTAGTTGTTGTTGTTAGAGGGGATGGAGAAGACAAAAGTCAGAAACCATGAAGAAGAAAACTTTAGGAGAATTTTAGGGAACCATTCTTAGACCATATGTTATTAAGAGTTGCTAGATAATTATATTTACCTAGTTTTGACTGTGTGTGTGTGGGGTGGGGGTCTATGAATGGTTCTATGACTCACAGTCTAATGAAGGACTAGATCTGAATTTGTTCTTCCAAATGACTCTGTCACTCTTTGCTGTGTGGTTCGAGTACCTCCCCTGGTCCTTGGTGCCAGGGTTCTTCGGATGCCAATCTTTCTCTCTCCTGAGGCCCCCACCCCCACCACGGGCTGCTTTTCAGTGCTCCATCATTCCACTGTTGAGTCAGTATCATTAGTTGGTGCAGGCTCCCAGCACTTTAGGTCAGTTCTTAGCCCCCCCCCTTTTTTTTTTGAGTCATGGTCTCCTTTTGGCAGGCTGATGAAGCCTGTGAACCACTTCTTGAAATAAAGTTATTAAATGTATGAATATATATAAGATTACAAAGGAAATAAAATAGATTGAAATAATGAGTGTCCCAGAAGGTTTTTTGGTTTTATTGTGGGGTTTCTTTTGAGGGGGGTGGCAAAGAGGGTTAAGTGACTTGCTCAGGGTCACACAGCTAGTAAGTGTCAAGTGTCTGAGGCCAGATTTGAATTTAGGTCCTCCTGAATCCAGGGCAGGTGCTTTATCCACTGCACCATCCAGCTGCCCTTGTGTCCCAAAAGTTTTAATGTAGTTTTAAGCTCTTAGAACTTAGTTTCTTTTCCAATGTGATTTCTCTTTCTCTCTGGTTCTTTTTTCTATTTAAACACTTAGAGCTTTAAACTGTGCTAAGCCCTTTGGGACACTCTTTACATCTATTACTGGGTATGGGGGTGCATGCCTGTAATCTTTGTTGCTGGAAAGGCTAAGGTTAATGGATCACTTCAGTAGCAGTAGGGCTAATGCTAATCAGATCCACATTACATCTGCTACCAATCTGGTCCCCAAGAGTGGGCATTCTCTAGGCTGCTTAAGGAGGGAGGAACCAGTCCTGGCCAGAAACAAAACAGGTAAAAGCTTCTATGCCAATCAGTGGCATAGACCCATGAGTGGCAGCTACACTTTTAGCCTGGACAAAATGGGGAAATCTAATTATCAAAAATATTTGGGCAGCTAGGTGGTGCAGTGGATAGAGCACCGGCCCTAGATTCAGGAGGACCTGAGTTCAAATCTGGCCTCAGACACTTGACACTTATTAGCTGTGTGACCCTGGGCAAGTCACTTAACCCTTATTGCCCCACCAAAAACAAAACAAACAAAAAAGAAAAAAGTTTAAAAAATATTTAAAATAATACCACAAACATATTAAGAATCTCTGCTCTCAAAGTTTCTTTGTAATCTGATGTATTTTATCCTATAGAAATGGAAGAGTTTGGGGCACATGCGTCTCTTTAAGTCCGCACATAGCTGAACTTTATCATCTGTGTCTGCCCGCAATGATCCATATATAGAAACAACTCTCTTCTTGTGCATGTCAAATCCTCATCACATAATGGGGAGGAGGAACAGCGTTTACTGTGCTCAACTTGGTGACTGCCATCCACATTTGTGTTAATGACAGATATGGAAAAATGAGTCAGAAAGAGGTTAAGTGATTTGCCCAAGGTCACAAAGCTAGCAAATGACAGATCTTCCTGATTCCAGGTCTGGCATTCTACCCACTATACCACCTAGCTACCTCAGGTGAAAAGTTATACTTTTCATAATTTCTTGGGTTTGTTGAATGTGTCTAATAGGATGGGCATGTATTTTCATAAAATTTTGTAAAGCTGACTTTTTTGCATAAAGATAATACCAAATTACTAATATAGCTTGCATTTATGTGAAACACTATCATTTACAAAGAGTTTTCATGTATATTTTCTCATATGGTTCTTATTCTACTACCTTACAACTTGTGAGGGAGGCAGGTTAGGAATTATTTTTTTGTTTTTGTTTTTTTTGTTTGTTTTTTGTTTTTTTAGTGAGGCAATTGGGGTTAAGTGACTTGCCCAGGGTCACACAGCTAGTAAGTGTTAAGTGTCTGAGGCCGGATTTGAACTCAGGTACTCCTGACTGCAGGGCCGGTGCTCTATCCACTGCGCCACCTAGCTGCCCCAGGTTAGGAATTATTAGCCCTATTTTATAGATGAGGAGCAAAAGACTCATAGAGGTTAAATTCTGATTTGTCCAAGGTCACATGACTAGTCAATGCAGAAGCCATGACTGAAACCCAAATCTATTGACTTTCTTTACTTTTCAATAGTCTTTATACCAAACCACACTGGTACCCTGGTAGAAAACTTTGCTCTAACTTCCCATAATTTAAGTTATTTTAACATGGAAATGAACAATATAATATTAAGAGACCAGTTCATGGTGGAGGAGAAATTGGAATATAGGAGGAACTGTATAGCTAGATCTAAAATAATTTTCTTTCTCCTAGTATAGTGGTGCCCCTGGGTGTTACATTTCTCCAGGTGTACTGCATAAAAAGGTGTGCTCTAGACCTTCCTCTTTCTAGTTGGAGATTAGACCAATCCATGAAACAAAGAGTAATTATTTTTTTAAATTCCATAGCTTTATTTTTTGCCTTTTAATAATAAACATTTTTATTTAAAGTTTTGAGTTCCAGGAAAATTCTATCCCTCCTTCTCTCCCTCCCCTTCCCTCTCCCTGAGGTGGTAAGCAATCAGATATAGGTTATACATGTGCAGTTATGTAAAAACATTACCGTATTAGGCATTTTGTACAAGAAAACTTGAATAAAAGAAAAAAATGAAAGAAAGTGAAAAATAGAATGCTCCAGTCTGTGTTCAATTATTATCAGTTCTTTCTTTGGAGGTGGATAGTATGCTTTATCATTAGTCTTTGGGGATTTTCTTTGATCATTATATGGCTGAGAATAGTTAAGTCATTCACAGTTCTTCATCAAACAATATTGCTGTCACTATGCACAATATTCTCTTGGTTCTGATCATTTCACTATACATCAGTTCATACAAGTCATTCCAGATCTTTCTTACATTATCCTGCTTGTCATTTCTTGCAGCACAATAATATTCCATCACCATCATATATCACAGTTTGTTTAGCCATTCCCCAATTGATGGGCATTCCTTTGATTTTCAATTCTTAGCCTCCACAAAAAGAATTGCTTATAGAACCAAGAGAACATTGTGCACCAAGACAGTAATATTGTTGGATGAACTGTGAATGACCTAACTGTTCTCAAAAATACAATGATCCAAGACAATCCCAAAGGATTATTGATGAAGCATACTATCCAGCTCCAAAGAAAGAACTGATATTGATGGAACACAGGCTGAAACATGCTATTGTTCACTTTCTTTCATTTTTCTTCTTTTATTCAAGTTTTCTTGTACAAAATGACTAATATGATAATGTTTTACATAAATGTACATATATAACCCATATCTGATTGCTGATCCACTTCAGGGAGGGGGGGAGGGAAGGGAGAGAAGTAGGGATAAAAATTGAAACTCAAAACTATAAATAAAAATGTTTATTACTTTTTAAAAGGCTGTAAAATGGTGGGGGGGGAGCTGCTAGAAATATTTTTGTACAAATAGGTCTTTTTCTTTTGGGGAGGATGTCTTTGGTATATAAGCCTAGCAGTGGTATTGCTGGATCAAAGGGTGTGCACAGTTCTATAGCCCTTTGGGGCATCATTCCAAATTGCTTTCCAGAATTGTTGGATCTTTTTACAACTCCAGCAGCAGTAGATTAGCATCCCAGTTTTCCCACATCCTGATCCAACATCCAATATTTTCCTTTTTTATATATTAGCCATTCTGATAGGTATGAAGTGGTACCTCAGAGTAAACAAAGAATAACTGTAGTTCTAAAGACATGGTATGGAAGAAGAGTTGAGAGAAGGAAAAGACCAGTATCCTACATTGAATCATGTAGGAGCTGATGCCACATCTGACTGATCTACAACCCCTAGAGTCTTCATAGGGAAGACATGAGAAAGACTTGGATTTGCTATATTCAGCATTCCCTCCTTTCACTGCTGACTTTCCCTCTTCTTAATCCAAAGTTATCACTCCCTCCTTAGAATTCTTCTAGTTTTTATTGTCTGTGTCAGACATTTGGCATTTTTCAAATATAAGCTCATATTGTTCATGTAACTTTTATCTTACCTACTTGACTCTAAACTCTTTGAGAACAGACATCTTTGCTTATTTTTCTTGACATTCCTGAAAGTATCTAGTATAGGACCTCACACATGGTACATGCTCAGTGAATATATATCAAATATTAATTATCATAGGATCATAGATTTATAACCAGAAGGAAACTCAGAAGGCATTTAGACCTATCCCCTTATTTTACAGATGAGGAAACTAAGACCCATAGAAGTTAAGTGACCAGCCCAAGGTTATATAGGTAGTAAATTTCATGTAAGAGGTACCATAAGAAACAGCACAATTTAGTGAATAGAATACTGGACCCAAAGTCAGGAAGACATAGATAAAAATCTAGCCTCTAGTGCTAACTAGTTGTATGACTATAGGCAAATCATTGAACATGCCCCGATTTCCTCATCTGTAACACTTATCTCACAGGGTTGGTGTAAGGATCAAATACAATAATGTGTGTAAATTGTTTTGCAATCTTAGAGTTCTCAATAAACACACGTTTTTGTTATTATTATGCTATTTTTCTTTTTTCTTTTTTTTTTTTGGTGAGGCAATTGGCGTTAAGTGACTTACCCAGGGTCACATAGCTAGTAGGTGTCAAGTGTCTGAGGCCTGATCTGAACTCAGGTCCTCCTGAATCCAGGGCCAGTGCTCTATCCACTGTGCCACCTAGCTGCCCCTCTATTTTTCTTTTGTTTGTTTTTTGGTTTTTTTTGGTGAGGCAATTGGGGTTAAGTGACTTGCCCAGGGTCACACAGCTAGTGTTAAGTGTCTGAGACTGGATTTGAACTCAGATCCTCCTGAATCCAGGGCCGGTGCTCTATCCACTGTGCCACCTAGCTGCCCCTCTGTTTTTCTTAAGTATGGTTGAAGCTACTAATCTGCTATCTCTACGATATACTTCTTTGAAGTCTTATTTATTTTTCCAGTATAGATATGTCCCCAACAAAAACTTAACAGAATTCTAAATTTAACAGATTTCAACTCTTAAGTTACCATTTCATAGCATTTAAGAAGCTCAACGGTCATTTTGTTCTATTCAGTGTCTCTGCTGCTGTCACTAACTCAAATGCCCACCTTTCTATGTTATTGTTATTGGTGATATATTGGATAATGATGTGCATCATACCAAGTACAGCAAACACCATTTGATGTACTAGCATCCCCAAATGGGAACACTGGTAACGAGTTGATACATATTTTGAAAAATAAACACAAGGGAGACTTACTCTAATTTGCTGATAGTTGTAAGGTACCAGCTAATTGTTAGAGGACATCAGGTCTTGACAGTCATGGATTGGGTTCTTTAATAAAGATTGAACATTTCTGCCCTTAGCTTTGTGTTCAGCTTATCTCCTTCAGTCCAAGGAAATCATTACTAACTGCAAGGGTTATTCTCAAGCCAAGGTCTGGGAAAGAGGTTAACAAGTCCTAGAAAGGAGAAAAAAATTGTGAGATTTAAAGACTTGCCTTCAGTGGAAAGTTAAAAGTTTCTTAAAGGTAAGCAGGTAAAGAGCTTAGACAGATTGCTAAAGAAGGGATTATTGTTTGTATAGTGGATACAATAGATATGGGAGAATGAGTCGATTGTACTGACACCATTTCTGTCAATTTCACTCTTTATTTTCAAAGTTTTTAATTTTCTTCTTTTGAGTTTAACCTAATGATACCGTTAATCTGGGGAGTATTGTCCATGTTTTATTCAGAGACTGATCTTTTTCCTTTAATATAGATATTTATATTAGCTGTGTTCTCACACAAGTTTTTTTTTCCTTTTCTTTGATTTTAATACAGGCAGAGCCAGTATATATATTGCCCCAACCAATGTCATTTTTTAAAATTTAAATACTTAGTTTCACCATCTTACCCCAGGCTGGAAATGCAGGAACTACTAATGGGCTATATCCCACTACTGATTAGCATAGGAGCTTTTGACATCCTCCCTTTCTGCCCTGAGTCAGCTCACTCCTCCTTGGGCAACACGGTGTGATACTCCTTCTGCCCTCTCCCTGCCCCCCCACACACTTCCAGATTCTCACTATATTGATGCCAAACTTAGTACCCTCATTGAATCAGTATAGCCTGCTATAACTCTGAACTCCTGAGCTCAAGAAATCCATCAGGCTCAGGTTCAGACAGCCTCTGAGGTAGCTAGGATTACAGGCATACAATACGACAACTCAATAACATTTTTCAAAAACATCATGAATACTTTATAAGCAAACCTGACCATAACATGTACAACCATACTATGACATTGCTTGGCCTGAGATGCAAATTCTATGGATTATGTATGTATGACATCTTGTCTCCTTTACCATTATCTGGTCTAATAGGTAACCAATTAACAGTGTTTTTAGGATTATGCCTATATATTCAGTGTGTGAATTTCTTCCCAGGACAAATAGATTTCTTATTTTATAATGAAAGCAAGTGGGAGAAAGAAGGTTTGTTTCACAGAGATCTGCTTTTCAGCAACCTTTTGCTAGAGTGTATCTCTTCCAGTAAACAAAGGGTACCAGCACTGGTTATGGGTTTGTGCCAATCTCTCACTGAGGTCCCACTGTGACCAATGGCACTCATTTGTGAGAAGAGCTCGGGTGTGTCTGTGGAACAAGGAGAAACTGATGGTTTCATAATAAAATTCTTGCTCATGGGCCAAGGGCCCAGGTTCCTTTCCATTCCACTGTGATTCCACTTGAAAGCTAGTAGAACTAAGAGGTCTAAGGAGCTGGACGAAGGCTGTCATCTTATCAAACAAATGAATTCAAATCCCACTTTTGAGGAGGTTTTAACTTATTGAGCAATTTTGGAGAAAAAAATTTTAAGTTAATTTAGACTTTTTAAAAAGTTGGCCAATTTAGTCTTCAACTTTGATTTGGGGAGTAAAAGAGGAAAGAAAGCTTAGAATAAAAAGTTACAAAAGACCCTAACTAATTCTCTCTCTCTCTCTCTCTCTCTCTCTCTCTCTCTCTCTCTCTCTCTCTCTCTTTTTTTACAGGTTTCATAGTGATAATATTGAAGTTTAATTGTCCAAGATGCCTGTTCCTCCTCCTCCAGCACCTCCGCCCCCACCAACATTTGCCTTGGTGAGTGTCTCTCAGTGTCTAGGTAAAGAAAGGCAGGGGCAGCTAGGTGGCATAGTGGATAGAGCACTGGCCCTGTATTCAGGAGGACCTGAGTTCAAATCCAGCCTCAAACACTTAACACTTACTAGCTGTGTGACCCTGGGCAAGTCACTTAACCCCAATTGCCTCTCCAAAAAAAAAAAGAAAGAAAGAAAGAAAAAGAAAGGCAAGTGTGTATTTGTTTTAAACATTTGCTTTTCTGGCTGAAATAAGAAATGATAAGATTGACCCAGGTGCACAATGTAAACTGGCACAAATAACATCAAACGTATTTTTTCACTTTCCATTTGTTTCAAGTTTCTCTGCAAATGTTTTAAGTCATACTTATGGTCTGATTAGATCTCCCCCTGCCCTTGTCAGCCCTATCACTAAAATAGAGCTTCCCAGAGGGCACAGTGTTCCAAGGGCTAACTCTTCCGGTCATTCATTGATACACTTTATCCAGTTCTAATTGGTGGTAGGAGATAGAGGGATGAACTGCTACTCATCCTGAGGCCTGACCCCCTCCTTTTGACCTACTTCCTTCCCAGAAATTAGCTCAGTTCTAGTTGAATTGAATGGCCTTGGGTCATTCCTAACTGGGGCTGATCTTTTACCAAATTTTCTCCCAAACTGCCTTCAATTCAGTTTAGGTAAGTAGCCATTTATTAAGTGGCAAAATGTTGGGAATACAAAGGCAGAAAAGTCCCTGTCCTCAAAGGGTTTACATTCTACTTGCCTGGAAACATGTGACATTCTTCTAGTCTACCAGGTCTATTTTAAATCTAAACTCATAGATTTAGATCTGGGAAGTATTTCAAAGGGTGTCTAGTCCTCCTCATTTTATAGATTCAGTTCCTCAGGGGAAACTGAGTTCTAGAGGAGCTTAAGTTACTTTCCCAAGGTCACACAGCTTGGCAGAGTCAGTATTTGAACCCAGGTCCTCTGACCCAAGAGCTAAGGCATGTCCACATTCTCCCTCTATTCTTTCCCTCATATCAAATTTATCCATAAGCAAAAAGAGTCAAAGGATTTGGAGCTAAAGGGTACCTTATAGATCAGCTGACCTTCCAGCCCCTGCTGGTTCAGGCTATTACATTCATTTCACAGAGGAAACTAATTCATTTTTCCTGAATCATGCCTAGTTGAAGGACAGAACTAGAACCAGAACCCAGGTCATGTGATAGGTATTCTTACCACTATACATTATCCCTACATCAGGTCAGTTCTCCCTCTGAGTACCTCTAAGATTCAACCTTCTCCTGTGTGCTTATCACTATCCATATTACCTGACTTCTAGAGTAAGTCAATAGTTAAGAGGCTGCTATTTCTCCTTTTGTTTTCTTCTAGTTCTAATCCATTCTACACACTGCCAGTAGATTAATATCCCTAGAATATTGATTTCATCATGACATTCCCTGACTCAAGAATCTACCATTGCTCCCTATCACCTCTCATATCAAATCCAAGCTCATTCTACCATTCAAGGTTCCTCAACTAATGGGCCCCACTTTATATCTATAGTCTCATCTGCTAGTCCTCCCCAGCATAATCCTTTCCTCCAATGAGGCTAGTTTCTAATTTTCAGCACATAGCCTAATCATTCTCATTAACTTGCCTTTTTTCATTCTGGCCCAGCCTGATCTCAGTTATCCATGGTTCAAAGAAAGTCTTGAGTTTCAAGTAGTTCCAAGGCTAACCTAGTCAGCCTACAGCCCTAAGACAGCCTACATTCCCTAAGACACATTCTTTCCTCCAAGTTGGCTCTGGGTACACATAGAGAGATTCTACAGATGCAGGTGACTAAGGTGCCCTTTATAAAATACAACCAGATAGTCTACATTTCAGTTTCATGCCCATCAAAATATCTGCTAGTAATACTTATCCCTCTTTTTGTTGGTGCTACTGTTTTCCTTCTCTGCTTTCTTAAAACAACAACACCTTTTCCCTCTCACTCACCTTATTCAGCAAAAGTTATTTCTTTACTAAGCCAGAACCCTTACTTTTCCACTTTCCAGAGAAACTTTTTTGGTTAATTCCATCTCTCCTCTCATATCATGAATGAAAACAGAGAAAAAAGTGTCATATAGCAGGATACACATTGGGCTAGAAATAAGAGTTCCAGCTCTGCTACTGACTGAATATGGACAGCTCATTAAACCTCAGTTTCCTTATTTGATCCCTCAAACAAGGATTCCATACTTAAACTGCCTGCCTCAGAGGGTTGATGTGAAATCACTTTGTAAAGTGCTATCTAATTAATACCTTACACTCACATAGTACTTGACTGTTCTCAAATCACTTTCACTTACATTGCCTTTTTTTTGTGGGGCAATGAGGGTTAAGTGACTTGTCCAGGATCACACAGCTAGTAAGTGTCAAGTGTCTTGGGGTCAGATTTGAACTCAGGTCCTCCTGAATCCAGGGCTGGTACTTTATCCACTACGCCACCTAACTGCCCCACTTACATTGTCTTAAGGGAAACTGAGAACAAGAGAAATGACCTACCCAAAGTTACATATTTAGTAAGTAGCAAAATTAGGATTAGAAGCCAGGCCTAATAATTAATAACCAAATGCTTCTTCCACTCTATTGCCTTTCCTTGATGGTCATACTTATTTCCTTTATGGCTCCATTCTTCTTTATTATTTTTTCCTGTTTTTGGTTTGTTTTCATAAGATTTTTAGTTCCAAATTTTTTCTCCCTCCCTTCCTTCCCTCCCCCCTCCCCAAAACAGAAAGCAACATGATATAGGTTATATATGTACAATCACATTAAACAAATTTCTGCATTAGTCATGTTGTGAAAAAAGAATCAGAACAAAAGGTAAAAACCTCAAAGAAAAACAACAAAAAGTAGCAACAGTATGGTTCAATCTGCATTCAGAATCCACAATTCTTTTTTCTGGATGTGGATGTCCACATTCTCCCTCTATTCTTTCCCTCATATCAAATTTATCCATAAGCAGGTTAGCCACAGGGCAATGACTTTTTCAAGCCCCTTGACTCTCGGAAACTATGTAGGGAGTCATATTGGTGTCGTGACCTGCACCAGTGGAGGGACTACTCACACTGAGGAAATCCTGAAAGTTCTGAAGTCAGTCAATGAGCATTTATTAAGCTATGTGCCAGGCACCATGCGGAGCACAGTTTTGCAGCAGCTGCCACAGTGTTTTCCACTTAGATTGGCAGTTAGTCTACAACTTTTACCTTTGAAAGCTGCCTAGGACCCTGGGAGGTGAAGTGACTCCCCCAGAGTCATACAGTCAGTATGAGTCAGAGATGGAACTTGAACCTAAGTTATCTAGTCTTCTAGGTAGCCCTTCATCTCCTAAGACACTCAGCCTCTTGCTGAACCCCCAGCAGGCACTTAATACATGCTTATTGAATTGGATGAAGCAGTTCCTGAATCTGTCCTTTGGAGGTCAAACCCTGGATACCACTGGCAAAGCCCTCTCTGCCCTAATGTTAAAATTCCCTCTTGTCCCTGGTCAGCCAAGCCAGCATCTGTCCATTACAATCCAACAGACAATGACATGAATTTTCAGTCTTCAATCTGGGAGCAACTTTCCCTCGCTATAAATGAATGTTATTTATTGCTACATCTGCCCCCCAGATTATCTTCATCTTAAAAAAAGAAGAAGCCACATTTGTATCCTTGTCGAACTTCCCCAAGATTTATAACCTGTTGCCAGGCTTCTTAATTAGGAGTTTCCTCTGCTGAGGCTGCCCCCACCGAATGTTACAGTTCATGGTCTTAATCTTCCTGATAAATAACAAGTTTGCACGGTTACTTTTCAGGCAAACACAGAGAAGCCTTCTTTGAATAAATCGGAACAGGCTGGAAGAAATGCCCTCCTTTCTGACATTAGCAAAGGGAAAAAACTCAAGAAAACAGTCACCAATGACCGAAGTGCTCCGATATTGGACAGTAAGTATCCCGAAAAAATTATTTTTGAGGCGTGATGGATTATGACCTGATAATGATCAAATCCCAACGATTCTGCTCATGCCAGCTGCAGTGTTGGCAGATGGAGGTACTCTATTACTCATTGGGTGCCAGGGTCCTCGTGGCTTTCTTCCCTGAATGCCACAGGAAGCTGGTATAATCATTCTTTGTCCTGGGCACACAGGGGCTCCTTTCTGAGGCGCTCAAAATACTTCTAAATCTTAACTCATTGCTCCTCGTGTACCGCCCAGGACAGGAGCATGGAGCCATATTCTCTTTAAGAGACTGAGATGATAGAGCTCATCGTGTCCTGATTATTTTATCCAGTGTAAAGTCTATAAGCCAGCCAAGAAAACTTGATAGTTTGTCTCTCCCACCCTGTTGTAATTACCAGGCACTGCTA
Organism: Dromiciops gliroides; assembly: GCF_019393635.1. Classification (NCBI taxonomy): domain Eukaryota; kingdom Metazoa; phylum Chordata; class Mammalia; order Microbiotheria; family Microbiotheriidae; genus Dromiciops; species Dromiciops gliroides. The sequence goes on from NC_057863.1 coordinate 439,258,040, forward strand.
CTTAGTAGCATGAGAAAATACCCTTGGATGGGATCTAGAACTAATGCGTGGCTGGGCTTCAGGATTCTTAAGCCACCAGACTTGTTGTCCTCTCTACCAGTCAGATAAATTGGAGATATAGCTGAGCTTACCTAACCTCTCTAGACTCCAGTTAGGCTGGGATTGACCTTCCTAAGCCATCCTACAGGCTTTGTGGACATGTGACTGACTGAAGTGGAGAGCAAAGGAGGAGAACTTGCAGAAGTCTTGCCTGCCAGGTGGGAAAGAAGGTGGGAATGTCAGCATCTGGGGAGAACGCTGGCTAAAGGGCTGAGGAGTTGAGGGGAGAAGGAAATGGAGAAGAGGAAACTGGAGATCTCTGACTACTGCTCCTTGGCTAAGCAGTGGCTATTGAGCAACAGCATATTCTCCACCCATCAAAGGGGAAGTTTGAAGCTCTCTGACCTCTAAACCCAAATGTCTACAACATGGATGTTGTTGTAGTGTTACCCCTCAGTCCTCCTGAGAAAATTTCATCCACTTAGGACCTGCTGATTTTCTTCCTTCCATCTAGAATAAGAGTTCTTACCCTGAGGTCCATAAACTTGGGTTGTTTGGGTTTTTGTTTTTTTTTTAATATTTTAATCACCATTTTGATATGACTGGTTTCCTTTGTAATCTTGTGTAGTTTATTTTGTGCATTTATAGACATTCAGAGAAAGGATCCACAGGCTTTGCCTGATTGCCAAAGGGGCCTAATATGGTGTGTGTGCATGCACGCGTGCGCGCACACACACACACACACTCACAAAAACTGAGAACCCCTGCTCTAGAATAATAGAATGATTGACTCAGAATGTTGGAGCTAGGAGGCATTCTTGGAGGTTTTCTGATCCAGTCCCCTGATTTTATGCAGGGTTGTTGTTGTTGTTGTTGTTGTTGTTGTTCAGTCATTTTGACCCCATTTGGGGTTTTCTTCGCAAAGATACTAGAATGGTTTGCCATTTCCTTCTTCAGCTCTTTTGACAGATGAAGAAACTGAGCAAATAGGGTTAAGTGACTTGCCCAGGGTCACACAACTAATAAGTGTCTGAGGCCGGATTTGAATTCAGGAAGATGAGTCTTCCTGACTCCAGGCCTGCCGTTCTATGCACTATGATGCCACCTAAACATGGTTACGCAGGATGGTTAATGGCAGAGCTAGGACTAGCACCCAATATGCCTGGCTCCCAATCCAATGTTTTATCCCTTGCATCATGTTAATTATTTGCCTGCCCATGGTATTCCATATAGAAGGATTCAAAATACCAAGGGGCCAGAGGCTAGTACATTTCTAGAGATCTTCGCCTACAAAGGAAGGATTTTCTGAGTGAATTAAGAGCAACAGCAACAACAAGAACAATAACTAACACTTATATGCTTTTAAGGTTTGCAAAGCACCTTACGTATATTATCTCATTTGATATAAAGTAAGGACTATTATTATCTCCATTTTATAATGAGGAATATAAAGTGACCTGCCCAGGGTCATATAGCTAATAAGTATCTGAGACAGAATTTGAACTCAAGAATTCCTGTCTCCAAGTCCAACACTCTCTCCTTTCAGAATAAAGCCTTGTTGCCCAAGCCCAATAGACTCAGATTTCTTTGGCTCCCTCCAAGGGGAAGGGAATGAAAAACCTCAATGTAGTCTTCATTACCAATGAATGAGAAGAAAGCTAGTTTATTTTGGAAAGCTATACAATTAATGGTGCCAGTGGTCATGACATCATGGAAAGTTGGTTAATTCTTTGAAAACCAAGGAAAATATATTATTGGAAATGGAAAAATAATGGCATTTTCAAATACATGTTAAACCTAATGGACACTGTATAGTATACTTTCAATATCAGGCAACTTGTTAATTTGTGTGTCTGGGATGTTTGCAAACAAGCTACATAGTTTTGCAAACAGCAAGAAATATAATGTTGCTGGATTCACAGATTTTGGTGAGATGAACACAATTCAGTCCCTCATTTTCATGGAACCTCATTCTGACAGCTGTTTGGATGACAGCAACAGTGACCTATAGAATTGGGGGAAAAGGGACTGATAAACTACTCTCAGTTAAATCAGTGGGCTAAGATATAATTCTAATAGGACTTGGTTAAGATGCTGGAGAGGAGATGCAAATTTGCGCGTGTGTTGAAGAAGTCCCAAAGTGGAGCAAATTCTATATCCATCACTAATGAATCCCTGACTCCCCTAGAAATAATACAAGAATCATAAAAGGTTAGGAGGAGAAAAAATCATAGATACCTTAGTCCCACTCCCTCATTTTCAGATAAAGAAACTGAGGCCTAGAGAGAAGTGACTTACTGAAGGTCATATACCTCATGAAAGGAAGTAGAACCCCAAGTATAGCTCTCTTTCCACAGCAACAAGCAGCCTCCATACCCTCCCCTACCAGCTTACTTCTTTTTTTTTAATTGTAAAAGTATTTTATTATTTTCCAGTTACATGTAGAGATAGTTTTCAACATTTGTTTTTATAAGATTTCATTTCAAATTCTTCTCCCTCTCTCCCCTCCCCCTCCCTACCTTCCCAAGACAGCAAGTAATCTGATATAGATTATATATGTACAATCACATTAAACATATTTCTGCATTAGTCATGTTATAAGAGAAGAATCAGCCTACCAGCTTATTTCTGGTGGTATCATCTGGTATCAGATAGTATTGTGATTTTATTGTTTAGGGGTTGTTTGGTTTGGAGGGGTGGGGTGAGAGGAAGGGCAGAGATCCAAACCTATGATTTCAGCCATATAAGAACGTCTTGTGTACCCCCCTCCCCCCCATTGATGTAGGTCGATATCTCTTCTGGAACTTAAAAGTCTTAGAAAATTCACTTATGTCACTGAAAGGTCAAGTGACTTGTCCTCTGTCAAGCAGCAATTATGTATCAGAAAGAAGACTTGAACCTTGGTCTTCCTGATTACAAGGCCAGCCCCTAATCTACTATGCCACACTGTGTCTTACTTAAAGATGCCCGGTTCTCAGGGATGTTTAAAATGTGTTCCATGTCCTGTGGGAAAAAGACTCTATCAGATCAGTATGCTTGTACTCCCGGTGTATAAACGGGCAGATGATAGGTATTCACTCTTCTGTTTGACTTTGAAGACAATCAAGAAGTCCCAGGCTTGTTTTAGGCCTAGAATCCCCTGGAACTTGGGGAGGGTGGGAGTAAAAGAGACCTCATAAGTACATATACCATTATTGTGCTCAGCTTTGAAATGTTAGTCCTAACTTAATTTGTAGCTTTTAAAATTCAACCTATAAATTGATAGTGGTGGTTGGTCGCAGCAAGAGGAAGCCTTAGCATCAGTTGGGGAATGGCTGAATAAATGAAGGTATATGAATGTGATGGAATAATAACATCTGTCACTGATAAAGTACTTTAAAGTTTGCAAAGCACTTTACAAATATGATCCCCTGGGGCAGCTAGGTGGTGCAGTGGATAAAACACCAGCCCTGGATTCAGGAAGACCTGAGTTCAAATCTGACCTCAGACACATGGCACTTACTAGCTGTGTGACCCTGGGCAAGTCACTTAATCCTCATTGCCCCACAAAAACAAAAACAAAAAAAATGATCTCCTTTGATTCTCATAACAAGCAATCCTAGGACCAAGGTGCTACTATTATCCTGATTTTATAGATGAGGAAACTGAGGCAGACAGCAGTTAAGTGACTTGCCCAAGGTCACACAGCTAGTAAGTGTCTAAGGGTGGATTGGAACTGAGGCCTTCCAAACTCCAGGTTCAGTATTCTCTCCAACGTACCACCTAGCTACATAATTCTATTATGCTTATAACAAGAAGGGCTCCAAGTCAGGTCTGTCAAAATTATGAAGCTACAATAATAATAGCTTTGAGTTTTGAATTTTAAACCAGGCCAGCTAAATTCACAGATGCTCACAATCAGAGGTTTGGCTACCACTGATTTTTTTTTCAGCCATACCAACTCATGAAAACAGTCTCCTAAGGTGTGGAGGGGTAGCAGTCCACATTGGTGGAGAGAATGCCTACAAAGATTAAATCACACATTCTTGAAGTATTTAAGTACAAGTAAGATAATATTCCTACTGGGAATGAAGACTAAACATGGGAATAGAATTTTCTTTCACAGATCAGTGAACTTAATTTTGGCCATATTTAGGGGGGGAAGCTGAGGAGATAATTTAGGGGTTTTGTGTGTTTTTAGCCTCCCATGAACCATATTTCTCAGAATACATGGACTCAAGCAGCATGTTACTGTGGAAGGACCTCTGGATTTGGAAGCTGGGCTCTTCTATTTACTACCTTCGTGGCCTTAGGAAAAATGAGAGGGATACATATTTTGCCAAATTTAAAGATAAATATAAACGCCAACTATTGTTACTTAACCTCTCCTGGCCTTAGTTTCCTCCTCTGTAAAATGAGGGAGTTGAACGAGATGACTTCTGAGGCTCCTTCTAACTCTAAATTCATGTTCCAATAATCCTATGAAATTCAAGTGCATTATTTAGGAAGAAATGACCTCCTGATTACAAGCTTTGCAAACCCCGCGATGAAGTGATGACAAGCACAATGTGAACTTTGTTTCCCTAGCACAATTAGCTTGCTTCCTGGCACACTGAGGGGCAGACAGCAGGCAGAGAAGATTTCACAGAATCCCAGATCCAGCGCCTTTTGGTTGAGGAAAGAGAAAGGAGGAGGGCAGTCAGTTCATATTAGGGACAAGTGGATCACCCACTCTTTTTTCCTACTCTGTACTCCTTTGTTATCACCAGGGAAATTCCTGCATTTTCATAGCTGGTATGGAGGGAAGAGAGATGTGGTATTTGAGGTGGGGAGGAGGTAAAGATCTGGGCTTTATCATTAAGGCCTTTCAGAGAAGAGCCACAAGGTATAGAGAAAAGTACTGTAGTGAAGAAGAATCCAAAGGATACTCCTCATCCTGCTTTCCAGGTAGATCCTTGTTTTATTGTTTTATTTTATATTTACATATATGTAAACATATATATACACATGTATGTATGTATATGCACATGTATATCTTTATATGGTCATTACTGTTTTCTATAATCTAGGGCTTGATGAAAGAGTAAATGTGGAAATAACCTTCATGCCTTCTGTTTACACTCAAGATTTTATTTTCCTCTCTCTGCAGAACCTAAAGGATCTGGTGGTGGAGGCAGCAGTGGTGGTGGATTTGGTGGAGGTGGTGGTGGTGCTACCGGAGGTGGTTTTGGAGGGAGCGGTCCACCTGGTTTAGGCGGATTATTCCAGGCAGGAATGCCAAAACTGAGATCCACAGCCAACAGAGATAATGGTAATGACATAAACAAACCTTTCTTCCTTATTTTCTTATCTCACCCCACTGCTGTCCTATTTCATAGGATCATAATCTGAAGGGACCTTGGAGGTCATTTTATCCAATCCCTTCATTTTAGATATAAGGAAACTGAGATGATTTAGAATAGAGAGCTCTTTAAGTGACTTCTCCAGGTCAGAAAGGTCATAGCAGGGGTCAGATTTGAACCCTCTGACCCTAACTAGGAAGTTTTCCACTGTACCATGCTACTTTGATCCTTAAAATTTTATAGCCTATTTTAAATCAAGGCTATTTTTTTTACAGGAACATTCCGTATTGAACAACATTTTCTCTACCAATATCAGACTGTGGTGACATATGGAGTTGTCCTGTACTATGGGGGAACGCTTTTCTAGGGCAAGCTGGGTTGGGAGAAAGAACATCATTTATGGCCCTCTGCTCATGGGACTCTGCCTAGTGGCTTGGCATCCTGGGAATTTGTCCTGTCTACTTTTCGGAAGTTGTCTGAAGATGTGCTGCAGTGTAAATTTTAGATACTTTCTAAAATCAGTCTGTAGCACTTAAATAATAACCATCAAATACAGAAATAATTTTCTTGCAGTCCCAGAGGATTTGCAAACCCCTAGCACCCTCTTAGAGCAGGGTTGGGTCCATGGGAGGCATTCATTGAATTCCTGATGATGATAATAGAATTTCAATCCCATTGATTCTGAAAATATGCTGATGGGACCCTCCAAAGTAGCAATCAAGCCACAGAGCATCTGCTCTGAGTTGATAATAGCATAGTAAAAACTTAAAACACCTCCCCTGCCTCTATTAGTTGTTCTCAAATGAAAACAGTTGCTACTCCACAAGATTATCTCCTGTCTTCTATCCAGAAACATAAGAAATTGCCTTAGAAAATGCTACTTAAAATTCTCACTTGAATGGGGAGGGGAACAGAAGTAAATTTTAATTTCTTACCCAACCTGCTTCAGTATCCTTTGTTGTTGTTTAGTTGTATCTGAGTCACTGCGACCCCATTTGGGGTTTTCTTGGCTAAGATACTGGAGTGGTTTCCCATTTCCTTCTTCAACTCATTTTACAGATGAGGAACTGAGGCAAGCAGGGTTAAGTGACTTGCCCAGAGTCACACTGCTAATAAGTCTCTGAGGCTGGATTTGAACTCAGGTCTTCCTGACTCCAAGCCCCTTGCTCTAGAACCTATGACATCAAGCTGCAGTATCCTTAAAGAAATGTTAAGGGGGGGGGGGGAGACAGCTAGGTGGTGCAGTAGATAGAGCATCAGCCCTGAAGTCAGGAGGACCTGAATTCAAATCTGGATTCAGACACTTGACACTTACTAGCTGTGTGACCTTGGGCAAGTCACTTAACCCTCATTGCCCAACCCCCCCCCATTTTTTTTTAAAGAAAAGAAAAAGGGCTTTAATGCCAAACAGAGATTAAAAAAAAAAAAGACAAATGCTTTTGGGGTAGCTAGGTGGCACAGTGGATAAAATGCCGGCCCTGTATTCAGGAGGACCTGAGTTCAAATCCGGCCTCAGACACTTAACACTTACTAGCTGTGTGACCCTGGGCAAGTCACTTAACCCCAATTGCCTCACTAAAAACAAACCAAAAACAAACAAACAAAAAAAACTCAATTTCTAAAATTATCATGAGTTCCAAGGAGATGAATATTTCTTCAGTTATGTGTGACTTTTTGTGACCCCATTTGGAGTTTTCTAGACAAAGATCCTGGAGTGGTTTGCCATTTCCTTCTCCAGCTCATTTTACAGGTAAGGAAACTGAGACAAACAGAGATAAGTGACTTGCCCAGGGTCACACAGCTAGTACATGTCTGAGGCTGGATTTGAACTTGAGAAATGAGTCTTCCTGACTCCAGGCCTCTCTCTATACGATGGTGCCACCTAACTGCCCTAAGGAAATGAATATGCTAGGATGAAAAAAGAGTATTTTTTCAACTTAGTTATCTCATGCGGTCATACACTTAGAGCTAGAAGGGACTTTAGGATTCATTCAGCCCCACCTCCTCATTTAGCAGATGAGAAAACCCTGGCCTATAGAGGTGGACAATTCATCCAAGATCATATAGATAATAAGTAGCAGACGTAATGTTCCAACCATGATCCTCCGATTCCAGATATGTGGATGCTTCCACCACCCTCTGCTGGCAGCCCCATCAATGTCATGTTAACTATGTAATAAGGCTGTCCTTGTCTACAGCATCTGAAATGAAAATATCCATCAGGAAAGAATTCAGTTATCCATTTCACTCAGTTCTTCTAAAACGCATTTCAATTAATGCCAGCTGCCTTTTTTTACCCCATTTTTGTTTGCCAGACTTTTCTCTGACAGCCTTTGCCAACCTCCATTTTTCCTTGGGGGAAGACACAGGTTTATCATCTTTTTTCACCTCCCTGTAGAGGGCAGCTAGGTGATGCAGCGGATGTCATGGTCCTCTTCAGGAATGAAGGACCCTGTAGAACTGTTCTTCTGAAACCAGTGAGAAGACCTACTAAACAGAGTATGAAAGCAGGAGACTAAGCACAGGCTTGGGGAGATTTTTAAAACCTTATGTTTTTTGATTAATTTTTGTAATAGTATAAACTTAAGTAATAACTTTAACTACATTGAGTAGGCTGCCCTCGGTGACTATCCATGTCCACTAATTGTGTCGAGAGATTGGTGCAGAATTTTCTGAAACCCACTGTGTTCATGGCACGAGAAGGAATTTAGAAATCATCCAGCCCGTTCCCTCTACCATAGGAACTGGCCTAGATAAATGGATAGCCTTTTCTTAGAATTCTCTAAGAAGTTATCTTCGCATTTGAGGAAGTACTTTGTGTCTTCATTTTTCTTGTGCCGCGGCATCTCTAACCTGCTATCATCTTCTCTGATTTCAGACTCTGGAGGAACCCGCCCCCCAATTTTGCCCCCAGGAGGAAGAGCTATGTCTGCAAAGCCATTTTCCCCTCCAGGAGGTGTAGGGCGGTTTCCCACACCTTCCCCAGGCCACAGAAGTGGTCCTCCTGAGACCCCGAGGAACCGAATGCCTCCTCCTCCCAGGCCTGACCTGAGTGCAAAGTCTGACAGCGGTCCGCCTCCTGTGCCCAGCACGCCAAGGCCAACACAGTCAAGCCTCCACAACCGAGGCTCTCCCCCGGTGCCCGGGGTACACCGGCAGCCCAGCCTGGGGCCAACCCCTCCCCCTTTCCCTGGAAATCGAAGTGCAGGGTTTGGAGGCCCTATTCGACAGTCATCTCCAGGCTCCTCATCCCCCTTCTCTAACAGGCCTCCCCTCCCCCCTGCCCCCAGCAGGGCGATGGATGACAAACCGCCGCCACCTCCTCCTCCGATGGGCAACAGGCCGCTAATCAATAGAGAAGGGGCTCCCCCTCCTCCTCCTCCTCAAAACAATAAGCCTCCAGTGCCTTCCACGCCCAGACCATCGTCCTCTTCACAGGCCCCGCCTCCTCCCCCTCCTCCCAGCCGGCCTGGTCCTCCTCCTGTACCTCCTGTTTCCAGTGGGAATGATGAAATCCCAAGGCTTCCCCAACGGAATCTATCCCTCACTTCTTCTGCACCTCCCTTACCTTCACCGGGGCGTTCAGGTCCACTTCCTCCCCCACCCAATGAGAGGCCACCTCCTCCAGTGAGAGATCCGCCGAGCAGATCAGGTATGGCCACCTCTCCAGAAACTCTTTGTGCCACCTGGGCCAATGTAATATCATCAGGCAGCAGTCAGTTCACAGGCATTTATTAAGCACCTACTATGTGCCTGGCACTATGCTAAGTACTGGGGACATCAAGAAAGGCACAAACATTTCCCACCCCGAAGGACTTTATGCTATAACTAAGGATGATCAACAAATCATGTGATGTAATAGAATAATTTATAATAATATTATAAATAATACACAGGGACCAGGGATAAGAACAGGACCTGGGCTTCACTGGGATAGGCAACTCCCACATGAGGAAGCTCAAGTCAAGGCCTTTTCTGTCACTTAAGTTTCAGTAAATTTTTAGAAATATTTTGATAACTGTATTTCCTTATAATTGGTTTCCTTTGTAATCCTATGTATTTTATTTATGCATTTGGACTTTATTCATCTGACTGCCAAAGGAATTATGAGATAAAAAACTCAACTCCCCATCTCAGAGAGTTATCTAAAGCACTGAGAGACTGACTTTTTTTTCCAATCAAAAAGTATTTATTAAAGATCTACTGTGCACCAGGCACCGTGCTGGCTGATTGGGATACAACTTCAAAGAATGAAGCAATTCTTACTTGCAAGGAGCTCATTCTAATAGGGGACACAAATACATACATACATATATACACACATGCATATACAGCATAAATATAAAATGTGTAAATACAAATATATGCACAGTATATTAAAAATACTAGGTATGGAGGTTAGGAGAGACAGCACTAGCAGTTGAGGGAATCAGGAAAGATCTCACACAGAAGATGGTCCTTGAACAGCCTCTTAGAGGAAGAGACAGATTCTATGAGACAGAAAAAGGAGGCAGAGTTTGTCCCGTGCAGTCACATTGCCAGCATGTGTCAGAGGCAAGATGTAAACGCAGGTCCTCTTGGCTTTGAGGCCAACTCTCCAGCCTCCATGCCATGCTCCCTCTTCAACAATATTATTATTTTATATTTCTATAGCACTTTAAGGTTTATTATTTTATTTTATTTAACAATTTTTTTTCCGGGCTATGGGGGTTAAGTGACTTGCCCAGGATCACACAGCTAGTAAGTGTCAAGTGTCTGAAGTCACATTTGAACTCAGGTACTCCTGAATCCAGGGCCCGTGCTTTATCCACTGCGCCACCTAGCTGCCCCCACTTTAAGGTTTACATAACACTTTCCTCAAAACAACCCTGTGGGGTGGGCAGGGTAAATGTTATTTACTTATTTTAGAGATAACGAAACTAGGCTAAATTACTTCTGTAGTGAGAGCTTGGATTGGAGCACTTCTCCCAGAAGTGCTAGGTATGCATACTATCCCCTCCTCCAACTACTGGGAAGTCCAAGGAAGAGTTGCCTTTGGTTGTGTCCCCAAAAAAGGGGCCTCTTCCAAAGAGATTGGGAACTACCTCTCTTTGTTCCTTAAGGTTCACAGAGTAAGCAGCTCTTCCTGGCTCGGTTGCCAATCCTCTTTGTGACTGTATCCCCTACCCCACCCCATCACAGGAACCTGGAACCAACCAGAAGCTCTTTATGAGTATGCCCTTTAGCAAGAAGACAGAAGATATGTGTCCCGCCCCATGGAGCCAAAGGATGTAGGACCAGCACAGGGGGAAGTGATCTAATCTAGCAGAGTCAAACTCAAATAGAAATGCATCCTTGTTGGCTGCATATTGCCTACAAATTAACATTTACTAGGTTGTATTGTATTTTTATTTCTTTTGTTAAACATTTCCTGATTACATTTTAATCTAATTCTTGCCACATTCTAGAGTTTTGTGGGCAGCTTGTGACCTACAGGCTCCTTTTACACTGAACTCCACTCCTTTTACACAATGTGGTCACTCTAGTGACCATGTTAAGCACTTAGGATTCAAAACCAGAAATTAAAGTTTCAGCTTTCAAGGACCTTGTATCATATCAGGGTAGATACCTATGTGTATGTGTGTCTTTTATGTACATAAATTAATTGACATATCTTTGTTTATGATTCATATATGCTTGACCAAGATGGAGACTAGAACTCAGACTTTCTGCCTCCTTAGTGTTCTTTACACTTGATCAGTATCTTCCTTGACTGAGTAAGTTTTTCTTCAAATTGGGAACCAAATCCCAGGCTTCTGTGGGATACATATTGCCATTAGAAAGACAGTTTTACTGGGATATTTAAGTACTTTTCTGGAGGGGAGGGGAGGCAATGAGGGTTAAGTGACTTGCCCAGGGTCACACAGCTAGTAAGTGTCTGAGGCCGCATTTGAACTCAGGTCCTCCTAAATCCAGGGCCTGTGCTTTTATCCACTGCAACACCTAGCTGCCCCTGGGCCATTTGACTATTAATTAGCAAAGGACATCCCTTGAAATATTATGCGGAGATTTAGAGGTAAAACTTGTTCTCCTATTTCTTAATTCTAGCAAAAACATCCAAAGAATGTGATCACAGAGATGGAAATTTGTTAGCAAAATAAATTATTTGTAAGTGATAATTATTTAGTAAAATTACTAGTAGTAAATTTATTAGTAAAATTAGAAATTATTAGTAAAATTGCTGAAGTTCATCTACTCCATTTTAAGGGTTAATTGCAGTGCAAAAGTATTCTTTTTGGGATCTTTCTATTGACTTATTACTACACAATTAACCTGAATTTGAGGGAATATAGTCTCTTTATTTTGCAGTTTTAAAAGAATCAGGGGATTCTTTCTGAAATATTTGCTTGGGAGGTCCTTAATTTCTACCAGAACATGAAATCTTTTTAGAAATATTTTTTTAATTTTTAAAAAAGCATTGTTTATACCTTTACATTTGCCTCTTTGGTGAGTTTTCCTGGGTACCTAACTGAAATATAAATTAAGGTTAGTCTGCTTGTCTCATGGAAAGGAAATTGTATGATGGGTTTACCCTCTGGCAAACAGAGAATTGGCAGATTTAGAATTGGAGCTCCTCTCTCTGGAATTTACCAGCTGATCTTTTTTTCACCCAAATGTCCAAGGGCCTCTCTGAAGGGGAAGACTGAAGAGGGAACTTCTATTTTCAAGATGACAGCTATTTGGTTTCCTAATGACACTTCTGCCAGGGACTAATTGTGGTTGGAATTGTTCATTCCAGCAATGTGCCTATTGAATGAGTCAGTGATGTTTTGTATTTAAAGAACATCTTACTTCTGTGTACCTCAAAGGACTTTTTATTATCATTTTCTTTTTTTTTCACTTAATAGTATTTTATTTTTTTCCAATTGCATGTAAAGGTAGTTTTCAACATTCATTTTTAAAATTTTTTAAGAGCAATAGTATTTTTTAATTCCTTTGACACCACAAAAAGAGCTGCTATAAATATTTTTGTACATGTGGATCATTTTCCCTTTTTTATGATCTCTTTGGGATACAGACCTAGTAATGGTACTGCTGTGTCAAAGAGCATGCACAGTTTGGGCATAGTTCCAAATTGTTCTCCAGAATGGTTGGATCAATTCATAACTCCACCAACAATGCATTAGTGTTCCAATTTTCCAGTATCTTCTCCAAAATTTATAATTTTTTTGTCATATTAGCCAATCAGATAGGTATGAGGTGCCCCCCTTTCCTTTCCCCTTTGCACTTCTACTTCCCTACTTACCCTATAGGGTAAGATAAATTTCTATATCCAAATGAGTGTGTATATTATTCCCTCTTTGAGTCAAATCCAATGAGAGTAAGGTTCAAACAATGCTCACTGCCTTTCTTTTTTCCCTTCTATGGTAATGGGTCTCTTGTACTTCTTCATGTGATGTAATTTACCCCATTCTGCCTCCCATTTACTCTTCTCCCAGTACAATCCTGTTTTTTCACCCCTTAATTTTTTTATATCATCACATCAGAGTCAACTTATACTCATACCCTCTGTCTATATATACTCTCTCTGTCTTCCCTAATAGAGATACAGTTCTCAAGAGTTACAAGCATCATCTTCCTGTGTAAGGATGTAAACAGTTTAACCTTATTGAATAATGTGTTTACCTTTTTATGCTTCTCTTGAGTCTTGAATTTAAAGATCAAATTTTCTGTTCAGTTCTAGTCTTTCCATCAGGAAAGTTTTAAAGTCCCCTATTTCATTGAATATCTATCTTTCCCTCTGAAAGATGATGCTCAATTTTGCTGGATAGTTGATTCTTGGTTGCAATCCAAGCTCTTTTGCCTTCCAGAATATGATATTCCAAGCCCTCTGATCCTTTAATGTTGAGAGCTTCCAGGTCTTGTGTAATCCTGACTGTGGCTCATTAATATTAAAATTGTTTCTTTCTGGCTGCTTGCAGTATTTTTTCCTTCACCTGAAAATTTTGAAATTTGACTACAATATTCTTTGGAGTTTTCTTGGGCTCTCTTTCAGGGATCTCTTTCAGGACATGATGGGTGGATTCTTTCAATGACCCTCTGGTTCTAAGACATAGGAGCAAGTTCTCCCTGATAATTTCCTGAAATATGCTGTCACAGTCGATGTTACTATTTTTTTTTATCATGGTTTCAGTTAGTACAATAATTCTTAAATTATCTCTCCTGGATCTATTTTCCAGGTCTGTTGTTTTTCCAATGAATTATTTTACATTTTCTTCTATTTTTTCATTCTTTTGACTCTATTTGACTGGTTCCTGATGTCATTAGCTTCTACCTGGCAAAGTCTCATTTTTAAGGAATTATTTTCTTCTGTCAGCTTTTGTACCTTCTTTTCTATTTGGCCAATTCTACTTTTTAAGGAGTTGTATTCTTCATTGGAGGGTGTTTTATTTTCCATTTGGCCAATTTTATTCTTTAAGGAATTGTTTTCTTCAATCAGTTTTTGTCCTTTCTTTTCCAAGCTGTTGACTCTCTTCTTTTTTTTTTTGCAGGACAATGAGGGTTAACTGACTTGCCCAGGGTCACACAGCTAGTCAGTGTCAAGTGTCTGGGCCAGATTTGAACTCAGGTCCTCCTGAATCCAGGGCCAGTGCTTTATTAGTGGATAAAGCCACCTAGCTGTCCTCTTGACTCTCTCTTAAATAATTCCTTTCTTTTCCTAATTTTTCTTCTACCTCTATTATTTGATTTTTAAATCCTTTTGAGCTCTTCCAAGAAGGCTTTTTGATCTTAAGACCAATTTATCTACCCCTTTGAGACTTCACATGTAGGCATTTTGACAGTATTATCCTCTTCTGAGTTTCTGTTTTTTCTACCTTGTTGCCATTGTAGTTTTCTATGGTCAGGGTCCTTTTCTGCTTCTTATTCATTTTTAGCCTATTTTGTGACTTCTAAAATTAAGCTCTGCTCCTGGAGTAGAGGGAACACTATCTCAAGCTTCTTGTGCTGGGAGCCAGGGGCTGATCACTGGCTCTATGTTTCAGGGCCTCAGGGGTTCAAGGCTTGCTTACTGCACTAGAATGTCCTAGCCTACTTATGCCTATCATGTGTGGAGTTTCCCCAGTTGGCAGTTTGCCTTCTGCTTTGGGTCTGGGGACCTCACAGCTAACCTGCTCTGTCACTAGCCTGCTGAGCCAGGACTAAGGGGCCTCAGCTGTTGATCTGTGCTCTGACTAAGAGCCTCTTGCTGGTTTGCAGAGACACCATCTGCACTGGGCTGCGCTCCCCTTTTTCCCAGGTAAGACAGACCTTTCCTGAAGTCCTAAGTTATCTTAAGCTGGAAGATTGTTTCACTCCATCTTTTTGTAGGTTCTGTAGCTTTAGAATCCATTTACAAGCTTGGTTTAAAGTTGTTTTCTTAGGTGGCACAGTGGATAAGGCACTGGCTCTGGATTCAGGAGGACCTGAGTTCAAATCTGACCTTAGACACTTGACACTTACTAGCTGTATGACCCTGGGAAAGTCACTTAACCCTCATTGCCCCACAAAAAAATAAAAATACAAATAAAAAGCAAGAAATAAAAAAATAAAGTTGTTTTCTGAGGGAAACTGGGAAGAACTCAGGCGACTTCCTGGTTTCTCTTTGCCATCTTTAGGACCTTTTAACTACAGAAAAAAAAAATCCTGTTGTTTTTATTTATCAATAAATAAATGTTTATTAAGTACTACTGTGTGTCAGGCTCTCTGCTAAGTGCCTTCCTTACAAAAAGAGGCAAAAGACTGCCCCTGCCTTCAAGGAGCCTACAGTCTAATAGGAAAGGCAGGGGCAGCTAGGTGGCACAGTGGATAAAGCACCAGCCCTGGATTCAGGAGTACCTGAGTTCAAATCCGGCCTCAGACACTTGACACTTAGTAGCTCTGTGACCCTGGGCAAGTCACTTAACCCCCATTGCCCCGCAAAAAAAAAAAAATAGGAAAGGCAGCATACAAAAAATATACAAAAATATACCCCCCAAAAAATAATACAAAGCAGGCTGTCTCAGGATACTTACAAGTATTCCTACCAGCTCCAAATCTCCAACTATATTTTTCTATTAGTAAAATAACTAAGAAGATGACTCAAAAAGAATAACAAAATATTTTTCAGGATCCAAGTATTAAATCAAAAAAGGGAAAACTTTCCTTGGCTAAAGTAGAACATTGTCTGATCTCTAGCAAAACACTCAACCAACCACCCAAACAATCTCTCAGCCTAGAAGTATGTTTTACCTTGTATACATACCCATGAATAAGCATTTATGTGTCAGGCACTATGCTAAGGCACTGGAGATGCAAAAACAAAAATGAAGTTGTTGCAGTTCTTAAGGAGCTTATGTCCCATCAGGGTAGATACATAAGTGTGTGTGTGTGTGTGTGTATGTATGTGTATATTTGTATGCACTTCAATTAATGTATCTGTGCTCATGGTTCATATATGCTTGACCATTTTGCATCCCTCTTAAATTATAATCTCCCAAAAAGCAGATACCACATCTTCTCCATAGAAACATAGATTCAGAGCTCGAAGGAAGCTTAGCAGCTACCTAGTCCAACCTTCTCATTTTACAGATGATTAAATAAAATCCCTTCATTTTACATATGACAGGATATTTTAATTTTTAAAAAAATTTTTTTAATTTAATGAGGAAAATGAGGCCACAGGAGATTAAGTGACTTGCCTGAATTACCACAGTGCCAATGCTGGGATATGAACATGTATCATTCCCAACTCCAAAATATAGTATTTGTTCTACATAACCTCTCATGATTGCTAACATTTATGTAGCACTGTCAAGTGCTTTACATATATCATCTTGATTGATCTTCATAACGACTCTGTAAAGTAGATGCTATCATTATCTCCATTTTGCAAATGAGGAAATTGAGACTCAAAGAGGTTTAGCAATTGGTTCAGGATCACACAAATAGTCAATGTCTGAAGTAGGATTTGAACTTATCCTCCTGTTTCCAAGTCCCTCCTCCATGCTATATACCACCCAGCTGCCTTAATAGAGGTATAGTAAGTGTCACATAGCCAGTGAAGACTTGCTTACTTGTTGCTATTGATTATGATGAAAATATTAGATGCCATATTGTCTTTCTCTCTTTTTTTTAATGCTTCAGGACCTCTCCCACCTCCTCCACCTATAAACAGAAATGGCAATACTTCCCGAGCACTGCCTTCTACTCCTCAGCTGCCTTCCAGAGGTGGATTAGAAAACCAGAGAGGTAGCCCAAGGCCCCCTCTTCCTCCAGACAGGCCTGGCTCTGGAGCTCCACCTCCCCCACCACCCTCATCTTCAATGAGAAATGGCTTTCAAGACTCGTCATTAGAAGGTGAAATATGATCCCCGCCTATTTTACATGGCAGCTGACTTGTTCCTGTGCTGTATGAAAATCATCAATAAGTCTTTCTTAATTCTTCCCCACAGCCTCAATGATTCTACAGCCCTAACAGTGACTTAAGACTAAAGATATTAAGGACAGGGCAGAAAAAAAAGGCGATGATTTTCCCCTGATCTAGTCTTTGTTTGCTTCTCATTGTAGCAAGATGAAGAATTTTTAAATTCTATAATCCTAAGAGAATAATTACTTTTCCTCCCCATATTACCTTATTTCTAGACAGTTTGCAAATAAGGAAGAGGCCAAAAAGGTTACCCCCTTTAAACTGCCATTTTTGTGAGAGCCATGTCAATTGTTATCCTTCACTGGCCTTTGGGTGAAAAGATAAATCTATCTGATCTTAGCCTGCTCGGTACTTTCATTTCTTTCATAGCTGGTCACATCAAGTATAGTCCTGTAGATCTATCAGATGTGGTAATTAGCAAACATCTTTTAGTACATTTGCTATATTGAGTCTTTGTTGGTGTTGTAAGATTTTCTTTTATGTACATAAACCTAAAGTTGTTTGGGCCCAATTGTGTCTGAATTTCATTCAGTCTCTTTGGTTAAGCTAACTCTTGCTGCAGATTGTCTACTATTGACAATAGCATTTGATTTTCCCACAGATGAATGGGAAAGCAGATTTTACTTCCATCCACTATCTGATTTGCCACCTCCAGAACCATATGTACCAATGACCAAGAGTTACCCCAGTAAATTGGCAAGAAACGAAAGCCGAAGTGAGTATTTCCCTGAATATGCTTGAATGATTCAAAATTGTACCAACTGTAGTGGTTTTATTGCTGGTAACAGTAATCTGTCATTCCTAGAGGGGGAGGTCTATCAGGTGGGACAAGAGATTAAGGATTTCCTTTTGGGATCACTTGAATTGATTACTCTCCAGCAATTAGATAATATCCCCATAAAATGCAGAGCGTTTCCACCAGACGATTCTTTTAATAAATAATCAATTTAGCTTGCTAGCTGTATGACCCTGGGCAAGTCACTTAACCTCGATTGCCTCACCCCCCAAAAAAAATATCAGTTTAGTATTCCATTGATTTCCTAGTAAATTGAAATTTTATTAGATTTCATGCTTCAATATTTCCATCTCCATTTTGGCCTCATGTGAGGCAGCACAAATAGAGCCATTGTATTAATTAAAATAGCAACCCCCTTTCATATAGTCCACTTTACTGGTGGAAGCACAAATGTAAAAGACTAGAAGATATGAGTAAACCCAAATTTCTGAAAGTAACTATTATCTCAAGAGGAAGAAAAGTGCTTCCCCAGAAAAAGCTAGAGTTGAATAGGCTAGAGGCAGGGTGCATGGATAGAAGGAGACAAATGTAAGAACTATTTTGGTATTGGAATTGAAGGACTTGGCAGATGAATGGATAGGGGATGAGAGAGAGGAAGAGGCAAAGATGACTCAAGCTTTGAGTGAAGGTGACTAGGAGGATTGTGATGCCATTCATAGAAATAGGAAAGTTGGGAGAAGGAGAGTATTTAGGTGGGAAATGGATGATTATCTGGCTACATCAACGCCAAACAGCACACAGTCTCACCTCCAATCCCAGAAATAAGTGAAAAAAATGCTTTTGAGGACCCTGATGCAACTGTCACAAATGCTTATACTAAAAGCACATACTTTATCCATAGGGTAGGCCATTCCACTGTCACTCAGAGCCTATTTATTCTCCCTTACCACATAATTCTTTCTAAGCTTGGTTAATTAGTTTTCCACCACCCCCTACAGATCAGAACCAGCAGACTAGAAATGAGTGACAAGCATTTAGAAGACTGAACACTGACATCGAATAGAGGTGACAGGTGACAGTCTCACATCAAGTAAAGAGACAAAAAACTAAAAAGTAGACTTAAGACTGTGCTGGCTATTAATACACAGTGGAATAATAGATGTTCATAAATGATAATAATAACAACAGCCAACATTTATATGGCTATGTGCCAGGTACTGTGCTGTGAGTGCTTTAGTAATTCTTATCTCATTTGACCCTCACAACAACTCTGGAAAGTAGGTGCTACTGTTTTCCCCATTTTACAGATGAGGAAACTGAGGCAAACAGAGGTGAAGTGAACTGTCCAGGGTTACACAGCTACTAAGTGTGTGAGGCTGAATTTGAACTGAGGTATTGCTGACTTCAGACCCAGGGCTACTATGGTGCCACCTAGCGGGTAATACTGAGATAGCAAGGTTTAGGGGTTGTACCTATGATAGAAAACTCCCAGATGAGGAACCTGAAAAGGTTACAGTTATATAGAACAAGGCTTCTTAAACTATGGGTCTTGACCCCAAAAGGGTCATGTAACTGAATATGGGGGTCACAAAAAATTTGGCAAGTAAATGTTTGATTTGTATATCCATTTTATATACCTATATGCCCTGGGGTTACAAAAATTTCTCTGGAGAAAAGGAGTTGCAAATGGAAAAAGTGTAAGAAGTGCTGGCCTAGAACAGCTATTAGTTGTGACTTGTTCAGGATCACACAGTCAGAATGTATCAGACTTAGAACTTAAAATCAGGGCTTCTTAGCTCCAATTCCATACTTCCTTTCTCTGAGTTAGCAAGAAAAAGTTAAATTACCTTAAAGTAAATTACATAAATTAAATTCCCTATTTAAGAAGGGTGACTAATATATTTTAGGACCATTTCCATCAAAAGTAGTTTGAATAAAATGAAAGTCAAGCACTTGGAATTCACTTATTAAGACAAGTCATTCCCTGACAATGCCCCCTAAATGAGGTGATGCTCTTGTCAGACAAATGTGGTTCTTGCAGTTCTTGGTAAAAAATAAATCTTTGAATGAGGCATACACCTCTTACCAGCAAGCAATTCTTATATACCGCTGTTGTCTCCACATAGACAGTAAGACCAGCTCACAGGAGTATAGGTTCATAGATGAAAGGGACCTTAGAGGTTATCAAGATCAAACTCCTGATTTTACAAGTAAGGAAACTAGGACATGGAGGATTTAAGTGACTTGCCCAAAGTTACATAGCTAGTAAGTGTCTGAGACAGGATCTGAACCCAGATCTTCCTGACTATAAATAAGGCACTCTATCCACTGTACTAGTTCCTAGAAGGGAACACAAGTCTATTGCTGTGTCCCACTCTGGGTTACAGAATATAGTGTATATTGCACAACAACAAAATACAATTTTATCAAACTACAACCTATTTTGTGGAAGATCCCTGAGACAGCTTCCCTGTGATATGTCCCCTGGTGATCATGTCCCATAGGATTCCTCACTTGGCTTAGTCCCATGTTGTGGTGAGACCAAACTCTCTCTCCAGCTCCCTTTTATTTCCAGAGACCTGGTTCTAATAAATATAACAGGTGGCATTTATCTAGCACTTTGAGGTTTACAAATGTGTTCTCTCATGTGATCCTTACAACAGCCTTATGAGATATTACCTCCATTTACAATTGAGGAAACTGAGGCAGGCAGAGGTTAAATCTAGTAAATGTCTAAGGCAGATTTTGGTCTTTCTACCTCAGTCTATTACCATAACCATTGCTCCAACTAGCTGTCTCTATCTTCTAATATATGCTCATATATTCTCATACATCCTAAAGTGGGCAGCCAGCATAACTGTGTAGATACACATTGTAGGGGATGCCAGACCCCAGTCATGGGAGTATTTAGCTACGGTTATCCCTTCTATATCATGACTTTCCCCATGGTAGTTTCAATATATTGCTGGCCAGCATAAAAAATTAAATGGGAGGGGCAGCTAGGTGGTACAGTGGATAAAGCACCGGCCCTGGATTCAGGATCACCTGAGTTCAAATCCAGCCTCAGAAACTTACTAACTGTATGACCCTGGGCAAGTCACTTAATCCTCATTGCCCGCCCCCCCCCCAAAAAAAAAAAAGAAAAGAAATTAAATGGGAATTTTTGGTGAGTTTTGTAGAAGTTGTAGATGACACGTGAGGGTCAGTAGATAACACAGAAAAAGTTTAGAAACTGAGAAATGCATAAACCAAATGTATAGTATTGTATAATGTCAACATATTTCATCTTTTAATAACATAATAATCCATACTTCTCTAGTACAAATTGGGTGGGGGGAGAGCCAAAAAACTTTACGCCACTATTCTGGATTGCTGGGGCACTATATCCCTTAACCCCTGTGATGTGGAAGGGATGATGGTATAATAGATAGAAATGCCCCATTGCCTTGTGACCAGCTGCAATCCTAAGGATTTTGAATAGTGTTATACTAGGGTTATACCTGATGCCTGACCAAATTCGAGGCTTCCAAAGGGATTTTCTTATTCCAACTTCATGTTATAAGTGCTTAACAAACACTTGTTGAATTGAATTTCTGGTACATGTGCTCACCAACCCATGGTGAGTCGCCATGTCTATTCAACGACACATCCTTATTAAGCCCCTGCTGTATGCAAGGTGCTCCCCCAAAGCCCTGCCTTTAAGAATCCTAGAGTCTATTCCTGCTCCCATCACTTTTTTTTGTTTTGGTTTGGTTTTTTTGGGCAGGGCAATAGGGGTTAAGTGACTTGCCCAGGGTCACACAGCTAGTAAGTGTTAAGTGTCTGAGGCCGGATTTGAACTCAGGTACTCCTGAATCCAGGGCCGGTGCTCTATCCACTGCGCCATCTAGCTGCCCCATCCCATCACTTCTTACTGACATAACTGTGGATTTGTTTAAGGTGTTAGACCAGCAGGTCTATAATTATATAATCATCCCTTTATTTTTGTGTGGAAGAAATGAAGCATTTTCTTGAACTTTCCTTAATTTTTCCCTTTTATCTTTCAAGGTGGCTCTAATAGGAGAGAAAGAGGAGCTCCCCCACTTCCCCCAATTCCCAGGTGAATGGGGTGGCCAACCTGCCCCAGCCCAATCGCTGTATTTACCTGAACCGAAGAGCTGCTTCTGTTGTCACCGTTGGAAAACCAGCCCCTTTACCCCACCCCGATCCTTGCCTCCTTTTTTTGTGTGTATGTGCCCCCTTCATGTGGCTAAAGGGTGGGGCTATAGGGATGCTTGTGTGGGGTTTGTGGATTTACCAAAAATCAAGTAACAAAATACACTTAGAGTTTATGACCAGTATGTAAATATATATGCATCTATACATACATACATACATATGTATGTATGCATGTATATATAATGTGTATGTATATACATACATACATATATGTATTACTCCCAAATCTATTGCTTGCTTCAGTTGCTGCCTTCAGGTAAAGCCTCTCATGACAAGTTGGCAAAGTAATGAGAGTTTTGAAACTCATGTTAGCAGCTTTTAAAGAACAAAGTCTGAGCATTTACTGCCTATTTGCCTTAAACCTATACTTGGTTAAAGCCTATTATTCACCTAAGAAGTAGGCTTGCTTATTTAATTTTTCTCTCCCATCTTTGCATGTTTGGCCTATTTCCTACTATGAACCACAGACCCTCCCCCCACCTCTGCCCCCCAGGGGGAGTTTATTGAGCTTAGGTTCAAATGATGTTTTCATCCCCAACACATCTAGCCCTTGGCACTCTAAGGTAGGGTAGAGGATAATACAAAAAACCTTTTTTTTTTATGACAGTGTACCACAATCCCCTTTTTTAAAAAAAGGACAACCAATAAATGCTTTAGTTATTAAAGAGTAACAAAAAAAGTTAGGATTCCATATTCCTTGTTTAGCTTGACAGCTAAATATTGTTTTCCCCTTCTTCTTTCCACTACGCCCCCCACACACACACACAGCCAGACTTTTATGCATAAACTTGTTGAGAACCTCTAGACAGGACTTGGTCTGGCATAGTTTGTGGTCATGTGGAAACCAACCATTAGAGAGAAAATGAAGGACTGTAAGTCTCCCTGGCTCAGAACGAGCTGATCTATCCATCTGTATGTCAGCTGGACCTCCTGCCGCACCAATTTGACACAACTTTTGTCTTTCTCCCTGTCTGAGGCAGGTTCCATGCAATGTGTCTGGCATAAGTCCAAATGACGATCCAGAGTAGAAAAGGAGAGAAAGATAGGAAAATGTTGCATCAAATGCTATTATCTGAAATATGCAAGAAGAAAAACAGATTTGAGTAAGTGAGCATAGAACCTTGAATATCCAAGGCTGAGACTTTATTGAAATAAGAGTGTTTTGGAGGGACAGAACACTGGAAAATGTTTGTAAGAAAAATTTATACAGAGGGACCCATTGTCTTGGAGCTCTGTGAATGAGGCTTAGATAAGAACTATAGGAAAAGCCAGATGTTCCTTTTTCATACAGTTCTGTTTATAGAGCCTTAACGAGATTTCTATCTCATTTTATATGAGGGGGGAAAAGAAACTTCCATCTAAATGTTTTATATAGTTGGGTATGTCTAAAATTAGTTGTTTTTTAGAAGCACATTAATAATGAGCATATATAGACCTACCCAATTTTTTTATTACATTATCAATTTATTATTTACAAGTTACTGGTTAACTGAAAAAAAAAATCAATCCAAAGACAGATTCAAAAACTGCGTTCACATTTATAGAATAAAGTATTGTTTCACTTGTGTCCCATAATACTTAGAGATGTAAAAGGAATTATTATGTTACCAGTTTGAATGCATTGTGTTTTTTATACCTCTCCTTGCCAAAGTCTTGGATTTGACACATGTGATTGGTTCTTCGGAATCCCCTCCTATGTCCCACACATAACTGCCAGGCAGTGAATGTTGTTTGCCTGCCCTGAAAGATTCAAGGACTGAAGAGTTATTGCAAGGGCTGGGCTCAATACGTCCAAAAGTGTATTTTTATTATGATCTACTATGTTTGGGGAATTTATCTACTGAACTAAATCATCTTTCAAAACCTCAAAGAAGATGCAGCCTGGTACAGTGGAAAGAGCACTGTCTCTGGAGTCACAGTACAAGAGTTCAAATCCCCGCTCTCATCCTTACTATCTGTGTTTCATTTCACTTCCCCTAAGTCTCAGGTTGCTCATCTATAAAAATAAATGGATTGAAATAGATAGCCTCTGAGGTGCCTTCAAATTCTCTCTCTACGTGGTCTTATTCTCTGATCTGATTCTAACAACGTAGCATGAAGACTAAAGTTGAGCTTCTGAAATCGTGGCCCTCGGTCTTCAATATACATATGTTGAAGAGAAAAACTTGCAAAAGAGAAAATGGCCCAGGTTTTATGAACGGAGTAGACAGTTGACCTGTTGTATTCTGTATCCCAGATTTTCGGAGAGCAGCCTCAGTTTGAGTATCTCAACTCAAAGTTGCCAACTATCTGGAACTGAAATATTTAGAATGTATTTTTTAAACAATGAATGTTCCAATATTCCAAGGATCTCTGCTTGCTTTTTTTGAAAAAACAAAATCCTTTTCCAGCCAAAACTTCTGATTGCACCTCTATGATAAAACAACAAAAAGAAAAAAACACTGCTGCAAAAGATTAAAAAATCAGCATTTTTTTCTTCCCCCAAACCTGAAGTTATTATGTGTGCTTTCATTTTCTATGAAGTTTTAGGTATATTCCAGATGCAATACAGTATTTTAACGTTCATCATATCATTTTATATTAAAGTGTATTTACAGTATTAAAATGCAGTATTCAGTATTTATTTCACTATGCATTTTGTTTAGTTAAAAGGGTAAAGCAAGAAAGAAATTCTTGTTCCATCGGTGCCTTACTTTGTGATTCGAAAGAAATCAACCTTTTTGTGTCTGTAGCATGTTAGTAAAAATTTTTTTTTAAGTTAGGCTTGGATATTTTAACTTCTAATACAAATTATGAACATTTCTTGTTATTTTAGTAGCACAAAAGGGGTCATTGTTAAAATGCCCAGTGACTTTCTTGCATGAAATTTGCCTTCTCCTACCTTGAAGTCAGGGATTTGAAGGGCAAATGGTAAACTTTTTTCATAGCACTGAGCTGTAAACAGGCACATTTTGATATCTGTTCATTGTTGAGTAGTTTAAATTATGGAGCCCAGACAGCCACAGTGATCCGTGTCTTTTCAAATTAGGCAGATAATAAATAAAATCAAAATGGTCAAGCGTCAACTGGTGGTTTTTCTATAGATATCTTCCATACTACAACAGGTGAAAATTGAGTGTCCATTTTCTGCCTTCCTCCATGGAGTTAGGCCAGGCTCCCCACAAAAACACAAAATACACTTGGAAGCAAAAGGATCTGTGCAAACGGGTTAGTATTTCCTGGCTCTCCATTCTCATCCCTCTTTGGGTTTTTTGTGAGGAACTATCCCTGTGTGGGAAGTCTGTGAATTTTCTTAGGGCAGATGCTCATATTCTCCTAACATCATAATACCAGGAACAGCAGTACAAAATAAATCTGGCAAATTGGTATTGTCATAACATCAAGAGAAAGCTCCCCTCCCAACCTCTTCCTCTTCCCTTCCTGCTCCCCCCCCACCCCGCCCCACCCTGCCACATCCCGTGTTTGGCTGCCCTTGTCATGGATGGAGCGTGCACATTAGTGAGATCATAGATTCATGGGATTACTGGAGTGATGACTTTTGAAAATTATTATCAATTCTGTATTAATTATAGCTAGGTATCTAGCTAGACAGGCACATCATAGCCAAAATAAACACACACTTCCCAATTAATCACAAGCCAGCTTATTTCAACACTTGGATGGCCAGGGATGTGCATACATGTTTTCCCATCCTCAAGGGTGGAGACTTTGACATCTTTCCATCCCAAACACCTAGAACAGTGTCTGAGCAATTCATAAATTAGGCCGCTAGGTGGCGCAACGGACAATGTGCTGAACCTAGAGCCAGGAAGACAAGTTCCAGTTCCACTCTAGATATTTCCTAGCTGTGTGACCTTGGACAAGTTACTAAACCTCTCTCAGCTTCAGTTTCTTTATCTGTAAAAGGAAAATAATAATAACACCTACCTCCCAGGGTTGTTGTATCAAATAAAATATTTTTAAAGCACTCTGCAAACCCTCAAAATGCTTTATGAATGCTAGTTATTACTGTTATAAGCAGTTCATCTACCTGTGCAGGTAGCAACCCACCCACACCTTTTTAGAACCCAAATAGTTAGAAGTTTTTAGAAGAGTCTTTTAGGGGAAAGGGGCAAATGAAAACAACATATGAGTAATTTGTCCCCACCATGTCTTCCTCCCTCCAAAAAAAACCACAAATTCTTCAAGGCTAAGATCTGAGATCAGTTCACATTTGGTCTAAATGCCTATATCATTAACATTACATTACTGTACACAATGAGATCCAATGTAAAGAATGATCCTAAGGTCAATAAAGGAGAAATCATCAAGATGAGAGACAGGAGAAGAGTAAGGAGCATCCTCCGTGATGGAAGCCAAAACAAGACATTTAATTTACAGACAAAATGGCATTTTAGAAAAAAAGTTAACAAAATCTCAAGACAAAAGACTTCACTAACTTTTAAAAAAATGGAAGGTCCTGTCCTCTGACCCTTTCAATTCAACAAATTTTTGCTGAATATACTATTGCCACTCTAGTACTATCCCTCTTCTCTGCTAACCGCTATTCATTTTGTCCATGCTTCAAGTCAATAAAGCATTTGTTGTACCTACTATGTGCCACAGTCTTTGCTAAGGATGCAAAAGGAGACAAGAACAGTCCCTGTCTTCAAGGAGTTTACAATCTAATGTGGGAGACAATTTGTATCAATTTCTATGATTCAGTGGGTGGCCTTCAAGAGTTGCTATTGCCCTGCATTCAATCTAGTGACAACTTAAGTAAATTCTACAACTATTTATTGTGTCTGCTATATACAAAGCAATATGTGATAAAGTTAAAGATAAAAAGCAGGGGTAGATAGAGGAAAAATTAAGGCAAAAGGGAATACAAATGACTAGGAGAGTAGGCAGAGTATGGGGGAGAGTTGGTGGAAGTGGTACCCCCACTGGGTCTCTACAGGAGAAAAGCATTCTGAAAGGTAGAGTTGAGGAAGTGCATTCCAGGCTTGAAGTGTGCCTTATGAGAGTCCATGGAATATAAAGGTTAGGGAATGACCAGTAGTCCAGTTTGGTTGGAATGTGGAGTTCATGAAAGGGAGTTGTAAGGAATAAGGTTGGAAAGGTTAAATGCCTGCTAGATTGTAATGGACTTTGTTCTTGTTATTGTGCAGCCTTCATTTTCAAAGAGGAACAATGACATCGCAGGGTGATGTCTGCACTCAGGAATGAATTGGTGTTAAGTGAGGCAGAATGGCACAAAGTCATCACCCTCAATCTCTTTCCAGAGTCAGCTAAGTCCAGTGACAGGACAAAAGTCAAGATGACTGGCAATGGCCTGGAATGCATTTGGATGACCTTGGCATCTCTCATATCTAACCAAGCTCTAAGCCCTGCACGATGCCTGCTTGAGCCGACTTCATGGCCGCTGAAACAAATTGTTCTCCGTGAGTAGGAGACTTTAAATGATCTCCATGAGTACGAAACTTTCAATACCAGCCTAAGGAGTTTGTTTCACTTTACAGGCAATAAGGAGTTCCTGAATATTTTGGGGGTTTTGACATGGTAATAACCATGCTTGACAAAGATGATTTTGGGCAGCAGCATGTAAGATGAATTGGAAATAAGGAAACTGGAAGCAAGGAAACCAATTAAGGGGTTATTATAGTAATTCAAGCAGGAAATATGATGGGGGCCAGAACTAGGTAGTACCTAGTGTGAGTAAAGAAAAAGGCAAGGCTGCTGGACAGAAGAAGGAAGATGTGCAGATGGAATCCTAGAATCTCTAGCCAGATAAATTATAAATTAAAAGGGACTTTGGAGGCCTTGAGCCCAACTCTCTTACTTTACAGATGAGGAAAGGAAACTGAGGCTTGGAGGGATTCGATTATTTGGCCAGTGTCACACAGCTAGTATCTGGGTTGCGTTTGAAGCCAGGTTTTCCTAACATCCAGTGATCCACTACATCACACTTTAAGATCTGGCAATCAAGTGAATGGGGTGGGTGAAGGAGGAAGAAGATTCAAGGGCATTTTTTTTAACTTTTTTTTTTTTTAAGTGAGGCAATTGGGGTTAAGTAACGCCCAGGGTCACACAGCTAGTAAGTGTTAAGTGTCTGAGGCTGGATTTGAACTCGGGTATTCTACTCCTGACTCCAGGGCCAGTGCTCTATCCACTGCGCCACCTAGCTGCCCTCAAGGACATTTTTGAGGTTAGGAAACAGGGTGATTGGATGAAGAATACGATAATGGTTCCACAAACAGAGTTGGAAGGAGAAATAGATTTGGGGAAGGGGAGAATGATGAGTTCATTTTAGTTTTGGAAACATTGAGTTTTGAAATGTTTATAGGATATCTCAAAAGATATCCCATATACAAAGAGAGAATATGAGAGAGGAAAAATAGGAGTAATATGCTAACGGTGACAAACCATTTCATTCAGTATGCCCCTGACCCAATTAATAACCAAAAAAAACCTTCTACAGTCACAAATTGTTGGAAAAATGTATTTCTTAGTATATGATTTCCATGTCAGGATCCATTCTAACGGAAGTTGAGATTTTGGGAGGAAGCTACTCAGGATGTCAGAATCAAGGTCTAAATAGAGATATGCCTCACCGCCATCAGAGAGATCCTCAGCCAGTGTTTTAATTGCACATTACTGAACTTACTAGGAACCCTGATGTCTGAGGAGAAGACTCAGTAGACTCAACATGGGGCATCTCTGGGGCATGAGGATGCTACCAAGAATTATGGCGTTACTCTCCCTATCTGCTGATGTTTGGACAAGAGCCATACTTACCTCATAACTTGTGCCTTAAAGTCTCCAAAGACAGAAAAGACACGGAGACTGATGACCAGCATGTCCTTTGGCCAAATGCATTTGAAAGAGGACAATCTCTTGGCTGTGGACTCGGATTGAAAAGAAAAAGGCGACAGTATGAAATTCAAGTTTGGGACAGTTTCAAAAGCTCGAAATGAGGTGATAGAGTCCTACTAAGAAAATCTGACATGTGTGTGGCCTGGGCTAGGCCTGAATCAAGTCAATCTACTGCTAATTTAAGTTTGACATCAGAGCAAAATAAGATCCTTGTAGGATGTCTGTTCTGCCAGGTTTAACATTTCATATGATTCACATGATCAACCCAGGTTCAATACAAAGTGTACCTTAATTATGACCTTCCCGATATGGAATCATATCATGCACAGTTACATACAGTAGCTAAATGTCTAGGCTGCATGTTCTTGTAGCATTAGCATATGTCAAGGAAGTGTCTATCAGCAGCATATTCTAAGCATTGCATTTCTACGTACATATCAAAACCACATTCACAGTAACAAAGAAGTTTCATAGCAATAGCACAAATAAAACACATTGCAATGGCTTACAAAATACACACTATGTATATTTCATCAATAAAGTATGTCTGGCTGGATGAAGACTCACTTCTCCTACCTCCTCATAAGTAAGTCTGATCCAGTGAGAGAAAATTATATAAGGGGAGAAGTCTTGAATCTTCTCTCTTCTGAGGGATATGAATCCATGAAAAAACAGGCCTGAATCATTGGCCTCACTGTTTAAATGAAGGGGATTATCTGGAGGATCCAAATAATCTCTTAATCACCAAGTCTAATGGCCTTTTTTTCACTCCTCATTTTTCTCAACCTCTCTACTGTCTTTGACACTGTTGATTACTTTCTTCTTGATTATCCTCTTCTCTCTAGCTTTTCATGATGCTCCTCTCTCCTGGTTCTCTTCCAACCTGTATGACCTCTCCTTCTGAGTCTCCTTTGTTTAATGTTCATCCAGGTCATGCTAATTAACTGTGGGTGTCCCACAAGTCTCCATCTTAGTGCCTTTCCTTTTTTCCCCTGTAAAACATTTCACTTTGTGAGTTCATCACCTCAAGCGGATTCAATTATCATCATCATGTTTGTGATTCCCAGATCTACTCTTCCAGTTCTAACCTCTTTACTGACCCCCAGGCTCATATCTCCAGCTTCTTATTTAGACACCTCAATTTGGATGTCCTATATATAGTTTAAAATAAACATGTCCAAAACTGAAATCATTGTCTTTGCCCCCAAAACTCTTCCCTGTTCCTAACTTCCCTATTACTGCAGAGGGTACTGCCATTCTCTCAGTTAACCAGGCTCACAACTTGGCTGTTATCCTTGACTCCTTTCTCTCTTACATTTTACCCCCTCCCCAGGCAATCTGTTGTTAAGTCATGTTAATCCTACTTTTTTTTTTTTTTGCGGGGCAATGGGGGTTAAGTGACTTGCCCAGGGTCACACAGCTAGTAAGTGTCAAGTGTCTGAGGCTGGATTTGAACTCAGGTTCTCCTGAATCTAGGGCCAGTGCTTTACCCACTGTGGCACCTAGCTGCCCCTAATTCTACTTTTACAATATCTTTCCCATAAGCTATCTCCTCTCCAAGGCCCTTATCACCTTACTCCTATACTGCTGCAATAGCATTCTGTTTGGTCTCCCATCTTCATGTCTCTGCCACTACAATCCCTTTTCCACTCCAATGTCAAATTGATCTTCCCAGAGTGTAGGTCTGACCTCCCTAGTCAATATACTCCTGTGGCTCCCTACTGACCCCAGGATAAGTACAAAATCTTCTAGTTGGCTTTAAAAGACCTTCATAAAATGGTACCCTCTTACCTTTCCTTCCTTCTTCTGCCTTACTCCCTCTTCTTCCCCCTCCTCCCACCAATATACCCTGTGATCACCTAACCTCCCTGCTGTTCTTTGGACAAGATATTCTATTTCCTGACTGGCTATCCCCCATGTCTGGAATTTTGTCCCTCTTCATCTCTATGTCTTGGCTTCCTCCAAATTTCAGCTAAAATTCCACCTCCTACAAAAAGCCTTTCCTGATCTCCCTTAATGCTAGTGCCTTCCAACAGCAGAGAATCTTTCATTTATCCTATGTATGTATGTATGTATATGTGTATATGTATATACAGTATAATATATACATACTGTATATACAGTATACACACACTGTATATATTGCTTGTACGTTGTAGCTTGCATGTTGTCTCCCCCATTAGATTGTCAGCTCCTTGAGAGCAAGAACTGGAATATGTTTGTTTGGTTGGTTGGTTGATTTTTGCCTTTTTGTGTCTCCTTAGCACTTAGAACAATGCCTGGCACATAGTGGGCACTCAGTAAATTCTGTTTGACTGGCTACCTCAGTCCAACTTTATGAGTTTTGAAAGATCAGGAGAGCAAACCTCTGAGTGTTCCAGCATCCCAGGATCCCAGTTCTAAAATCAGCCAAGTCCAAGGATCAAGAAGTAACCAAACCAAGAAGTTCCAGACCCAGAAGGCTAGGATGTCCAGAGCCTCCTGACCTTTCAAAATACAATTTCAGAAAACAAATAAACAACAAACCTCCTCCCCCAAAAAAGGAACAGAGAGAAGTAAAAGACTAATGCCTATTTCGTGGGGCCACCTGTCCACGGCATCAACTATTACCAGTTGCACTCAGTGAAGCAAAGAGAGAGCAGATGAGAAAAAAGAATGCCAGAGGCCGAGGCTTTTTGGGGGGGGGGGCGGGGAATGAGGGTTAAGTGACTTGCCCAGGGTCACACAGTTAGTAAGTGTCAAGTGTCTTGAGTCCAGATTTGAACTCGGGTCCTCCTGAATCCAGGGCCGGTGCTTTATCCACTGTGCCACCTAGTCGCCCCTCGAGACCTTTTAAAAGGCACACCAATGCCATTTTCACAACTGTGGTCAATTGAAAAGGCTTCTCTTCACCCCATGACCAGGAGACCAGAACCAGTTATAGAAGTGCTGGCTTCCTGAGTATGTGAGCATGTTTCCTCCATGGTCTCTCCAAGGTATTTCCATTATACTCATCACTGTTTTCAAAGAAACACCTCTTCCACCTGGGGAGCAGCACTAGAGCATCATGGGCATTTGCCATGTCCCCATTAACAGAAGGTTCCTTTCAGATAAAGGAAAACAGACTTAGAGCTAAAAGGGGCCTTAGAGGTCATCTAGTCCAACCCTCTCATTTTATAGGTGAGAAAAGGTGAACCAGACAGGGGAAAGAGATTGCCTAAACCTACACAGGGAAGTAGCAGAGTACAGGATTTGAACCCAGGGCTAAATCCAGTGTTCTTTAACTGAACTATGCTGCCTCGACAAACTCTGTATTTTTATCAGATCAATTGAGTAGGGGTGGAGTACTCATCCAACTGATCAGACTATCACCCAAATTACACATGTATGGGGGATGTACCGGTAGAATTGGAAAGTAGCATTGGATTTAGGGAACAAGCTCCACTTTGGCTGAAGCAGAGTACATAAGGGGAATTAATACAAAATAAGGTTGGAAAAGTACTTTGGGCCAAGATTTTGAAAGAATTGGCCCTTCACCTACTTTCTATTTGTTTTTATTTTATGAGGAAAAAAAATCATTTTTCCCCCATTAAGGATTACTCATTTAAATACTACTAGTTTTGAGGACCTGAGTTCAAATCCGGCTTCAGGCACTTAACACTTACTAGCTGTGTGACCCTGGGCAAGTCACTTAACCCCAATTGCCTCACCAAAAAAAAATTAAATAATTAATTAATTAAATACTACTAGTTTCAACCAGTCTAGCTTAGGGACTAACAGGGAAACCTAAAGTTCCAAAGGTTGAGTTTCAGGAGATAACATGAAATTGTAAATGGCATACTTGGAAGTAATGGCATGAGGTTAAATTCCAGGTACCAAAGTAGACTTTTGTCTATGGGCCCTTTGCCCCTGAATGTTTCAGGATCAGCACTTTCAGCCTGTCCAATTTCTTGAATATCAAATGCTTCAGGAGTGACTTATGTCTTTGGCATGACCATGCATAAAGGGAGAGGCTCTCTTGTGTTTGCTTATTAGAGGCTTACATTCAAGGAAAGGTGGAAGAATCTCATCGTCCAACAACACACAAAAAGGGGGAAATAACTCAATGTTAGTGGTAGTAAAAACATGATGTTTATACTATCAAGACCTGAGGCACAATTGACTCAGATCTTATCTAGATCTCAGTCATTTATCTTGCAGCTCTTAGCATCATGTGTAGCATGTGAAACATCATTTGAAACAAGATTTTCAGACTCTTAAGTTTTTTGGGTGGGTTGAGGAGGAATGGTACAGTCTACAAGTCTTACTTTACAATGGTGTCGGGGGTTCAATTTGTTCCAGGGCCGGTGCTCTGTCTACTGTGCCACCTAGCTGCCCCTGGAAACACATTTTTAAAAAAAAAAATTTTTTCCTCTTTGACAATTCCTCAATCTGAAGTTTTGGGGGTTTTTTGACTGGTTTCTCTCACAACCTAGCTAATGTGGGAATGTTTTCCATGACTACTCATGTATAACTTATTTTGAAATGATTTAACAATATATTGAGAAGTCACTGTGTGAAAGGCATGGAGGCAGGGAAGGTAGAGATAGAACTTTACAGTCTGGTAAGAGATACCACCCATTCTTTTTTTTAACTCATCTTCTCACCTTAGCAGGTACTTCTCTTACAAGATTTGTGTTGTCCAACTGAAATTTAAAAGTGATTTAGAGCTCCCTTCTTATAAATTCAAACCCTCTTTTCTACACATCAACTCCCCCCTCCCATATAACTAGAGAAGGACAATCAAGGAGCCAGAGAAATAGGAGTGCAGAGGGGTGCTTGAGTCAGTTCCTATCAGATGACAAAGGCCAATTGTTAAATTTTCAATGGGAGCATTTTCACCTCAGAAATTGGCTAGAAATGAGGGTTTCATTTATGGTTTGTTGAATGTATAGATTTAAGAAAGTGATGGAGAAACTATTGATGCAGGTTAAACTTAAAGGATTGCCATTCTTTTTAGAGAGCCAGTTGTCAAACATTTACCAGTGTACCCTGAACTGTCAGGGAGATTAATCTGGCTTGTAATTGGGACAGTTACTTGCCTTGCCTATACTTTATCACCCTGAGGAGAAAGGGGAATGAAGGGGAAAGAGTGTCGGACCTGGAATCAAAAGACCTGAATTCAAATCCTGGCTCTTCAACCCTTTACAAATCACTTCCCTTTCTCTGGGGCTCAGTAAAAGGGAAAGGGGCCCTAATCATCTTTCTCTGTACTTCTAAAGCAGTAGTGATAGTTTTTCCATTTCTACCCTAAACTGTATTAAACGATTGTATAATTGTACTTGAAAAAGAAAAAGTGATCTTGTTTTTCCAATAATAGCATATTGTTTTCCAAAAATGACAAGAAAAAATATGTCCTATGCTTATGTTGTGCAGGTTGGCACTAGAAACTGAGAAATTAAGTTAAGGCTAAGGAAATCACAGAATGAACAACTTTCTGCCTTGTACACTGTACTGTGAATCTCTAGAGCATTGAACTGATCAAAAGCACAAATTGAATTCAAATGCTCCATCAGATAAATATCTAGTAAATACTAGCTGTGTGATCCTGAGTAAGTAACTTAACTTTTCTGAGCCCCAGTTTCCTCAATTGAAAATTGGGGATACAGAAGCAGCTAGGTAGCATGGTAGATAAAGCACCAGCCCTGGATTCAGGAGGACCTGAGTTCAAATCCGGCCTCATAAACTTGACACTTACTAGCTGTGTGACTCTGGGCAAGTCACTTAACCCTCATTGCCCTGCAAAACAAAACCAAAAAAAAAGAAAATTGGGGATAATGACTGACTCCCAATGGTAGCATAAGAATTTTATGAAATAATATATAAAGTGCTTTGCCAAGCAAAGCATTATATAAATGCAAGTTCTTATTGTTTAAGAAAAATTAAACTGGTAATAGACACTCGGGGACAAATAATAAAGATTGGAAATAAGTGCTGGCCATAAAGGAGCTTACTATATTCAAATCAAAGAAGTCAACATATCTTGTTAATTCTTTCTTTGAAATGATTCTCAATTCTATTCCTTCTTTTCCATTCCTACTGACACTACCCAAGTCTAAACCCTGGCTAACTTATTGCTGGATTATTGGAACAACCTCCTCCCTGGTCTCTCTGCTGCTTCTCTCTCTTTATTCCAATCCATCCAAGATCCCACTGCCAGATTGAGCTTCCTAAAACACTGATTTTGCCATTTCTCCAGTTCCTTGATTAACCTGCTACTATGATTTTCTGCTATACCATTCTAAATCAGCTGGTCCCCCTGCCCTCTTTACATGCTGTCCTCCTTCCTTTCTTCAAGCTATTTCCTCATCTGAAGAACCATTCCACTTCCTTCCTCCTTTTCCTCCTTCCTTCCATACATTCACAAACATTCAGTGACTATTATGCACTATGCTAAGATATAAAGATATAATAACACATGATCTCTGTCCTCCAGAAGCTTGTAACTTAATAGAGGTGATAAGAGATACACATGTAATTATGATACAGTTTAGATTTGGCAATGTCTCAGACTCTACCAGAGATTCAGGCTTCACTGTCTCAGAATAGCATTAGCATCATAGACTCACCTCTACTAAAAAAAAAAAAAAGAAAAAGAAAAAAGTTACCTCCAGGGAAGGTACTGAGCATAGTCAAAATACACAAAAGACTCATGAGAGAAGAAAACTATAGGTATAATGTACAGGTTCCCCAGCTGTCTTTCCATAGCTCAGCATTTTGGGAAAAACACAAGGACATGTACATATTAGGAAAACTTCCCAAGGAACTTGAACACTACAGCCTCATCATCCCTGGAGCCAACCTAGGATGTTTTGAAAGTCTACTGGAAGGGGCAGCTAGGTGGCACAGTGGATAGAGCACCAGCCCTGGAGTCAGGAGGATCTGAGTTCAAATCCGGCCTCAGACATTTGACACTTACTAGCTGTGTGACCCTGGGCAAGTCACTTAATCCCAGTTGCCTCACACAAAAAAAGTCTACTGGAGAGCAATACATTTGAATCTGCCTAATTTTCCAATAGCAGCAATCACTGTTTCCTTTACCACTGTGCCCAGAATATGGCAAATGCTGCTCAGCTTTGACCTGCCCAGTATGCTGCCTCACCTAGCCCTGGTTTTAGCAATATTTCCCTTCTCTGAATCCTCAGAAAAGTTTGGACTTCATTGGCAAAATCTAATCAGGGAAGAAACATGGCTATCATTGACCATACATTCCTCTGGGTTGTCCTCTTCCCATTGGATCTGTAATAGCATTATCCCACTTCTGTCTGCCACTCCTCATTCTTCCATTCCCCCTATATTAAAGTGAGTCATTTCTGTTGTTTCCATGGACACTTGGGGAAACAGGATGTTTTGAGTTACAGAACTCAAAAAAGCAAATGGAACTTCCAGGTTTGTTGTAGTTGCAGCTTATATATTATAGGGTCGTTATCTAAAGATGGTGAAAAGGCATGAATCTGTCACCTAAATCTTAGGAAGAACTGTGTACTTGCATCTATGTGTCATATAGTCAGATTTGGTCTCCAGGTTACAATAAGAGAGCACCTTTGTTCTTTATCAATCCCTCTTTATTAATACCCATGTTGCCTTACCTATTCCTAAAAGCTTGCTTACTCCTTTAAGTTTGCTTAACAACTTGGATTCCTTTCTACAGGAGTTATTCCCAATTCCTCAAGGCTGACCTTTTTGGAGTATCTGGTATGTCCACCAGGAACAGATGTGGTGAGAATGTACAGATAATCTAAAAAGGTGAACAAAGACAAATTCTATAACATGACCCTGGGCAAACTCTGTTGTCAACAGAAAGCAGACCCAGTAAGTGTGTGGTGTAATAGCACAGTTACAGACAGCTTAATATCTTGGTTTGCATGTGTTATATATCCACTGTGGCATAGGTGAGATGTAGCGAAAAGAGCAAGAAGTCAAGAAAACTTGGGCTGACATCCTGACTCTAACACTTTCTAATTGAGTGGCCCTTGGCAAGAAATTTAACTGCTCTGAACCTGTTTCCTCATCTATAGCATAGAGATAATAATAGTAGTAGTACCTACTTCACTTGGTTGGTGTGAGGATCAGATGAGACTCTAGTTGTGTGATCCAGACATTGACATGGATACAACCTCTTTCTCTCTATGCCTCGGTTTCCTCATCTGTAAAACTTCACACGGTTATTGTGAGAATCAAATGAGATAACACATACAAAGCTTTGAAAACCTGAAAGTATTACATAAATGCTAGTTGTTATTATTACGCATATTATTATGATGAATGTAAATTCTGTGCAAGCTCTAAGGTAGTAATATCTGAATGTCACAACCATTATTGTTATCATTATTATTTACCTAAAATTATTGAATTGTGGTAAGTGAGTGCTGAACCCCTAACCTTTTTGAGGTTCTTTCCAGAGTTTGGATGTAAATTGCATTTCCCTCTCTGATACAATATACATGGGGAACCCATGCAGGTGTATGATCTCCTTCACTATCTCTACACTATCCCTGGAGCATACTATAGTTTGGGATTATTATTAGTAGCAATAATGGCTAGCATTAATATAAATGCTTTAAGGTTCACAAAGCACTTTACAAATATTTCATTTGATACCACAACCCTAGAAGACAAATGCTATTATCATCCCCATTTTACAAATGAGGAAATTGAGGCAAATAAGGATTAAATGACTTGCCAATATTATACAGGTAGTAAACATCTGAAGCTAAATTTGAACTCCTGTCTATTCCAACTCTAGGTCCAGCACTTTATCTACTAGACCACCTAGACCACCTAGAATTAACTAGAATTTTCTCAATAAGTGATCCACCATATGGTAGTGTTCCCCTGAAAAAGTGAGATATGGATTATATAGTCAAACTCTACTTGTAGAGCTTGTACCCCTACCATGTAGGGGATATAGAAGCTTAAATGGCTTCTTCCAGGAGTTTTTCATATATTGATCCCAGCCTGAAGCAGTGTATAACCAGTGTTTAATCAGGATATCAATAAAACAACTATGTTACAGTACATCAGAGCAAGACTTCAAGACTTCCATTTGATAGGATGGTATCATTATGACCTACCCCTGGAGGGACTATAGCTGGGGTCATGACTCTCTGCTTCCCTTCTACTATTGCATAATACCCTCAAGGGAAGTAACACTTGTATCCTCAAGGTCCAAATTTTAAGAAAGTCTCAATCTTTTTTCATAGATTTAGAGTTGGAAGGAACCTTAAAGATCATCTATTCCAGTCCCTTCATTTTAAAATTAAGGAAACTGAGGCCCAGAGAAGAGAAATAACTTGCCCAAAGTTATACAGGTTATAAATGACAGAACCAGAATTTGAATTTATATCTTATCCCTTCAAATCCTACACTCAATTGAAACAGGGATTTCTCACCCTAAATAAATACATGAATCACCCAGAGAGAGAAAAAAAACCACAATATTACTTAAAATCATTTACCATACTTAGTGCTATACCAATCAAACTATCAAAATTAGAGCTAATAGAGCTTAGTCCACTCTGTAGAGAGTAAACTAGAGATAAGAGACAAGGCAGGAAGATCAAATACAAGGTTGTTGCAATAGTCCAGGGGCAGCTAGGTGGCACAGTGGATAAAGCACCAGCCCTGGATTCAGGAGGACCTGAGTTCAAATCCGGCCTCAGACACTTTACATTTACTAGCTGTGTGATCCTGAGCAAATCACTTCACCCTCATTGCCCTGAAAAAAAAAAGACAACAACAAATAAATAGTCCAGGTGCCAGGTGATGAGAGCCTAAACCAGGGTTTGGACCATATGAGTGGAGAGAAAGATGTGTGATGCTATAGACAAAGAATCAATCAGATTTGTCCATTGATTGAATGTGAAGGGTGAAAGAAAGCAAAGGGTCAAGGATAATTTTGAGATTATAAACCTCAGAAATAGGAAAGTTCAGAAGCAGAATGGGTTTGGGGGGGAAGATAATGAGCTATATTGAACATGCTGAGTTTGAGATGCCTACAGGACATTCAATCCAAAACCCAATAAGTAATTGGCAATGCACACCTGCCTGCCGTATTCCCAGGATATCTCTTATGCCATACTTACAGAATTGCTGCCTACTTCCTGGTTCAGTGGAGCCCTGCATCAGGATTAGACCTCTTCCATCTCCTGCCCCCTAAAACCTTCTCCAGTAACAGAAAGGCAGCACCTCTGCCTCCTCACTGGGCTCCCATGCTTCCTCTTGCTCCTGCCTGATGTGACACAGTTCTCTAAGTGGACACAGTATCTCCATCTACCAGTAGACCGAACTTCAAGGAAGGACTTCTGGCTACCTAATCTTATGTCTCCCTCAACAGACCACTGACATTTGGCCTATCCTCACTGCTGAATTATTTATATACTCTCATCTACTTATACTCACCCCTTTCCAATGATCAAGAACCCCTTTTGGTGATCATACAAATCCCACTCTCCATCATCAATTCACCACTCTCTCACATTATCCACATCAACATTATCCTCCACCTCTTCATGTCCCAGTTTGGATCTTGCACCCCTTCCATGGTGTTTTCTGGAAGTCCTACTTCAAAATTAACAAACTTCTCTTTGAGACATGGCTCTGTCCTCAGTATACCACTTCCCTTGCCACCCTTCCTGGTACTGGCTACACTTTCTCTCATATTTCCAACTTACTGATTGTGATAGGGAGTTTGGATTACTCCTTGACCCCCATCACTACTTTGAGACCGTATGTTGACCTCTCTTCCTTTGAGGTCCATGATATCCAAATTTATCACCTAGTCCAGATCCTGGTGGCAATGTTTTGGTCCCACTCCACAACATTCTCCTTCCTTCCTCAATGAGTACAGTTCTTGGCTCATAGTTTTCCTCTCTTCCCCATCATTTGTCCTTATACTAGGGAACTTCAAAAGTCATATTGCTATCCCTTCAAATACCCCAGCCTCCCAATTACTCAGATTCCATGACCTACTCCACTGCACCTCAGCTATATACATCAATGGTTATACCCTTGACTTAACCATCACTGACTTTCTCATTCAATAGCTCAAAAACTTCTTTATCTGACCATGACATTTGGTTATTCCATCTTTCTTTATGTCCTATGACACCTAACCCTGTTTTCTATCTTCTATATCACCTTAAGATCATTCCCTGCAGGGCCTGCTCTTCTGATTGCTAAGTTCCTGGTCAAGACACTTCATGAGGGGAGCTCCAGCCATGCTCACTTTATCCCCAGCTCAAATTACTCCATGGACTGCTCCGCTTCCTTAGCTGTAGCCTTAGCCAATCCAAGTTAGCTCTGCCCTGGGACCTTCTTTTCTGATTGGTGAATCTCTGGCTGGGACCACCATTTTGTAAAGGATCCCAGTCATGCTCTCTTTACTCCCATTATCAACTCACTCTCCCGCCTACATCACCTTTTTACCAGCAGCCTTGTCTCTTTATTTCCTTCCCCACCTTGAATTTTCCAACTTCCTTTTGTTTTATCTTTTCCTATTAAACTCCATGGGAGTAGGAGTAGGAATTATCTTCTTTCCTTGTATTTGTATCCCCACAGTGCCTAGTAGATAGTAAATGCTTAATAAATGCTTTATCTATCTCTTTATATTATTGCAACCTTTATTCTCCCCACATGTGAATCTTGCCCTTTCAGATCACCTCTCTTCCACTCCATATACATCTCATATGTTCTTATTAATTTACATATTGTCAGGGACAGCTAGGTGGTACAGTGGATAAAGCATGGGCCCTGGATTCAGGA
This sequence comes from Dromiciops gliroides, assembly GCF_019393635.1. Classification (NCBI taxonomy): domain Eukaryota; kingdom Metazoa; phylum Chordata; class Mammalia; order Microbiotheria; family Microbiotheriidae; genus Dromiciops; species Dromiciops gliroides. The sequence goes on from NC_057863.1 coordinate 439,298,415, forward strand.
GGACCTGAGTTCAAATCCAGCCTCAGACACTTGACACTTACTAGCTGTGTGACCCTAGGTAAATCACTTAATCCTCATTGCCCCACCCCCAAAAAAAGTTATAAAAAAATTTACATGTTGTCTCCTCCATAAGAATGTATATTCCTTGAGGGCAGGAACTGTGTTTTTTGCTTTTCTTTGTATCTTCAGAATTTTGCACAATGCTTTGCTCTTTGTAATGCTTGCTGACTGACAAGTAATTGTAGATCAGTAGAGAGACTAGGGATGAATATATCAATCTGGGAGTCAACTGCATAGAGATGATTATTGTATCCATGGGAGCTAATGAGATCACTGAAAGAGTACAGAGAGAAAAGAAAAGAAGTCTCAGGACAGATCCATGAGAATAACTGTGGTTAGGGTATGCAACATGATTGAAATCCAGCAAAGGAAAATGAGGAGTTACCAAAGAGGTAGGAGAACCAATAGAAATTAGTGTCATGAAAATCTAGAAGAAAAAGTATACAGCAGAAAGATCAAGAATGATGAGGACTGATAAAAAGTAAGTGGATTTGACATTGGTAACTTTAAAGAGTTACTTCAATTTAATTATAAGGTGGACTATTTGTACCTGACTCGTGGTAGATCATTCCAAGTTCGTATCAGTCTGATCAGCCACAGTCAGACACACTGTAACTTGACTCTAATATATTAATGTCATTTTGGTCCTCTTCAAGAACTAAGGACAACAACCAAGATGAGTAGTTGAATTTCAAGTGGTTAAGAATTGAGATGAGAGTGGGGCGGCTAGGTGGCGCAGTGGATAAAGCACCGGCCCTGGATTCAGGAGTACCTGAGTTCAAATCCGGCCTCAGACCCTTGACACTTACTAGCTGTGTGACCCTGGGCAAGTCACTTAACCCCCATTGCCCCTCAAAAACAAAAACAAACAAAAAAAAAGAATTGAGATGAGTGGAAGTGGAAACTTCTCTGGAATTTTGTATAAAATGGAGGAGAGATATAGGAGGATCATTCAAGGAAATAATAGCATCTAGTGAAGGTTTTTGTTTCTTTTGTCAATTCTTTTAAAAGGATAGATGAGTCCTGGGCATGTTTGTAGACAGCAAAGCTGGGACTAGTAGATAAGGAGACATTAAATCTGGGGTGGAAGAGTGGGAGGGAGTGAAGAGGCAGTACAAAATGATGGCAGGAATAATCTGTTGAAAGAGGTGAGAGAGTATGGCATTAAGGCTTTATACTTATCCCTTCCACATTGAGACTGTCCCCATTGGAAGGTCTGCTGTATCACTAGTGGGCATAAGAAATTAAATGGGAATTTGGGGGGAGTTTCATGGAAGCTGCAGATGGCACCCAAAGGCCAGAGGATAACACAGAGAATAACACAAATTTTACAATAAGGTACTGTACTGGTATTATGACCAAATACTTAATGCAAAATTTACAATAAGGTACTGTAAACACCCCATAAAAGAAAAAGAAGAAAATCAGACTTCTCTGGTAGGAAAGGAGGGCCAAAAAATTTGATGGGGATTTTCCAGATGGTGGGGGCACTATGCCTCTAACCCACCTCGATGTAGAATGGATAACTGTAATTAGAGGACTTAATCTGGCCAAGGAGAAGCCTACCTTTTCATTAGATGCTTGAGTAAAGGAGGAGAGAATAACGGATAACAATGGGTTTTAAGACAGAATAGACACCCGCCAGAGGAATTTGCCCCAGTGCCTCTGAATCGGCTGCAGCACTGGTGTCTTCTGGAACCAAGCATGTGGTTGGACTGAACGGCTGGCCTTGGCAGGGGGGGGGGGTAAGTGCAGGGGTACCAGTGGATTGGGGGGGGGGGGAAGGATTTGACTGTCCCACCCCAGCGGGCAACCAGGAAGAAATCCTGAGCAGTGTGAGACCCAGGTGGGGGAGGGGAGCAGGGGAGCAGTCTCATCAGAAGCTAAGAACCCCACCACAGAAAGCTTTTCTGGTTGGTTTCTTAGTAAATAGGCCTGAGGTTATCTCCAGACCTGAGAACAGGCCAGGTGAGATTAAAGCCTGCCCCCCACCCTCAACCCAAAACACCTGGGACCCTCTGAAGCTGAGAACAGGAGCGGAGCCAAAAAGCAGCCCCCCCCCCCCAGTGGAGAGTTTAAAATCAAATGAAAGCAAGGCCAGGCAGGCTGAGAAGAAGCCCAACCATCCCCCAGGCCACGCTGTAGCTTGAACAGTGTGTCCTGGAAGCAGCGCCACACTTAAAGAAGGAATTAAAAGATAAGAAATAGTAAGCCAGGATGAGCAGGCAGAGAAAGCAGAAGACCATCAAAAACTTCTTTGGGGGTAAGGTAGACCACAATACAACCTCAGAAGAAGAAGATAATAACAGGGTCAAAGCTCCAACATCCAAAGCTTCCAAGAAAAATATGAACTGGTCTCAGGCCATGGAAGCTCTCAAAAGGGACTTTGGAGAGAAAGTAGGAGAAATAGAAAGAAGATGTAGAGAAAAGGAAGAAAGAATGCAAAGGGAAATGAGAGCAATGCAGGAGGGTCATGAGAAAAAAGTCAACAGTTTGAAAAGCCAAATGGAAAAGGAGATTAAAAAACTGTCTGATGAAAATAACTGCCTAAGAATTAGGATTGAACAAATGGAAGCTAGTGACTTTATGAGAAACCAAGAAACAGTAAAGCAAATCCAATTGAATGAAAAAATATAGGGCAATATGAAAAACAGCTGACCTGGAAAATAAATCTAGGAGAGATAATTTGAAAATCACTGGACTACCTGAAAACCATGACCAAAACAAAAGCTTAGACACCATCCTCCAAGAAATTGTGAGGGAAAGTTGCCCTGATATTCTAGAAGCAAAAGCTAAAATAGAAATTGAAAGAATCCACCGAGCCTCAGACACTTGACACTCACTAGCTGTGTGACCCTGGGCAAGTCACTTAACTCTCATTGCCCTGAGGAAAAAAAAAAAAAAAGAATCCACCGATCACCTCCTGAAAGAGATCCCAAAAGGAAAACCTCCAGGAATATTATAGCCAAATTCCAGAACTCCCAGGTGAAGGAGAAAATACTGCAAGCAGCTAAAAAAAAGGAATTCAAATACTGTGGAGCTCCAATAAGGATAAAGCAAGATCTAGCAGCTTCTACATTAAAGGACCAAAGGGCATGGAATATGATATTCCAGAGGACAAAGGAACTGGGACTTCAGCCAAAAATCACGTACCCAGCAAAACTGGTATAATTTTTCAGAGGCAAAAATGGGATTTCAATGAGAAAGAGGCTTTCCAAGCATTTGTGATGAAAAGACCTGAACTGGATAGAAAATTTGACTTTCAAATACAAGATCCTGGAGAAGCATAAAAAGGTAAACAGGAAAAAGACTTCATGAGGGATATTAAAAGATCAAACTGTTTACACTCCTACATAGGAAGATAATACTTTGAAATCATAAGAACTATCTCTGTAAGAAATTCAGGGGCAGCTGGGTGGTGCAGTGGATGGAGCACCGGCCTTGGATTCAGGAGAACCTGGGTTCAGGTGTGACCTTGGACATTTGACAATTGATGGCTGTGTGACCCTGGGCAAGTCGCTTGGCCCCGGTTGCCTCACCAAAAAACAAAACAAAGCAAAACAAAACAAAAATTCTTCACAAGAAATTCACAGAAGATAGGGCTGAACTAAATATGAAGGGATGATATCTGTAAAGCATTTGTTTTGTTCTTTGTAGGGCAGATGGGGAGAGGTGTCTTATGTCTGGGGCTGGATTTGGGCTTGGGGGGCCTCCTGGGTCCAGGGCTTGTGCTTTGTCCACTGTGCCACCTAGCTAATCCATGATGACATCATTAAATTAGGGTTGAGGTGTAGGAGGAATAAACTGGGGGAGAGAAAAGGGGAGAGATGGTCTGGGGAGAGGTATTTCACATGAAGGAAACAAGAAGAAAGCTTATGGAGAAGAATAGAAGAGGGGGAAGGAGCTGGGGAATGAGTAAACCTTAATATCATCAGAATTTGCTCAAAGAAGGACTAACATACATACTCAAGTAGGTATAGTAATATATTTTGGCCCTGGGGGCGGGGAGGGAGAAGGGAAGGAGGAAAGGGCAGATTGGGGGAGAGAGCAGTAAAAAGCAAAACACTTTCAAGGAAGATGAATATGTTCTGCATTACTGCACCAGTATGACATATTGAATTGCTTGATCTCATAGGGAGGGGTGAGGAGGGAGGGAGGAAGAAAAATTTAGAACGCAGAATTAGCTCAGGGACCCTGATCTCATTGGAGTGGGCTCATGGAGGGAATAGCTTTCATATCCAATTGGGAGGAGAAATCTATTTAACCCTGCAGGAAAATAGGAGGGGAAGAGGAGAAGGAAGGAAGGGTGAAAAAAAGAGAGTGCAGAGCAAGGGAGAGGACAGTCAGAAGTAAGACACCTCTGAGGAGGAATGGGTAAAAAGAAGATAGAGCAAATGTCATGGGAAGGGATTGGGATGGAGGGAAATAGTTATGATGATTGATCATAATGGCAAAATGTATGGTACCTACTTTGCTGGGCTTTTGTGAAGAAGATTCTCTGTCAAGCTTAAGGTACTATATAGAGGTTGTGATGAAGAGGAGGCTATCGGGAAAACCTGGAGAGACCTACATGAGCTGAAGCGGAGTGAAATGGACTGTATACAAAATAACAGCAATAGTGGGGGATGAACTGCTGGGAAGCATGTGGTTGTTTTCAGCAAAGCAATGATCCAATGTAATCCTGAGGGACTTATGAAGATTGCAGCCCATCTGCAGAGAAAGAACTGATAGTATCTGAAAACAGATGGAAACACATAAAAAAAAAAAAAAATTTTTCATTTCCTCTTTGACAATTCCTTAATCTGAAGTTTGGGGTTTTTTGACTATTTTCTCTCACAACTAGCTAATATGGGAATTTTTCCATGACTACTCATGTATAACTTATTTTTAATTGATTGAGCTCTTGTGGGTGGGGGGTAGGAATGGAGGGGGGAAGAGAAGTTGGAACACAAAGTTTTTAAAAAATTGATGTTAAAATTTTGTTTTTACATATATTTTGGAAAATAAAATTCTATTAAAAAAGACAGAATAGAGTATAAGGGTAAGTGCATGGCTAATAGCTTCTCTTTTGTCTTTATGGAGGGGGAAGGGTCTCTCAGAAAAGATCTAAAATAGTCACTATACAATAAAAAGACAATCAATGGAAAATAAAATAATAAGTTGCGGCCTTATGGACCCTGTTGAAATTAGAGTCAGCATAGTTGTGAGACTTCTTTTAGGTATTGTGGTATTCCATACCCTATGATGGCACCCAACTCTACCTCAAACTTCTTATAATTCCTTAAGAAATAACACCCCTCCATCAGAAGGGGTATGGAAGCACCCTTTCCTACACCCAAAAGGCTGAATCTGACTCCACATTATCCAAAGTAGAATAGAACTACAGACAAAACACTCTTGTTATTCACCTGGGAGAGTCACCACATTACCTAATCCTTAAAATTCTAATTATATATTGTCCATGTGCACTAGATATAGAAGCAAAACATGTGTGAATCATCTGGTTAGTTCTGCCGATTCACTTAGTAGTTGGTATCCAACTGTCTGTCACCAGCTCTGCCACCTTGTCTTGCCATGGTACTAGCAACCTCTCTACTAAACTGTAAACTCCTTGAGGGCAAGAACAGTGTGTGTGTGTGTGTGTGTGTGTGTGTTGTTGTTGTTGTTATATTCCCAAAACCTGGAACAATGCCTTTCACAGAGTAGGCATTCAATCTTTTTCTTGAATGAATTAATTCTAGAAGCTCATATTGAGTACTAATATATTTTAATGACTTTAAACATGATAGCAGCTTTTGTGGTTGACTTGTTGTTGAGTTTGTAAAGGGCATGAGGATTTTGCTGAGATGTCAGGAAAGTCAGCAGAGGACTAACTGAATGTGCCTGCTCCCTTTTGTGCATACTCCCTATCTTCATGCCACCTCAAAGACTATCAAAGTTTCTAGAATACTTGTCTGGGAAGGCCATCAGGGAAGCTGAATGGTCCAACAAAGAAGATTGAGTGTTTCTAGTGACACCTTCAGAAAAACCCATTGGAGAGCTTGGGCAGAATGGAAGGCATCTGCTTTTCTCTGAAGTGGAGAAGTAAAAGGAAATCATTTACCCTAAGCCAGGGAGAGATCAAGACTGGAAACCCTGTGTGGAGAGAAATGAGTTAGTGTCTCTTAGCAACTGCCTGGGGTACCCTTTCAACTTTCAAATGGAGCTGTGGTCCAGGTTTGAAAAAAAAAGACTAAGAATATGATGAATAGCAGCTAAGTGATACAGTGAATAGAGTGCTAGACCTGGAATCTGTAAGACCTGAGTTCAAATCTGGCCTCAGATATTTCCTAGCATTGGGACTTAACCTCTGTCTGTCTCAGTTTCCTCATCTAATAAGGATCCTAATAATACCTACCTTCCAGGTTTTTTGTGAGAATCAAATCACATAATATTTATAAGGGACTTTGTAAAACTTAAAGCTCTTTTTAAATGCTATTATTATCATTAGTCTAGATGGTCTGAAAGAACTAATTCTAAAAAACCACTAACAATTGGAAATTTTGAATCTAAAAGCAAAAGCTCTTAGCTGCAGCAGAAACCGTAGAAAATCACTGGCTGGTGGTGAAAAAGCCTGAGACAGTCCAAGGGGCAAACATCAGCCCTGGTTTCAGCTGCATAGGGGGAGCTTCAGGGCTTGATGGCAGGGAGGAATCTTTAGGACCAAGTGACAGATGTAGAGGTGGGACTAACCATGATAGAGAGTAGTGGAGGTATAGCTGAAACAACTGACAGCTAGGAAGCAGTGGAGATGTCTGTGATTAATAGCAGCAGAGGCTAACCCTCACCAAAAATGACAGCTGGGGAAGCCAAGAGCTGCCTGGAGAACAGTTAAGAGTGACTTGGGGGGTGGGGGAGGAGGGAGGGAAGGAGGGATAGAATTTAGAATTCAAAACTTTAAATAAAAAAAGTTTTTTATTTTTTTAAAAAAAGAGTGACTTAAGGCAGTAGTCTTTTTAATATCTTGCAGAGTGCTTCCCTCCCTGTAGATGTCCCTGGCCCAAAGGAATTTGCCCCAATTTCCCAAAGGAAATTGACTCTCTTTTCCACTGGAGGAGTGAATTAGGAAATTGTTTTCTATTAATTTGTATGGGATTAAGAATGGTTTTATTACATGAAATCTCTGGTAGTTACATTTTACTAGGTTTACTATTGGGGCAGCTAGGTAAAATAATGGATAGAGCACCAGGCTTGGAGTCAGGATGACACATCTTCATGAGTTCAAATCTGGCCTCAGGCACTTACTAGCTATGTGACCTCGGGCAAGTCACTTAATTTTTTTTGCCTCAGTTTCCTTATCTGTAAAATAAGTTAGAGAAGGAAATGGCAAACCACTTCAGTATCTTTCCCAAGAAAACCTCAAATGGGGTCACAAAGCAATGACTTAACAACAAACAAGTATTTGATTTCTCTATATGTTCCTATTCTATAAGCCACTGTACTGGATGAGGGCTTGAGGTAAGAATATATTTCTCTTTCCCACAAGGAACCTGGACATTGCATAGAGACTTCTTTTCCCCCTTCCCCCACAGCCCACCATAGAATGGAAGACACCCTCCCCCAAGCATGTTTTTAACTCAGTGTTGTCCTTTATCTATGAAAAGTTTATAAAACTGACACTGCTCTATGGCCAGCAATATGATTCATGTTTCACAATAGTTTAACCAGTGTCAGTGATGGATTTGAAGTTTTTTCTGTCTTGTAACCAAGGCCAACACTTGGCAAGATGGCTGGCCAAAGTCAACAGACCATGGCAATGAAATGTTTCTTTATAAAAGATTGAACCTCAAATGTTAAATTGCTTCGTTAGTTCCACATTCTAATTTGAAGTACATCACCCAAAGAGTCATAGACCAATTGGCATGGCTTCCTTGACCCTGAAACGTTGTAAGCTTTTAAATTACTTAGCACCATTTATTAAACACTTGATGGTAACAGATCTGTTTTTCTTTTTTGGCTTTACCATCTATTAAGCTAAAGGAAAAAATTCAAATGTTGATCATGGATTTTTAAAAATCAAAATAAAACACCAAAATCATGAAAAGATGATTCATGAAAGCCGTGACAAGCCTTCATCCTTAATCATCATCTAAAGGTTAAATAATGATCAGATTTCTTTCAGTTGAAGCACTTGAGTTGCATCTTGATCTTTTACCATCATATAAATAACTTTGCTATTAGGTGCTATTTTTCTCTGCAGATGAAATTGATGTATCTTTGTGGAGTGTATTCTGACATAGTAAAATTGTTACTCTGTAGGTAGGATATTCATAAAAATGTAATTATTGTAATCAGAGCAGTCTTTAAACACACGAGAGGGGATTGCCAGATTAGTGATTGGCAGTCTTCAATCATTTCCTTTATAATAAAAGGACTTCTTAAAGCAGCCTTTAGAATCACTAATGCCTCGTAGAAAGAAGCTATTCTGCTCAAACAACAAAGAGCATTGAGAGATGGCAATTAGAACACATCAGTTGCCTATATGTTATCTGGCAATAGGGTTTGCTCATACCATTTAACTTTCTTCATTCTGTTTGCCCATCTCTGATTTGTAGACAATGCTTCTTGGGAAAGTGCTTTGTGGTGAAAGGGATAATAGAAAGCAATTTTTCAGGCATTCATCAGATATAAAGTTACTTATTATAAAAATACATCATTCTTTTAGGCAGGTACATAACAACTTGAAAGCTTATATTCAAATTTTTTGATGCCAAAGACTTAATCTCAGAACATGGTAAGTGGTAATATTCAATGAAGATAAGGCTAGGGCAACTGTTGGTCTGTTTTCCTCAGTGGTCTACATGATGGTATAGGAAACATGCTCAATCAATCAATCAACAAGTATTTATTAAGCACTTACTATGTGTCAGACACTGTGCTAGGTACTTGAAATACATGTATAAATAACGAAACAATTTCTACTCACAAAGAACTAATATCTACTGGAAGAGACAAGAATACATAAATATATATAGATATAGATGTAGATGTAGATATAAATATAGATATAGATAGCATGAATATAAAGTGAATAAATAGAAATATATGCAACATAGTTAAATATAAAGAATTGAGAAGGCGGGCACCAGCTTTGGAGGGAGGGGGACATCAACAAAGGCTTCATGCCGAAGGTGATAACTGAGCTGCATCTTAAAAGAAGAGAAAATTTCTATGTGGCAGACATAAGGAGGGAGTGCATTCTAGGCATGTGGGATGGCGAGTGCAAAGACATGGAAATAGGAGGAAAAGAAAGAGGGCCAGTTTGGAAGAATGGAGCAGTGCAGGAGAGGTAGTAATGTGGAATGAACCTGGAAATACAGGTTGAGACTAGGTTGTGTAGGTCTTTAAAAACTAAGTAAATTGGGGCAGCTAGGTGGTGTAGGGGATAGAGCACTGGCCCTGGAGTCAGGAGGACCTGAGTTCAAATCTGACCTTAGATGCTTAACACTTACTAGCTGTGTGACCCTGGGCAAGTCACTTAACCCCAATTGCCTCACTAAAAAATAAAATTTTTTTTTAAATTTTTAAAAAAACGAAGTAAATTTATATTTGATCTTAGAGGCATAGGAAGTCACTGAGATTAAATAAGCAGGGGAATCATATGTTTAGATCTGTGCTTGAAGCGACCAGCGCTTCAGATCTGGGGAACGCAAAAGGGGGCAGAAGGAGAGATGAACGACAGGAGGAAGTTCTTTCTGAAATGCAGCAAGCTCTACTCTACTACTACTGCTTTATTTCGCAGCTTAACAATTCTCTCATGGTAAAACAAAGCATGAGTTTGTGAGAACATTTTTTGAATAGCAAAACCATTTATCAAATTATAACACTTTAATAGATCCTTGATGTGCCTTAAGGTTTGGACTATTGCCTGGAACATTTTAAACCATTCCTTCTCAAGCCTAAAGGTTTGGGCATAACACCGGGGAGCGGAACTTCAGAAAAGGCCTCTGGCCCTCTGAGTTCTCTACATGTGCCCAACGAAAATTACCTTGGCAGTATTACATAGGATGGACTGGAATGGGGAGAGACTTGAGGCAAGGAGACCAATTAGGAGGTTGTTGCAATAATTTGGTAAGAAGTAATAAAAGCCTGAACTCAGATTGTAGCTGGGTGAGTGGAGAAAAGGAGTCAGAAGGTAGAAATGGCCATCTTTAACAACTGATTCAATACGAGCTGGGGAAGGGAACATGAGGGAAGAGTTGGTAGAGAGGAAATGAAGGAGAGTGAAGATTCTTGAATAATGACAAGATTATGAACCTGGGAAACTATAAGGATGGTGGCACCTTTAACAGAAATACATAAATTTGAAAGGGAGGATTGTTTGGGGACAGGGAGAGGGGTGAGGGGGGTAGCAATTAACTAGTTCACTTTTTGACATGTTGAGTTTAAGATGTCTCCAGAATATCCTTGAAATGTGCAATAGACAATTAGTGATGAAGGTCTAAAACTCAGGAAAAACTTGGGTTGTACATGAATGTGTATATACATACATATAAATATATACACACATATATCTATGTGTATATATGTAAATATACAGGTGTGTGTATATTTGTATGTATGTTTGAGATCTGAATAAAGATCATGGTTAAACTCATTTGAGTTGATGAGATTACTGGAGTATAGGGGCAGCTAGGTGGCGCAGTGGATAGAGCACCGGCCCTGGATTCAGGAGGACCTGAGTTCAAATCCAGCCTCAGACACTTAACACTTACTAGCTGTGTGACCCTGGGCAAGTTACTTAACCCCAATTGCCTCACCAAAAAAAAAAAAAAAAGAAAGGAAGGAAGGAAGGAAGGAAGGAAGAAAGAAAGGAAGAAAGAGATTACTAGAGTATAAATATATGGGGGGGGGGAAGAGGGTCAAGATTCAAGATATGCCATCTAAATAGGAAGCAGGCTAGCACCTTGTAGGAGAGTTTGCCTTGCTAGATTAGGAAACTGGAAACAAACAGAACAACATTTAATAGGCTACATAGCTTGAAGAGGAAAATCAAATCACATAAATACAAAAAGAGAAATAAATAGGTAAAGGCTAACAGAGTCACTGTGAAAAATAAATAGTTGCTTTGAGGAACTATTTCAGAACATGGACACAACTGGCAAAACTAAGAAATATTTATTAGGATTTGGGGAATAAAAAGTGAGTGTTGCAGAGATTGGTACCTCTGAGTCACGTGCTTTGTGCCTATCTCCCCATGAGAAGGCCAAGGATTTCTTTCATGGTTTCCCTTCCCCCCTCTTCCCTTCCCTTGCCCCTAAATAAACTACCACCTTATTCTAACTAAAAAAAAAAAAGTGAGTGTTGCAATGTGATTGAATGTATTAGTTAGAATGTTAAACCAAACCTTAGCACATTGATTGCTTAATTAAGCAAGTACTGAATACAGTAGTGCAGAATCAGTGTACTAGATCTTCTGTCCAGAATGGGGCTGGTCTTGAGGTACCAGTAGAGCTTCCCATGTTCTATCCAGGGCAGACCTAGTCAGGGCCTAAAAAATAGGAAATAATGGTAAATAAATACAAGCATAACTCCAGATTCCCCCATTTATGACCATGGAAAAGACAGACCCTCAAATATCTTTTCCCCCTAGTTCCCAAATTTCCAGTGGCTGGTCTTGGCCTGATATTTTAAATGGTTTCGATTACAGGGGGGAAAATCTATGTTAAATGATATTTTCTTTCCAAAGAGCACTATTGTTATTCAGTCATTTTTCATATGTGTCTAAAATGACCCCATTTGAGGTTTTCTTGGCAAAGACACTAGAGTGGTTTGCCATTTCCTTCTCCAATTCATTTTACATAAGGAAACTAAGAGAAACAGTTAAGTGACTTGTCCAGGATCACACAGTTTAAAAGTATCTGAGGTGAGATTTGAACTCAGGAATATGAGTCTTCCTGACTCCAGGCCTGGCACTATACTACTATACCACATAGCTGCCCTAACTCAAAGAGCACTACTACCAGTCAAGTTCCACTCTGCTCATGTTATTTCTTCTGAAAAGTAGTTATGAGGGACCTGGCAGTCTGAAAGAGTCTTGAGTAAGACATAACTCTATTTGTCTTTATTGTTCATTCATTCATTCATCTATTTATTTATTTTCATTAATTCATTGGTTGGTTGGTTTGTTTGTTATATTAATCCAGGTTTGAACTTCCTTGTACTCACAGAAAGTTGCAGGGTCAGCATTTAAAAAGCAAAGAAAACCAAATGCTCATAATCAGGAAACTTTCTATGAATAACCAACCCTACCAGCATTTAGACCCTTCTTGATCCAAAAGAACAATTTAAGTCCATTTCCTATTCAGGAACATAAAATGAACCTAAATAGAGAAAATTATCTATTCATTTGATTCCATAAGTATTTAATGAGCACTTCCTATGTATTGGTCAAGTGTCAAAAATAATGCCCTTTATCCTTTTTGGATGGGGAATTTATTCCAATCTAACTGATGGTGCTCTGTCCTGCTAAGTCCCAAAGCAAGGCCCTATCTGAATGGCCCAATAAATAATAGTCAACTGTGTCACAGTGGTATGCTGGCAAATGCTTAATAACTGGTGTTCTGAGGGAGGAAATGTGTATGCTATACACTTTTCAGTTTAATTTGCATTATTATCATTTTCTCTATTATGTTCTTCAATCTAGATAAGCAACAAAATAGCACATTAAACCTGGATTTGTTTACCAACTTCTGAGGTATAAATGTTGTCAGGATCCCCATGCCAAGACTACACCTCTTTTTTTACTCCTATCTTTTTACTATTGGGAGACACCCTGTTTTCCAGAGCTAAGGCCCCAGCAAGCAAGCTGTGCCCTGAGCATGGCATAACAACAATCCTTTGTGCTCACCCTCTGGATGAACTCTGCTCCAGCAAAATCACAGAATTGTTTCACACCAGCCCCAGGTGGTCCCTGAGGTCAGACAAGCACCTGCAGGAACCACATTCCAGTCAAGAAGACCTGCTATGAATCAAATTTGCCTCATTGTTGATGTTACTCCTCATTGCCATGGTTACAGCTCACTTCCTGTTTCTTTGCCTAGTCACTACTATATGTATCAAGACTTGACCTTGCTGCAGGAGGTCTCCTTGGTATCAAAGCTGACCCCAGCACATGAGTCTAGTTTTCCTCCTCCAACAGAATAAAGAAAGTTTTTTTTTCTCTTATAACCACTGTTAGCATTTTGGTTTTATCTTATTTTATTTTTTCAGAGTTAACAGTGGTTGTATAACTACTGTTGTTCTTTGGTCATTTATTTTGTTTGTTGGAACTAACAGTTTTGTGAGCTCTGTGGTATTTTCTCAGAGTTAAGAACTTTATGACCTCTGTGACTCTTTGGTCATTTATTTTCAGTGCTGACAACGCTTGTACTAAAAATTTAATAATTGGTTCTGTTGAATGCATCTGACCATGAGCTGACCTTGCCCAAGGGCAATCAAAACCAGTTTTGTTATAAAGGAGGAAAGAAAGGAGCCTGAGATATTACCACTCCCCAGCCTCCCCCAAGCCTTCTCTAGGTCCTTTCAGTTGTTATGCAAAACAACTTCCTTGGCAGCATCCTGGGTCTATGTTCCCCCAGGGGCTCCCTCTGTATTTAATCCAGTACCCTTCTGTCCCTCCTGGGCACTCCAATACTTTGATGCTGTGTGTGGTGGCCCTGAATTGCAATTTCATTTCCTCCATTCAAGATTCTGGTTTTTGCTACTTTGGTAGTATTCTTTATTTCAGGTTGATATATCTGGTATTAGAGAGTGGGATTCAAAGATTCCTGCTCAGCTGGCCACCTTTTCAACCTTGGATGCTCAGTATAAGCAGGGACTCTTTTTGTGTACAGTCAGGTTTGATTTGGTGGTTTGGACTGGGTAAGGAATCTCTCAGATTAAAAGAGCGCCTGTCTCCTTCAGTTGAGTTCTTGGTTCTTTAATTGAGGGTTTGGTGAAGACTCATGGGTAATTTGGCATCCATTCTGACAGATTCCCCAGAAAAAGGGATTGCCTACTGAGTTTGTAATTATGGGCCATATGTGACCACTTCATCAGGTCTACAAAAAGGACAACTGCTGAGCTCTGTTTTCAAATTATGGACTGAGTACTTTGATAATTTGCAGAATTTAACCAAATCTGACCCCGATCACTGGTGGCCACAGTGAAGTTTTTTTGATTACAACAAAATCAAATCATGTTTAGACAACATGGAGTCCTTTGGTATTTAGAAAACTGTAAAGGGAACCAGAATTTGACCTAGAAAGGGGGATTTAGATTTGTGCAAACTAAATTATTTTTAAGCACCTTTGTAACTACTGTTTACTTCTTACTCTGTCTTTATGGAGTGCTATTTGTATTAAAGTGTGCTCTGTGTGTGTGTGTGTGTGTGTGTGTGTGTGTGTGTGTGTGTGTGTGTAAAAAGCCAGCTGCTTTTTTTTCCCTTCTTTCCCTCATGGTCAAGAGCGGGGTGGGGAATGGTGTGGTTAAAGTACATAATGAGGGCAGTTAGGTGGCTCAGTGGATAGAGCACAGGCTCTGGATTCAGGAGGACCTGGGTTCAAATCTGACCTCAGACACTTGACACTTACTAGCTGTGTGACCCTGGGCAAGTCACTTAACCCCAATTGTCTCACCCCCCCTGCCCCCCCAAAAGTACATAATGGGAGCCAGTAGCAAAAATTAAAATGGCAGTGAGAAGCAGTTTGAGACAAGCACTTGATAGCTTTTTCTCCAGATGTTCCCTTTTCCCTCCCCAACCAATTAATTCGAATAAGTCTCTTACCTTTGATAATGTTGCTTACTAAGCTATGCAAATCTCTCTGCTGGGCAAGGGGAAATTGTAAGAAAGGTAATTTATGCAGAGAGGTGTTTGGAGGGTGACTAGTGCTTGATTTTTTACCTGCTTTTAAGTAAATTCGTTTCTAACTAACTAAACCTTTACCTGGGAATTGATCTTGAATATTAGACATTTTAAATCCACGTTTAATTGAATCCCAAAATTAAGATTTGTAGATTATCTTCAATTTGCATCTGGAGAACTGTCTGGCTTCTCTGCCACCAGTTGTTGGGGTTTTTTTTGTGTTGTTTTGTTTTGTTTTTGCATAGGGCAATGAGGGTTACAGGTCCTCCTGAATCCAAGGCTGGTGCTTTATCCACTTTGCCACCTAGCTGCCCCCACCACCAAACACGTAGGTGGAAAAGAAAAAGAAAATTTTGTATGAATTGGGGACCAATGAAAAGATAAATAGGATTTTATTAGAAAATGTAATTGAATTGTTTTATGGGAGTTTTATTAATTAAAATGACAGCAGGAAACAATTTGAAAATAAATTTTGAATTGGTGTGTTTGCACACCAAGAAATGGGGGGAAAGTTACAGGGAGCTGGGAATTATCCCAATGTTTTTTCTTTTTTTGGTGAGGCATCTGGGGTTAAGTGACTTGCCCAGGGTCACACAGCTAGTAAGTGTCAAGTGTCTGAGGCCAAATTTGAACTCAGGTCCTCCTGACTCCAGGGCCGGTGCTCTATCCACTGCACCACCTAGCTGCCCTGTCACAATGTCTTTTAAAAATGAGTTTATTTGATAATAACGTACTTTTTTTGGAAGTATTAACAGTAGATGGGCCTTAGATTTCCAGAGTCGCAAATGAGAAGAGCAGGGTTCTCAAGTCATGCGCAAGAGACAAACTTTAATCACAGGATCCTGAGTTTTTATACACTCAGATTCATGCAGCTGGTCAGTGTGCCTATGCCAGTGGAATCAACTTAAACAATATAAAGTTAGAACTTTCACAATGATGAATACAGAAACAAAATATTCTTTACAGGGAATGGCTAGTTTTAACTGAAACATATTGTTCAGTGCATTCTATTTGATTTGTATATTCGTTAATAAGTATCTTGGCTACAGCCTTGGAGTCACGTCGTTCAGCTGGTGACCCCAGGGTCATTGCTCAGGTACAGGAATCATGCTATATTTTGTTAGCCCATTCCAACTTATCCCCTACATTAGATAAATTGAAATTTAAAATTCTAGGCCTTATGAAGTACTTGAAATAATTGGGCCTTGTAAAGAATAATGCTAAATTGAAGTACTTCAAGTATTCTGTATGGTGTCAACCAGATGGAATTGGCCTCTAACCTGTACATGGCCAGAGCTGAACAGAGCAGACCAGAGACAGGAGAGTCAGGAATCAAACATAAGTTTAATTTCAAAGTGAGGGAAATAGCTTGCAAGCAAGGAGGAGGTATAGACAAATCTTCCAGGGCCCCATCCCTGGTGGGGGACCTACGTCAGTGTGGGGAGATCTCAGTACTTAAACCAATGGCTATCCAGGGAGCTGTAGCTCTGACAAACAATGGTAATAAGAATAGTGTGACAAGTTTGATTCATAGCAGGACTTCATGACTGGAACATGTGTACTTGTCTGAGCTTGTCTGGTACTTGTCCAAGTTCAGAGAACACCTGGTATTGGTCAAAGCAATACAATAGTTGTGTGATTTTGCCAAAGGGTGAGATCATCCAGAGATGAAACACAAAGGATTGTTGTTATGTCAAGCTCAGGGCACAGTTTGCTTGCTAGGCCTTAGCTCTGGAAAATACGGTATCTCCTAATATCTTGACAATGGTATCATTTGGGACCACAGATCCAGATGTAATTGGATTTATTCTGCTCTTATTTTTTTTGTTTTTTTTTTAAATTATAAAAGTATTTTATTATTTTCCAGTTACATGTAGAGATAGTTTTCAACATTTGTTTTTATAAGATTTCTAGTTTCAAATTTTTCTCCCTCCCTCCCCTCGCCCCCCCCCCACAAGACAGCAAGTAATCTGATATAGGTTATATATGTGCAATAACATTAAACATATTTCTGCATTATTCATATTATAAGAGAAGAATCAGAGCAAAAAGGAAAAACCTCAAAAAAGAAACACAACAGCACCAAAACCAAAAGAAATAGTATGGTTCAATCTGCATCCATATTCCACAGTTTTTTGGGGTTTTTTTCTGGATTTGGAGAGTCTTTTCCATCATGAGTCCTTTGGAACTCTCTTGTACCATTGTATTGCTGAGAAGAATCAAGTCTATCACAGGTGATCTGAGGCAGCTAGGTGGTACAGTGGATAGAGCGCCAGCCCTGGATTAAGGAGGACCTGAGTTCAAGTCCAGCTTCAGACACTTAACACTTACTAGCTGTGTGACCCTGGGCAAGTCACTTAACCCCAATTGCCTCACCAAAAAAAAATAAAAAAATAAAAAAATAAATAAATTATCACAGGTGATCAACATACAATGTTGTTGATACCGTGTACAATGTTTTCCCGGTTCTGCTCATCTGACTCATCATCAGTTCATGCAAGTCCTTCCAGGTTTCTCTGAAATCTGCCTGCTCATCATTTCTTACAGCACAATAGAATTCCATTACATTCATATACCACAACTTGTTCAGCCATTCCCCAATTGATGGACAGCTCCTCAATTTCCAATTCTTTGCCATCACAAAAAGAGCAGCCATAAATATTTTTGTACATGTGGGTCCTTTTCCCTTTTTTATGATCTCTTTGGGGAAAAGACCCAATAGTGGTATTGCTGGGTCAAAGGGTATGCACAGCTTTATAGCCCTTTGGGCATAATTCCAAATCACTCTCCAGAATGGTTGGATCAGTTCACAGCTCCACCAACAATGCATTAGTGTTCTAATTTTTCCACAGCTTCTCCAACATTTATCATTTCCGTTTTTTGTCACAGTGGCCAATCTGATAGGTGTCAGGTGGAACCTCAGAGTTGTTTTAATTTGCATTTCTCTGATCAATAGTGATTTAGAGCATTTTTTCATATGGCATTAGATAGCTTTGATTTCTTCATCAGAAAACGGCCTGTTCATCTCCTTTGACCATTTCTCAATTGGGGAATGATTTGGATTCTTATAAATTTTATTTAATTCCCAATATATTTTAGAAATGAGGCCTTTATCAGAAGTACTGGCTATAAAAATTGTTTCCCAGCTTTCTTCCTCCCTTCTAATTTTGGATGCATTGCTTCTGTTTGTGCAAAACCTTTTTAATTTAATGTAATCAAAACCATCCATTTTGCATTTCATAATATTCTCTGTCTCTTGTTTGGTCATAAACTGTTCTCCTTTCCAGAGATCTGAAAGATAAAACTATTCCTTCCTCTCCTAATTTAGCTATGGTATCTCCTTTTATGTTTAAATCATGTACCCATTTTGACCTTATTTTAGTATAAGGTGTAAGATGTTGATCTATGCCTAATTTCTTCTGGTGTTATTTTAAGTGAAATATATTTCTCCTAATAAGATACTGTTGATAAGTCAGAATTTATTGTACTATTTGGCATTAAGACAAAGTGTTTGAAAAATGCATGGATCTGGAAATTTGTTAATTGTGTGATCTTAAAAACAAGTTACAGGGCAGTTAGGTGGCACAGTGGATAAAACACTGGCCCTGGATTCAGGAGGACCTGAGTTCAAATCCAGCCTCGGACACTTGACACTTACTAGCTGTGTGACCCTGGGCAAGTCACTTAACCCTCATTGTCTCACAAAACAAAAACAAGTTACCTCAGTTTACCAATCTGGAATGTGGATAAAGATAATACCTCATATTGATTTAATAATTCACCATATTAGGACCATTGGCAAAATGGTAAATTATTTTAGATCAGTATTCTTTTGGGTTATATATTTAATTGTTACAGATTCAGTGGTTCAAAGAATGATATTAAATATTTGAAACTGCTCATTTAGAAATGCAAAGATATTTGTAATATTTTTACTGTGAATTTGGAATACAGAAATCTCTTTAAGTTGTACTCATCTGAAACTGTGGAAAAATTGGAACACTAATACATTGTTGGTGGAGCTGTGAACGGACCCAACCATTCTGGAGAGCAATTTGGAACTATGCCCAAGGGGCTATAAGGCTGTGCATACCCTTTGACCGAGCAATACCACTTGGGTCTTTATCCCAAAAAGACCAAAGAAAAGGGAAAAGGGCCCACATGTACAAAAATGTTTATAGCTGCTCTTTTTGTGGTGGCAAAGAATTGGAAATTGAGGGGATGCCCATCAATTGGGGAATGGCTAAACAAGTTGTGATATATGAATATAATAGAATACTATTGTGCTGTAAGAAACGACATGCAGGTGGATTTCAGAGAAACCTGAAAGGACTTGCATGAACTGATGCTGACTGAGAAGAGCAGTACCAGGAGAACATTGTACACAGTAACAGCAATATTGTATGATGAACAGTGGTGATAGACTTAGCTCTTCTCAGCAATACAATGATCCAAGATAATTCCAAAGGACTCATGATGGAAAGTGCTCTCCACCTCCAGAAAAAAGAACTGTGGAATCTGGATGCAGATTGAACCATACAGTTTCAACTATTTTTCTTTTTCATTTTTTGAGGTTTTCCCCTTTTGTTCTGATTCTTCTTTCACAAGATTACTAATACAGAAATAGGTTTAATGTGATTGTACATATATATTTTTTTAAAAACCCACCATATCATCATTTGTGAAAAGCAGAGTTCCTAAGATCTTGCCACCCCTGATAACAATTTAAGTACAGTGGTTTAATTTTACTTGAAAACTAAGTTACGGGGCAGCTAGGTGGCGCAGTGGATAGAGCACCGGCCCTGGATTCAGGAGTACCTGAGTTCAAATCCGGCCTCAGACACTTAACACTTACTAGCTGTGTGACCCTGGGCAAGTCACTTAACCCCAATTGCCTCATTAAAAAAAAAAAAAGAAAAAAAAAGAAAACTAAGTTACAAAGAGGAGAGATTCCCATTTCACCACAGGAACACCTGGGTTCAAGTCTTTAGTCTGACACACTCCCCTCTGCGTAATAACTGTGTAACCCTGGACAGATCACTTGGCCTCTCAGTGTAAATAGTGTAAACCGAGGCATTTAGATCTTTCTTTCCCCCTAAAGGAGGGAGATACCCAGAAAAAGCAAAAGCTGGTTCTCAAGATCTAAATCCCCCTTTTCAAACAAAGGAAGGCAGGGAAATTGGACAGGTCCTAAAAAGGTTGTAGTGTCTGTCCTTTATCAAAGAGGACCATGACATCGAGGGGATATCATGACTTGCACTGAATTGGATTTAAGTGAGGGAGCATTATGCAAGGTCACCAACCTCACTCTCTCCTCCAGAGCCATCTAGGTCCAGTAGCAAGATATATATCAGGATGACTGGAGATGGCCCCAGATGTTTAAGGCAATTGGGGTTAAGTGACTTGCCCAGAGTCACACAGCTAGTAAGTTTCTATGGCGAAATTTGAACTCAGGTCCCCCTGACTTTAGGGCCAGTGCTCCACTCATTGCACCACCTAGCTGCCTCTCCTAAAAAAGAATGAGGTAGGGGAGGGAAAGATCCAGGAAACAAGAAGAATGAGAAATTCCAGGTGTCAAAAGGCACTCTTGGCAATAAGCACTCCATAGTTCAAAGCTTGAGCACAGACAATAAGATAAGGGGATGTCTCCAAAAACCATAAAGCAGGATGTGTCCGAGAACCCCATAACTAACAGAGGAATCTCTGAAGATAAGAATGTCTCTTGAAAGTCCATAAATACCCAAATGGCTCAGGATCTGCTTCAAAGCTGATATAAATTTAATTGGCTTCAGAGTTGCTGATTTTCTGCACATCCAGCTGTATTTACTCTTGGTCACCACAAGGGATTGTTGGTGTCCAAGCCACTCTGTATCTTAGCTAATACAGACAGCCTTCATACGCTCTTTTTGGTTACCTGGATAATTGGAGAACTCAAGCAAGTTGAGGTAGTTGGTATATTCATTTACAAATTCACTTGTACAATAGAAAGAAAATTGGGGGGGGGGGCGGAATCTGAAAACTTGAGACTTCCTTAATAGGCCCTGAAAACTTTTGTCCCTCTTAGCCTTGGTGCTATGTTTGATGGTTTTTTTTAATAGCTTTCTTAAGTAGTTTCTTAATCTAAAGTCAGATGAACACATATCTAAATTTCTGAGGGCAAAATTTGGATTTGGTGCAGGAAGAGATTTTGGTGCATTTGTATTTAGATGAAGAAGCTTTTGGTCTCCTATCCTTTAATATACTTGAAAGATTATGACATACAATATTCTTGTTGAGTCCTGAAATAAATCAAACTCAAAATAAATCAAGATATGGAAGAAATGCCATCTTTAATTGATATAAAGAAGGTCACAAGACTGGAACACCCATATATCTGAGTACATAGATATCCATCAAGAAAACTTACAGAAATTTTTTCATACATTCATGAGGACAAAGAGCAGGGTCATATTTGAATGGAGGCCTGGTAATAAAGTTCTAACCACCTCTGGCAATCTGAGCAAGAAAAACCACTTCATTCTGGTTGTTTTTACCCTTTATGATCCAATTTGCCCCAAACCTTAATGAGGGGGGAAGTACACTTGGTAACCATGACTAGCCCAAGTTAGTTTTTGTTTAGAGGATAAACAGCTAAACATCCCCAAGGTGGAACCCTATCCAACCTTGTTGAGACTTAACAGGAGTGCAATGCCATTCCTACGATGTTCTAGAGGGAAGGATTCTCTTACTGTCAGGATGGCCTTTTGAGAGGGGGGAATATTACATTTGATATTAAGATTAAAGTTAATTTTCCTTTTACTCTTTTATGTATACATGTTTGTTCTTTTCATTACGGTGATAGGGGCTGTTGTTTTTCAGAATCTCATTAATTCTACCACTGTACAGTGCATGGATAGTAAGGGAAAATGCACAGTTGTACTGAAGCCTGGAACAGCCTACCACTCAATGAATTCTATTTGGTTGGAGGTTTGGCATTCAGTACACATCATATATGTATATTTGCATTATTTGGCTTACTCAGCAATGACATCTGGAAGTTACTGTTTAAATTGGTCCATCTCTACACACCAAAGAGGATGAAAATGATGAGGTATCACTATTTGGTTGTGGTTTTTTTGTCTTGTTTCTTTGGTTTTTTGGTGAAGCAATTGGGGTTAAGTGACTTGCCCAGGGTCACACAGCTAGTAAGTGTTAAGTGTCTGAGGTCAGATTTGAACTCAGGTCCTCCCGAATCCAAGGCCAGTGCTCTATCCACTGTGCCACCTAGCTGCTCCGGTACCACTATTAATACTTGTCTGTTTTGCTATAAAGTTCTGGTCAGGATGGCAGAGCCATCAGAGTTGAGAGAATTCTATGACTCAGACACAGTGAAGCTGATGAACTGGATTGAGTCAAACACTTCCAGGAAAGCTTGATTTGCTGGAAACATGGAATTGTTATCTGGAAGTCAAAATGTACACAGAGAAGATCTTGACCAGTCACCTGCACTACAAAGATAAGGGACTGATGGGGGGCAGGAATGGAGAGGGGGAAAGAGATTCATCACATACATGCAAAGAGATCTGCCAAGGAACTCAACAAACAAGGATTCGTGGTAAATAAATTTCACCTGTGATTCAGTACTTCAAGACTAACCAGTACTCTAGAGGTTTACATGAGTGTTGCTATTTTGGAAGTATTTTACATAAACTGTCGTTTTCTTTTTGTCTAGCTTTTTCTACTGGTGTTGATCATGTTGAGGACGAACAGATTTCTCACAATGACTCGGAACTCTGTTGTTTGAGCTGTTTCCAAGGGGGTGGGGCTGGAATTTGGGGTCAAATTGATCATGAGTTGTCCCAAAAGAATTACAAGACTCAGCGACTCAGTTTCCCAAGTTTTATTGCAATACTGTGGGTGACCACAGGGAGAAAACCAGAAGAGTGGAAAGGTATCTCTTGAATAAGGAAAGGAAAGACAGTTATATTTATAGTATGGATAAATTGATTATCAGTCTCATTATAATAATCTCCACCTTAGGGAGGTACAGGGGAGGGCCTGTCCTTCTCATTATACTATTCTCCACCTTTGGGAGGTACAGGGGAGGGCTGATCCTAATTTGGAGTCCCTGGGGTCCTAAGCCAACCCCCAAGGATGGTACCTTTTTCAGTGGAGCTCTGTTTTGGGGGTTTACATGTCATAAGGTGAATCTGTGGACAAATTTGGCTTTTTCTGTGCCTGTCTCTTTCTGTTTCCCACAGCTAGTTTCAAAACATCTTCATTTTTCATTCATTTCTAGTCTGAATTTCTATAGCCTGTCAATGTATCATTGTTATAGTCTTAGGCCTTCACAGCCTCTGTTCCTGTTATGGGTACTGATGACTGTGGGTAAGAGAACTTAGCATTCTGACTTGTCAGTTATCCATTAACTGGGGTCTGAATCCCTCTTAGAGCTCATATCTGAATTAGAGCTTGGGTCTTAGGTTTTTCTATTAACCCCTTTTTGCCTCCTACATCATACTTAGGATTGGAAACATTTTTTTCAAGCCTACTTTGAATTCTATTGAACTAAATCAAGTGACTTTGTAACAAAATCAGTGAATTATATCCTTCCAATGTCATTATCACATGCTGTTGAAATTTGTTGTTTATCCTTTGTTCTAGCAGAGGACCAATGACATCAGGAAGTGATGTTCTGACTTGCAGTGAATTGGATTTAAGTGAGGGAGGGCTGTACAAAGTCACCAGCCTCACTCTCTTCCTGAGTCATCTGGGTCCAGTGGCAAGATAGATATCAGGACAACTGGAAATGGCCCTGGATACAGTGGGAGATCATGGCCTTTTTAAATTAAGGTCTTTCCCAGGCCTCAGTTTGTCTGAGGCAACACTCATTCAGTGATTAAAGCTAGGTAAGAAATGAGGCAAAAAAATGGCCTCTTACCTATTCAAAAAAAAAAATCAATCTGGGAGGGGAAGACATTCAGGGTTTCTGAACAGAAAAGAAACATTTATTATCTACACAGATAATGGTGAGGTAGTTAAAAACAAAGTTTACTATTGTCTTTTTATAAGTTTCACAGACATTTCAAGTTTTCATGTCCCTATCATTCAAATATTATGATGGTGAGGGACAGCTAGGTGATGCAGTGGATAAAGCCTCAGCCCTGGATTCAGGAGGACCTGAGTTCAAATTTGACCTCAGACACTTGACACTTACTAGCTGTGTGACCCTGGGCAAGTCACTTAACCCTCATTGCCCAATAAAAACAAACAAAAAACCACCAAATTTTATGATGGCTTTGTGCATTTATTTGATACCTTTTCACTGTGCTTGAGCAAGCACTTTGGTAAAACAGAATATATTATTAAAAACAAAATTTTAAAGTAATAGGGAAGAAGAGTATTATAAGTTAAGTATCCTGGGGTCTTAGAATGTCTGGCTGGTTGTTGTCCTTTGTTCTCAAAGAGGAACAAAATGACATCACTATGTTAGTCAAGTTACAGTGTGTCCAACTGTGGCTGATCAGACCAATACAAGCTTAGAATGCTCTACCATAGGATGGTCACAAATAATCCATCTTTTCTCATAGAGCACATATTGATGAGAGCATGCTTACTGGGAGTCCCATGCCAATATCTCCCATGCCATGCAATTACAAAGTTCTTTTTTTTTTTTTTGCAATTACAAAGTTCTTAAGAGAAACCTTGAGAGCGTCCTTGTATCACTTTTCTGACCCCCATGTGAGCTCTTGCCCTGTGTGAGTTCTCCATAAAATACTTTTTTAGGCAAGCATACATTTGGCATTTGAACAACGCGACCAGCCCATCAGAGTTGTGCTCTCTACAATAGTCTGAATGCTTGGCAGTTTAGCTTGAAAGAGGACCTCAGTATCTGGTATCTTATCTTGCCAAGTGATCTTCAGAATCTTCCTAAGATAATTCAAATGGAAGCAAATCAATTTCCTGGCATGGCACTTTTAGACTGCCCAGGTTTCACAGGCATACAGCAATGAGGTCAGCACAACAGCACTATCTAGAGAGGGGTTGACTTCAGCCTGAGATAATCAGTCAATGGCTTCAGCATTGATTGATGATGATCTGGTGAGAATACTAATGAAGTGTTCAGCCCATCTATCCTGCTGTTTCCAACTCCATTCCTCCCTGGCCATTCCTCCATGGACACCCTGCCATGTCTGGTAGTCTGAGCCTACTCTAGCACTGAAGTCACCCAGAATTATAAGCTTATTCTCTTTTAGAACACTGATGATAAGGGTCTCTTGGTATTCATAAAATCTTTATTTGACCTCATCAGGGTTAATCATGGTGGGAGCATAGGCACTGATGATGGTGGCATGGCATTTTCCTGCAAGTGGCAATTGTATTGTCTTTTTTTGTTTTTTTGCAGAGCAATGAGGGTTAAGTGACTTGCCCAGGGTCACACAGCTAGTTAGTGTCTGAGGCCAGATTTGAACTCAGGTTCTCCTGAATCCAGGGCCAGTGCTTTATCCACTGTGCCACCTAGCTGCCCCCCAATTGTATTGTCATAGAGCCTGCCATTCACTCCTCTGGGTAGGCATACAAACTTGTTGACCAGATTAGTTTTGATTGCAAAACCCATGCCAGCTTCATGGCATTCCCCTTCACTGCTGTCACTCCAGAAAAAACAAAAACAAAACCAAAAAAGCATGTATCCAACTCTTGCTTCAGTAATCTGGCCTTCATTTACCAGCCTTGTTTCACTCAGGGCTGTTATGTGGATGTGATATCTGCTGAGTTCTCTTGCAACAAGAGCTGTTCGTCTTTCAGGTCTGCTGCATTTTGTGTTGTCTATAAGTGTGTGCATATTCCATGTACCATGGTGAGTATTTCTTTGCAGAAGTTTTTGTACATTTTTCTTGTTTTGACCATAGGGTAGGATCCCCGCCTAGTAAACAGGCCTGGATTGGGTAAATAGACAATTTTTAGGGTACCTTTTCTAGTCTCTTTCTTACACCAGGAGGTGAGCACTGTGATCCTTAAAAGGCTGCTCAGACACCAAATTGCTGCTTCCAGTGAAAAGACAACCTAATAGCCTGAGTCACCTGTACAGAAGGTTGTAACTCCAGCTTCCATATATCCATACCTGTTGCTTTGTTGTCACTTGCCTGTCACCACAGGACTTTGAGATACGTAAAAATGGTAAAATGGTATGGGTGAATGAACACAATTACAAAACACTTTTCACACAAATAAAATCCTATCTATATAATTGGAAAAATATCAATTGCTCATGGATAGGCCGAGCTAATATTATAAAAATGACAATTCTACCTAAATTAATATACTTGTTCAGTGCCATACCAATCAGACTACCTAAAAATTATTTTATAGAGTTAAAAAAAAAAACAAAATTCATCTGGAAGAACAAAAAGTCAAGAATATCAAGGAAACTAATGAAAAAAATGAACAGGAAGGTGGGCTAGCCATACCAAATTTGAAGCTATATTAGAAAGCAGCAGTCATCAAAACTATTTGGTACTGGTTAAGAAATAGAGTGGTACATCAATGGAATAGGCTAGGCACAGGAGACACAGTAGTAAATGACTATAGTAATCTACTATTTGATAAACCCAAAGACCCCAGCTTCTGGGATAGGAATTCAGTATTTGACAAAAACTGCTGGGAAAACTGGAAGATAGTATGGCAGAAACTAGGCATAGACCAACATCTTACACTGTATACCAAGTAAGGTCAAAATGGGTACAAGATTTAGACATAAAGGGTGATACCATAGATAAATTAGGAAAGGAGGGAGTAGTTTACCTCTCAGATCTATGGAGAGGAAAACAATTTATGTCCAAACAAGAGACAGAGAATATTATGAAATGCAAGATGGGTGACTTTGATTATATTAAATTTAAAAGTTTTGGTACAAACAGAAGCAATGCAGCCAAAATTAGAACGGAGGCAGAAAGCTGGGAAACAATTTTTACAACCAGTATTTCTGATAAAAGGCCTCATTTCTAAAATATATAGGGAACTAAATCAAATTTATAAGAATGTAAGTCATTCCCCAATTGAGAAATGGTCAAAGGATATGAATAGGCAGTTTTCAGATGAAGAAATCAAAGGTATCTATTGCCACATGAAAAAAATGCTCTAAATCATTATTGATTAGAGAAATGCAAATTAAAACAACTCTGAGGTATCAGATTAGCTAATATGACAAAAAGGAAAATAATAAATGTTAGAGAAGCTGTGGAAAAATTAGAACACTAATGCATTGTTGGTGGAGCTGTGAACTGATCCAATCATTCTGGAGAGCAATTTGGAACTATGCCCAAAGGGCTATGGGACTGTTCATACCCTTTGACCCAGTGGTACCACTGCTAGATCTGTATCCCAAAGAGATCACAGAAGAGGGAAAAGGACCCACATGTCCAAAAATATTTACAGCAGTTCTCTTTGTGGTGGCAAAGAATTGGAAATCAAGGAAATGTCCACCAATTCAGGAATGGCTAAACAAATTGTGGTATATGAATGTAATGGAATACTATTGTGCTATAAGAAATGATGAGCAGGAGGAGTTCAGAAAAACCTGGAAGAACTTACATGAACTGATGCTGATTGAGAGGAGCAGACCCAGGAGAACATTGTACACAGTAACAGCAACATTGTGTGATGAATAGTGGTGATAGACTTGGCTCTTCTCAGCAGTGCAATGATCCAAAACAATTTTAAAGAACTCATGATAGAAAATGTTCTCAATATCTAGGAAAAAGAAATGTGGATTATAAATGCAGATTGAACCATACTGTTTCTCCTTTTGGACTGTTTTTCCCCTTCTTTTTTGAGGTTTCTCCCTTGTGTTCTGATTCTTCTTTCATAAGATGACTAATGAAGAAATATGTTTAATGTGATTGTACATATATAACCTATATCAGACTGCTTTCCATCTTGGGGAGGAGGGAGGGAAGGGAGGGTGGGAGAAAAATTTGGAACTAAAAATCCTATGAAAACAAATATTGAAAACTATCCTTACCTGTAACTGGAAAATAAAATACTTTTATTTTTTTAAAATGGTATGGGTGATGTCTTTTGATTAGTACATAAATTAAATTTAAGTGAGGCAGAATTGCACAGTCATTGGCCTCATTGTCTCTTCTAGAGTCATCATAGTCCAGTGGCAGGACAGAGTCAAGATGACTGGTGATGATTTGAGATGTGGTGGATGACCTTGGCATTTTTTATGTCTAAACAAGCTCTAAGCACTCCACAGCACCTGATTCACCCACCTTCATGGCCACTAGAAAAATTGTTCTTATCTGCCCATTCCACCAGGGGAAGTCTTAACATGCTAGGGGTCAACACCCCCCTAACTCACTGATGGATTTGAGACCCCTCAGTTTCCCTCAACCTGGTTTAGTTCATGTGCTGAAACAGTTTACCAGTGTGTGGCCACTTCACATGCCATATGCTACATAAATGCATATGCATATGCTACAGCTACTTGGATTCATAGGTGAGAGTTAGGTGGATCACCAAAGGTGAAGCAGCCCTGAAAAGGGCTTGGCAGCCTGCTCACCAAAGGTACTAGTCTTCCCTGAACACCCCATAAACCCCTTAGAAAAGTTTGTGTAAGAAGATTAGTTTGTTTCATAACAGTATATCCAACTAGAATTTATTTTATTACTATCTGGTGTTTTAAAGCACATTTATACTATTTTAACCTTTTTTTCCTTCCATGAATGTTATTTTGTATCATTGCCAGGTTTATGAACTCTGGTAACCTGTGTTATGTTTTGGCTTTTGTGTGTGTATGTGTATATACATACATACATACATACATATATATATATATATTTACAACTTAGTATTTATATTGTCTTAAC
This sequence comes from Dromiciops gliroides, assembly GCF_019393635.1. NCBI lineage: Eukaryota > Metazoa > Chordata > Mammalia > Microbiotheria > Microbiotheriidae > Dromiciops > Dromiciops gliroides. The sequence goes on from NC_057863.1 coordinate 439,327,209, forward strand.
TATGTTACTATTATGGTATTTTAAGCAAACTGCATTTTCATACCAATTGTGACTTATGTCAGACCCAACCTTAAGGAAGTATCTTCTATCTTTATTTTTTTTCTTTCCTTTCTGAAAGGTAATTAAGTTCCTCTAAGTCTACCCCCAAACTGGAACACTTACAAGCAGCTCTGATAGTATGTATACCTACTCAAGATATTTCTGATTACTGCTACAATTAATTTCTAATGAAAATGTAAAAAAAAAAATGCTGCTAAAATCATATTGCATATTTAATTAAATCAAGATTCACCAATGCTCTATGGACCAATGCCAAATGATTTAAAGGCCATCCCTTTGTAGCTGTGCTAAAGTACATTACCAAAGGATTCAGATGGAGCTGTCACATGTTCAAATAACTTTGTATTTAGCCAATACTATTTAAACAGCATTCAGAATCTTTCTGCACTTTTATGCTGAACACAAAAGGATAGTGAGCTTTTTGCAAGACTTATTTAAACCAACACTTGACATTGGCTGGGCAATATTAAACTGTGCATCCCAAAGCTCCCAAATCATTTGCTTCCTGTACCCTTTAATAGGGTTGGAGTCTACCGCAGTCTAACATAATGCAATAATTAAACATTTTAATTAGTATCAAAATTTTGATTATGCCAGTGATAATACATGCCTGTTGTAGCTGATAGCATGGGTCAATAAGTTCTTCACTGAATGCCTTGCAATCATTGAAAATCAAACATATATAAGATACTGTGTTAGTGGGATTCAAATTAAAATCATCAGGGCATCTAGGTGTCACAGTGGATAGAGCACCGGTCCTGGAGTCAGGAGGAACTGAGTTAAATCCGGCCTCAGACACTTAACACTTACTAGCTGTGTGACCCCAGGCAAGTCACTTAACTCCAAATGCCTCAAAAAAAAAATTAAAATCATCAGCCCTCTTTTCATACATTTGAGCAAAACATAAGTAGACATTTTCAGAGCTTGAGTCAGCACCTTTCCCTTAGTCTCTCAGAACCTTAGGGTGAGCCCTTTTGGAAAGTTTTCCCTTTTACCCTTTGAGATTGTTACTTCATACTCAATGCCCCTCTTCATTCCAAGGCAATTTCCTCACCACCCAGATTTCTCTACTGTCCTATTGCTGGGAACTCACTCAATACTTTTGAGACCATAATAAATTTGTTTCTCAGTTACTTTTTTAGAGACACAGCCCTGGGTCTATTTACCTTGCAGCTGGAACCCAGAAACTTGGTCTATTGGAAAAGACACCTGCACAAGGACACCCTGCAGCCAAAGTGAGAAGGTACTCTACCAAGTCTTCCCTACCAATCTCTCGATCATAGAGCTGAGGGGAGTTGACAGCTGGATACATCTGTCTCCTCTAAAGAGGGCCTCAACCTCTGAGTGGCCAGCCCAGCTCTCTTCTGGTAATTTCAAGCTCCACCTGACCCAGTAAAAGAAACCAGACAACTGAAACAGAAATAGAGAGATGTTCTCAGAAATCAGACAGCTACATAAGATGTCTAAGCCCTAAGATATACGATGGGCTAATGAAATGGACAGTAGGAGTGAATTACACTTACCATCTTCTCCATGCATCATTGTTCTTTGTTAGTCCCTCTTGCCAAAGGGAACTGCCCCAGGTGGCTCCTGTCCTTGGCTTTGGTTAATTCTTTTCCTCTTCCCCTCAAACTATTCCCATCATGGTGAGCCTCATAGTTAAAAATGTTTGATCAGGGGCAGCTAGGTGGCTCAGTGGATAGAGCACCAGTCCTGGAGTCAGGAGGACCTGAGTTCAAATCTGGCCTCAGACACTTATCACTTACTAGCTGAGTGACCCTGGGCAAGTCACTTAACCCCAATTGCCTCACCAAAAACAAAAAAACAAACAAACAAAAAATGCTTGATCATTTCCCCCTTGGTGGACCTTTTTCAAGTTGGCTCCCTTTTAGCCTTGGGAATGTTTTTCACCCTCTTTTTCAGGGACTATTCTATGTCCTTGAGTGAGGCTGATGATTCTGCATAGCTCTGCTGATATCGCTGGTCCTCTTCAAGAATAAAGGATGAGGGGCAGCTAGGTGGCACAGTGGATAGAGCACTGGCCCTGGAGTCAGGAGTACCTGGGTTCAAATCCGGCCTCAAACACTTAACACTTACTAGCTGTGTGACCCTGGGCAAGTCACTTAACCCCAATTGCCTCACTAAAAAAAAAAAAGAAGAATAAAGGATGAACAACTCTCCTTATCTGTTCCTTGATCCTTTTGGAGGGAAGGGGTCAGGGCAGAGATTAAGTGTTGCCTCCATGTCCCTTCTCTTATTAGGGTCCTTGTTACTGATACTGTCATGGTCCAACAAGTCATTGAACTCTTCAATTTTTCCCTTGGTTAGCAATGGAATTCCTCTTAACCAAGAAGAGGGAATGTTGAATGCAGTTGATTATGAGCTAACATTGCTTGACCACAGAGCTGCCTGAGGACAATCAAAACCAGTTTTTTAAAAAGGAGGAAATAAAGAAACCCCTGTTCTGACCAGATATTACCACTCCCCAGCCTCCCCCAGCCTTCTCTAAGGACCTTCAGTTGTTATGCAAAATAACTTGCATGGCAACTACCAGAGGCTGTTTCCCCTGGGGATTCCCTCCCTATTGAAGTGTATTTAACCCGGTCCCCCTCTATCCCCCTTGGGCACTCAAGTACTTTGGTGAGTTTGGTGGCCCTAAATTACAATTGTATTGCTTCCATTAAAGATTCTAGTTTTTGCTAATGTGATAAAATAATGGGATTTGGCAGACACCCAGGAGCCTCACCTGAAGATTAATTTGGAACTGATTGAATTGGGTGAGACTAAGAGACTGTGAATCTAGTTAAGGTTGGTTAAATTGAGAGCACACAGCCAACCCTGAGTAGAGTGTGTTCTCAGAGGCTGTGGACTACGACATCAACAGGAGACCACTCTCAACCAATCAACTTGAAGAACCTCCCATTTTGGGGAGGAAGACAGGAAGTAGGAAGCTGAGGCTATCTGACTGGATCTTCCTCTTTTGGTTCAAGACATCAGCTTGGTGGCAGAACTGCTAGGAAAGCTAGGATTTCCATGCTATAAGGAATCTGTTCTCAATCTTTTTCTCTCTTCACTATCTTATAATTAATCTTTTAATAAATCCTTAAAAGCCTAAACTCTTGCTGTTTTTTATCCACTTTCCCCCCCAAACTGGGAAGGACAGATTAGAACCCACATTAGATTTTAAACAGCATAGTTTGGCAACCACGAAGGGATCTGAACCCCTCAATCTTCTGATCTTCTCTGCAAAATAAGTTGGGTAAGAAGTAAGAAATTTTATGTTTGTAAGTTTCTCCTATTTTCATTGATTTTATGTGCCTGTCCCTTGAAATTTTCAATTGGGTTTCTTCTACTTGCTAAGTACCTAAGTACTTCCTAAGTGCTTGCTTTTCTCTAACTTTAGTCTAGTTAAATCAGACGAGCAGGGTATAAGATCATGTTAACCTTCATTTTTGTGGATTTTCTATTTTAATTTATCTTTACCTGCTTTTGCCTTTAATTAATAACTCTATAAAGCTTTGGTATTATGAAAGGACCAACAGAGAAAATAAAGGGGTTGAAGAAAAGAGAAACTTTATCATCATCATATTTCAAGAAGACATATTTTGCAGAAATATAGAAATAAACAGCAAGGTATTGATATGAGTTTTGGGAATTTTAGATATTGGAATCAGAAATGTTCTAAATTCACTCAGAAATAATGTCAGTTCAGAAGTTACATAAAGATTTCTATGCTATTACATCTACATTTTGAAATTAACAGTATGGGTTTATTTTCATAGAGATTTTCATTCTTTTAAGATTGTGTTTTAAGCCAGTTTGAATTTCATTGTCTCTTATTCTTCCATGTATATTTTGTTCTATTCATTTATCTCCAATTTTGAACCAATGCAAGATGGTTTTGATTTCCTAATACAATATTAATTCTGGGTGTATTGTGCTCCCATATTCTAAATTTTTTTTCTCCAAATGATTATTTGATCAAATTATATGAAGTATTTCCTTGGTAAATTGATTACCATGACAAGTGTAAATTAATTCTAAAAATACTATTTTTACAAAAAAAGTATTATTTGGAATTATTGTACATTGTATATATTATATTCGGAGTCAAAGCAAATTCACATTTTTTGTGATCATTATTATCCTCAATTTTAAATCCATATGAGACTTGGATAATGGGAACTTACCATTTAAGACATTAACTGACTTCACCCATGAGAGGAATACATACATTGAACTGTCACATGAGGGGAGACATGCATGAAGTCAAGGTATGGCCAAGAGAATGGCTATTGACAAACATTGAGGTTGGTTTCTCTTGGTTTAATTTTTCCCCACATGGCACTGGGTGGCCGGGCAGATTAGAACCCACATTAGATTTTAAACAACACACTACTTTGATAGTATTCTTTATTTCAGGTTGGTATATATGGTGTTAGAGAGTGGGATTCAAAGTTTCCTGCCCACCTGGCTACCTTTTCAACCTTGGATGCCCAGTATAAGTAGGAACTCTTTGTGTACAGTCAGGTTTGACTTGGTGGTTTAGATTGGGTAAGAAATTTCTCACATTAAAAGAGCTCCTGTCTCTTTCAGTTGAGTTCTTGGCTGTTTAATTGAGAATTTGGTAAAGATCCATGGATAATTTGGGATCCAGCCAATTTGAGCCAACAGGCTATTGCTGTACTTTGTCCATTCTTATAGTAATGAGTCTTCAACCTGTTAGGTAGGTCCCCTGGAGGTAGGGAATATCCAATAAAGGAGATGAGGAGACTACCTTAAGAGAGTGGGCAAAGATGAGAAAAGAGCCCTATAGAAAGTGCCCAAAGAAATGAGACCCATGGGAAAAGATCAGAGATGACAAGTAGCTATACAGGTGTACAGGCTGTTTCATCATGAGTAATGGAGTCAATTAGTCTCTGAAGTTATTGCAAATGAAAGTAATGAATGAGACTCTATAAGGTGAAAGATCATAAGGAGTCAGTGTGAAGCCTCCATTTATAGTGAGAGCTTTACAAAAATAAAGAAGCCAATAAAAAAGGGAGCTTCCTATCATCATCACCATGCTGCCTATTAAGACAAAGATGCAACTTGATGAAAATATTCAACTTTCATAGAATGAAAATCTAATCCAAGTACTACAACATGGGACAAAAAGGTACTACTAATACTGTAACAATAATTAACATTTCTATAGCACTAATTATGTGCCAGGCACTGTGCTAGGTACTGATCAGGAACAAGAACAAAGCAAAGCCTCAAATGTAGTTTATTCTTCTAATCATCTATCTTTTTTTCCCCTCTAAACTTCAAGCCACTTTTTTCAAATGGAACAATTAACTTCTAAGTGTCTAAGTGTAGTACATGCATAATTTACATGCCCTTCAAACTTTGAACCCTGGGAATGGCTTCTCTTTTGAATTTCTAAAACTACCAGAAAACTTACTTCATGTTCTGAATCATTATTGATTAGAGAAATGCAAATGGAGACAATCTTGGGATATCATTTTACACCTATCAGATTGGATAAAATGATTGAAGAAGGAAGTGATAAATGTTGGAGGGAATGTGGAAAAATTGGGAACTTAATTCATTGTTAGTAGAATTGTGAACTGATCCAACCATTTTGGAGAGCAATCTAGAATTATGCCCAAAGAGTTATTAAACTGCCTATACCCAGCAATATGACTACTAGGTCTATTTCCAAAGGTGATTAGGGAAAAAGGAAAAGGACCTATATATTCTAAATATTTATAATAGCTCTCTTTGTGGTGGCAAAGAATTGTAAATTTTGAGGATGCCTGTCAATTGGTGAATGGCTGAATCAGTTGTGGTATATGATTGTGATGGAAAACTACTGTGCTGTAAGGAATGATGAGCTTGATGATCTTAGAAAAACATGGAAAGACTTGCATGAAATAATGAAGAACAAAATGATCAGAAACAAGAAAATGCTTTACATAGTAACAGCAATATTGTTTTAAGAACAACTTTAACTAAGTTATTTTGACTATCACAAATACCCAAATTGACCACAAAGGACCTATGAAAGAAGATGCTACCTATATCCAGAGAAATAACTGATAAATAGAAGTATGTATTGAATGGTTTTACATACATACACTCACACATTTGTTTCTAATGGTAGTTTTTTCTAGGGAAGGGGGAAAGGAACAAATTTACATGATAACTTTATTATATATTTAAAAGGAATAGCAAATTGCCCATAATAGAGTTGCAGTTTCATGAGCAATCATCTTTTAAAAATTATACTGTGTTATGGAAATGTTTGTTTTATTCCATAAATTAAAAACCAACTAAATAAAAAATTTAAATACTTTATTCAGAATGCTATATAGCACATAGTTTCACTGGAGATACTTCTGCCACTCGTTGCCAACACCCAAATGATGTAAACTTTCAACTACTACATCATGAATTTTCCTGAGCAAATTTTAAATCTCAACTTGACTGCCAACACCTAGAGAATTCCTAGGGTCCTTCCCCCTAATTCAAAGTCACTGTGTGTGTACAATGTATATCTGGTTGCTTAGTGGGGGGAGGGGGGAGGGAAGGGAGGAAAGGATAAAATTTGGAACTCAAAACTTTAAATAATAATGTTTATTTTTAAAAAGGTCACTATGTGGTCAGGGAATGCAAATTTTTATATTAGTCTACTAAAGAATAAATTAGTAATGAAAATAAAATCATAGTCAATCAACAAGAAGTTATTAAAGTGACAGCTAAATATCAGGGACTGTATGAAAAATAAAATCAGAGTCAATCAACATGAAATTATTTAAATGTCAACTAATATGCCAGGGATTGCTTTAGGCTCTGGGGGTCTGAAGCAAAAATTAAACAGTCTCTGTCCCCAAGTACCTTCTGCTATCTACAAATGTCCATAATTTGCTTGGTGGGTATGAGCAGGAGCTTGGAAGTTTAAGAGTCAATGGCGGGGGCAGCTAGGTGGCATAGCGGATAAAGCACCGGCCCTGGATTCAGAAGGACCTGAGTTCAGATCCGGCCTCAGACACTTGACATACTTACTAGCTGTGTGACCCTGGGCAAGTCACTTAACCCTCATTGCCCTAAAAAAAAAAAAAGAATCAATGGGAAATGTCTAGTGAAAAACGGTGCACTGGTCATATATCTAGGGTGAGGGTTCAGTTGCTGTATTTGTATTATCAAGAAAAAGCAAGGAAGGCCCCTAGAATGTTGGATAATCTCCCTTTGGTAAACTGTAGATAGTCATGGACAAGGATCACACAGACCCTGAGCTCCATGTTGGAGTAAACATCCAATTGTTGTTGTGTCAAAGATCTATTTCATATTTGTGTATAATATATTCTATAACATAAAATTAATGCCTTCTAAATTAATCTACTTTAGAATTAGCTGTAGCACTCTTCCCCATCTATACCACTTTCTCCATTAACATGAATAATTTTTAAAAAAATTAAAACAAGTTCAAGACAAATTTCCACTGAGTTGTCAAAACTAGAAGCAACATCATTCAACACATTTGTCCTTTAAATACCAGAGGCAAAAAAAAAAAAGTCAGATCTATCTTCTGAGCTCTGCTTATACTAAAGTTGAAAAGAAGCTATAGAAAGAACCTATTTCAAGAAACAATAAGAGTAAAATGTGTTTTTTACATACAGATGACATGACCAAGTAAAATGACAGATTCTTCAAGAGACAACCATCTGACATGGCTAGTAGGCCTTCCTAGAAGCAGGGTATAAATTGAATGACCACTAGAGGTCTCATCTTTCTGTGTAATCAATGAAGTTCTAAGAATCTGTCTTCTGAAACAGGCCTTCTTAAAACGTTTTATACTCACAACCCCTTTTCACCCAAGAAATTTTTATACAGGTATATAGATATATAAAATAGGTATGCGTAACCTTTTCCTATTGCCAAGTTTTTCACGGCCCCCACATTGTTACTTGACCCTATGTGGGATCTGAACCCACAAGTTTAAGAAGCTTTGCTCTAAAAGATCTCTTCCATTTTAGACTTTCAGGTCTATAGAGGCCAAATGTCCACTCTGCCAAACATCAAATATTCATTAAGTACCTACTGCTGGAGATATTGTTGTTCAGTCATTTCAATTGTGTCTGACTCTTTATGAGCCCATTTGGGGTTCTCTTGGCAAAAATACTGGAGTCAAGTTTGCCATTTCCTTCTCCAGCTCATTTTTAAAGACGAGGAACTGTGGCAGAGTTAAGTGACTTGCCTAGGGTCACACAGTAAGTGTCTGAGGTCAAATTTGAACTCAGGAAGATAAGTCTTCATGACCTCAGGCCCAGCACTCTATGCAATGCACTACCTATTTGCCCAACTAGTGGAGACACTAAGACAAAAATGAAGTTGTCCATTAAAGACTTAAGTGACCTTAAGGAATATGCCTTCTTTTAAGCAATACAACAGATATACATGTATTTATATGTGTGTGTGTGTGTGTGTGTGTGTGTGTGTGTGTGTGTGTTGTGGGGAAATAGATGGGGGTTTGGGGTAGGGGTCCTTAGGAATTCCTCTTTAAAGAATTGTACGCTCTTGCACACAAATACAATTAGAATAAAATAATATTTTATTTAGATGCTAGGGAAAGAAAACCAAGAGAGAAGTCCTTGGACTTCTTCTCATGGGGAGAAGGCATGGCACAGAGGTGTGGCTCTCTGAGATACCTTTTTCCTTGAGCAGGAGACAGGCAGATACTTTTATAGAGGACTGATGGTGGTCCAATGGGGTGATCATCTGACTGGGCAAAGTTCCCTTATGGGGGAGGACCATCCCCCACTGGTGGTGGTGGAGGGGGGAAGTTGGGTGAAGGACAGTTCCGGATTTCTCAAGCCATCTCTCTCTCCCTCATGCCACAAAGGCAGCAGCCACATTTAATCTTATCTCCTTGAGGGGTGGGGGAGACTGGAATGAAGTGTAGTGGTCTTGGAGCTAACTCAGTCCCTATCTGGCACCACTTATCTCTTCAGGTGTGTCTGTCCTTTGGTTTAGTTCCTCAAGGAGAAGGTTCTTTGATTTACCCTAGAAAACTTCTGAGGTACCAAGGGGTCCATGACATATATATTCATATGGTATATTATATATATTTACATATATAAGTGTGAGGAAAATGACTCCTGATCAATAATTCTCTGGAACTCAGTGGCAGTGATGTGTCAAAGGCTCATTTATTGTCATTCTCGAAAGAATGGGCAACCCAGTGTGCAGCTGGTGCATGCAAAGAATGGAGGCTCGAAGGCCCGTTTTATCCCCTAGTCCCTAATGTGAATGGACCCTCCCCTTTTTCATCATTGGTCCAATTACACAAGGGTTACAATCTACGTGCAAAAACTAGCTAATCAGAATGCAGTATTTCTTAGCCAAATGGGGGAGGTGATACAGGGACAATTCTTCAATCCTCCCTTATATGGACATAGCTCAGGAGCAGACCTAATTGAGACCAGCTCAGGGCTTCCCTGAACCATGTGATTTTGCTTGCCAGAGTTGGGGGAGGAGAAGGAGAAATTTTTCCTCAAACAGGTCTGGAGGAGTATAATTTGAATGGTGACTATTATATTCTTATTGAGAGGCATTTCCATTTCCTCACAATGAGTATGTGAAATATATAGATATATGTATGTGTGTGTCTGTGTGAATACTAAATTTGCTAAATACTAATAAACATTAAATAATACAAGTAAATTTGGTGTTAAAGAAACTCTAGTACTGGAATAATGAGTAAAGACTTCATGTAGGAAGTGGCTCTTGAGCTAAGCTTTGAGGAAAACAAGGGATTATCATAGAATCACAGAATTGTTGGAATGAATCTCAATAGATTTTTTTTGAACCCTTACACAAAGAGAATCCTCACTAGAACATACTCAATAAGTAGTCATGGAGCCTCTGCTTGAAGACCTCCAAGGAGAGAGAGCTACAATTTCTGGAAGCCAGCTGTTCCATGTTTGGATAGCTCAATTTTTAGGAAGTGTTTCCTGACATTGAGCCTTAATTGGCCCCTTTGCAACTTGCATCCTTGGGGGCCAAATTGAGTAAGTCAAACCCTCCTCCAATTTACAGTCTTTCAAAGACTAATCCTCCATCCTTCCTTTCCCATTTCCTTCATGGATTTAAGACTTTTTACCTTCCCGGTTGCCCTATTTTGGAAATTCTCCAACTTATCTTTCCTAACTAGTGGCTCCCAAAACTGAACAATCAGGAATAAGAAAAGAGACCATTCCAGGCACAGGGAACAGACTGTATATATAAAGAAATGAAGATGGATGATAGAATGTCATATATGGGGAAAGCAAAATTACCAGGTTGTCTGGATTATTGACTAGGAGCCCTATCAAATTTCCTTTTAGAAATATATATGGGGGGCGGCTGGGTGGCGCAGTGGATGAAGCACCGGCCCTGGAGTCAGGAGTACCTGAGTTCAGATCCGGCCTCAGACACTTGACACTTACTAGCTGTGTGACCCTGGGCAAGTCACTTAACCCCCATTGCCCCGCAAAAAAAAAAAAAGAAAGAAAGAAATATATATGTATGTATGTATGTATGTATTTGTATGTATGTATATATATAGTCCTTTTTTCCCTAAAAAAGGAATATTATTTTTGCAAATCCTCATTAATAGTATATTTTTCATCTTGGCATATTCAGCATCAAGCACAGCAAATGCAGAGAACTTGCTTGTTGATTGACTGATTTCTTCTCATGTAACTATAACTATCCCAAATTAGGAGGTTTAGTCACTGAAACTATCAATTTACAGAAGTAAGTGTGAAAATTCTGTCTGAAAACTTCTGTGAAGATGCATCTCTTGTTCTCTGTATCCTCTTCTCTCTGCTTTGGTACCAAAATTGTTTGAGTTTTGGTTAATACAAATGTTGCAGAATAATGTAGGTTTGTTTTAATATAACCCAAGGAGTTTGCAAAGATTCACTTGCGTTTCCTACAGACATTTTCAATATAAATCATTTATTAAATAATACATTTAGAATGAAGTATCCATATTTTTATGAGACATATATGGCCTAATTGATGCAGAGCCTACCAGGAAGACCTGGGTTTAATTCTCCCTTCTGACACATTCACCAGGTGACCCTAGGCAAGCCACTTAAAATTCTCAGTGTCCCCAGGCAACTCTAAAACTATGAATTACAGAAAAGGTACAGATTTACTTCAGCAGAGGGAGTTTCCTCACCAGAGTTACCTACACAAGAAACTTAAACTGGATGGAATGGGGAATGTGCTTGCCTGGAGTGATTGATGGGAATTAGGATAATTCAGTAAATGGTGATAAGATCAAAGATGAGAAGGGGAAAGGAAAAAGAAATGAAATGAAAAGGAGGAAGGGAGAGAACAGCTCTGTTCTGCTTGGCTTTGTAGTTTGTCTCAGCAGGTTTCTCTGTAACTGGATTTTCAGGACTCAGGGCTCAGGGCTGAACTAACTGGCTGAATCCCCTGGGAATCGTTCCCCAGGGGTGGCTAGTATCAGAGCTATCAGAATCATCAGGACTATCTGGGATCTCTCTCATGGGAATGTTAATTATGCTGACTATTTCTTCAACCATTATTATTAGAAAAGGAGTCTAAGTTTGCATGTTGAAAATAAGTGCCCCTAAATAGTGCAATTGCATAAAATTAGAACTGTCCCATATTAGGAGTCTTGGTCACTCTTTTTAAAAGATAATTTCTATTGATATCTTTTGTTTATTTATATTACCAAAATTTCTCCCAATATTCCTTTTCTTCCCCTTCCCAGAAAGTCATCCCATATAATAAATACTATTTTAAAAAAATAATAAACATTTTTATTTAGAGTTTTGAGTTTTAAATGTTATCCCTCCTTCCCTGAGACAGTAAGCAATCAGACATGGGTTATACATATGCAATTATGTAAAACATTACCATATTAGTAATTTTGTACAAGGAAACTTGAATAAAAGAAAAAAATGAAAGTAAGTGAAAAATAGCATGCTTCAGTCTGTGTTCAATCAATATCAGTTCTTTTTTTGAAGGTGGATAGTATGCTTCATCATTACTCCTTTGGGATTGTCTTGGATCACTGTATTGCTGAGAATAGTTAAGTCATTCACAGTTCTTCATCAAACAGTATTGCTATCTCTGTGCACAATGTTCTCTTGCTTCTGCTCACTTCACTATACATCAGTTCATACAAGTAATTCCAGGCCTTTCTGAAATCATCCTGCTTGTCATTTCTTGTAGCACAATAATATTCCATCACCATCATACACCACAGTTTCTTTAGCCCTTCACCAGCTGATGGGTATTCCTTTGATTTCCAATTCTTAGCCACCACAAAAAGAGCTGCTATAAATATTTTTGTACAAATAGGTTTTTTTCTCTTTTGGGGGATGTCTGTGGGATATAAACTAAGCAGTAGTATTGCTGGATCAAAGGGTATGCACAGTTCTATAGCCCAATAAATAGTATTTTAAAGGAAAAAAAAGAAGGGAAAAAATTAGCAAAAGTAATTAACAATTCAAAAAAATCTGAAAATATGTGCAAGATACTATCTCTGTGACCCTCTCACCTCTGCAAAGGAGTAGAGTGGGAGCAGGGAATATCTTCTCATATTTCTTCTTTGGAACCATGCTTGTTCTTTATAATTTTGCAGCATTCCATTTTATTCTTTCATGATCTTTCCATTTTATGTTGTCATTTGTCTTTTTTTTGGTTACTTTCTGTGCTTATTTCATTCTGCATCAGCTCCATGTAAGTCTTTCCATGTTTCTCTTTGTCATATTCATGTCTTACAAGCACAGTAATCTTCCATTACATTCATGTATGACTATTTAGACATCTCCCAATCAATGAGCATCTACTTGTTTCCAATTCTTTATCATAAAAAATGTTCCTATAAACATATGAGGACTTTTTCCTTAAGAGTCACTCTAGGGGCAGCTAGGTGGTGCAGTGGATAAAGCACCGGCCCTGGATTCAGGAGTACCTGAGTTCAAATCCGGCTTCAGACACTTGACACTTACTAGCTGTGTGACCCTGGGCCAGTCACTTAACCCCCATTGCCCTGCAAAAAAAAAAAAAAAGAGTCACTCTAAGGTGGCGCAGTGGATAGAGCACTGGCCCTGGATTCAGGAGGACCTGAGTTCAAATCCGGCCTCAGACACTTGATACTTACTAGCTGTGTGACCTTGGGCAAGTCATTTAACCCTCATTCTCCAACAAAAAAAACCAAACAAACAAACAAAAAAAAGAGTCACTCTAACTTTCATTATGTAGGAGTAGACATTAACATTCTATCTGAATGCTTGTAGGCCCTCAAAGACTGCCAAGCAAACATTTCATGAAAGGTTGGTTAGTTGTGAAATAAATGGACAATCAGGATGGAGACTACTTAGTGCTGAAGTAAAAAACACATATTAATACTGTACTTTGTATTTTAGGCAAAATCTGCCAGAAATAAATGTATTTAATTTAACATGGACCTAATATGAATGGATGAATGAATGAATGAAGCATTTAATAAACACTTTAAAATGTGTGCAAAGTGCTAGGGTAGGCCCTGGGGTTGCAAATAGAAAAATTAGACAGTCCCTGACAGAGACAGACAGATAGACAGAGACAGAGACAGAGACAGAGACAGACAGAGACAGAGAGAGAAACAGACAGAGAATGGATGTCCAAACTGACATAGTCCACTTCTGCTTTCAAACTTCTCCCTACCCCAAGATGATTTAGGATGATATTTATAAGAATCTTGAACAAGGAAAAGATGAGAGTGTTATTAAAATACAGTTTTGCATTCACATTATAGAAGTTATTATTTAATTCCTTCCTTGACAACTCCAGGTGTTCTCTGATCATTATCTTAATGTTTTCTGAGTGAAAGAGGGCCCTTCCATTAGTTAGTTCCATTAGTTGGTTAGATTCAAGGGATGGAGAATGCAGGGCTCTAAACAAGCTAAGTTTGTCCCACTCTTAATCCATTTCCCTGGGAAGGACCTTTTGATCTCTACAGTCTACACACTTTCAAACAGAGAAATGTCCAGAAAAGATTTTTATACTAGAGACATATTAATATTTTGAAAGTTTTGACATTCTTCCTCTTCTACTCCAACTACTGACCTGCCTGGCTTCCTTTAAGTCCCAACTAAAACCCCACCTTCTATAGGAAGCCTTCCCCAAATGCTCTTAACTCCAGTGCACCAATTGCCTCACTAAAAAAAAAAAATAAATAAATAAATAAATAAATAAAAAGCATCAGTAAACATTGTTTTGAGTTTATGGAGCCTTAGAACCTGCTGATATATTTCAGTAACACTATTGGGTCTTTTTTTTTTTTTAAATAATATTTCTTTTCCTCCAGTTACAATTTTTTGTTTGTTTTTTGGTGAGGCAATTGGGGTTAAGTGACTTGCCCAGGGTCACACAGCTAGTAAGTGCCAAGTGTCTGAGGCCAGATTTGAACTCAGGTCCTCCTGACTCCAGGACCAGGGCTCTACCCAATGCGCCACATAGCTGCCCCACTAGTTACAATTTTTAACATTCATTTTTTTTTTAATTTGAGTTCCAAATTTTCTCTCTCCCTTTTTCACCTCTTCCCTCCCTGAGATAAGCAATTTTATATAGGTTATACATGTTTGATTATGTAAAACATATTAGTCATATTAATCATGTGAAAGGAGACACGGACCCAGAGGGGGAAACCCATAGAAAAATGCAGAAAGTGAAAAATAGTATGCCTCAATCTGCATTCAGACTCCATCAGTTCTTGAGGTGGATAGTATTTTTCATCAAAAGGTCTTTGGAATTGTCTTGGTGAGAAGAGCTAAGTCATTCACGGCTGATCATCATACAATATTGCTGTTTCTGTGTACAACATTCTGGCTTTGATCATTTCACTTTGCATCAGTTCATATAAGTCTTTCTAGGTTTTTCTGAAATCAACCTGCTCATCATTTCTTATAGCACAACCGTATTCTATTACAATCATAAGCCACAACTTGTTCTGCCATTCACCGATTGATGGGCATCCCCTCAATTTCCAATTCTTTGCCACTACAAAAGAGGTACTATAAATATTTTTGTACAGATAGGCCTTTCCCCCCATTTTTATCTCTTTGGTATATAGATCTTGTAATGATATTGCTGGATCAAAGAGTATGCACAGCTTTATAGCTCTTTGGGAGCAGTTCCAAATTGCTCTCCAGAATGGTTGGGTCAGTTCACAACTCTACCAACAATGCATTAGTGTCCCCATTTTCCCACATCTTCTCCAACATTTATTATTTTTCTTTTCTGTCATATTAGTCAATCTAATAGGTGTGATGTGGTACCCTCAGAGTTGTTTTAATTTTCATTTCTCTAATCAATAGTGATTTAAAACATTTTTTCACATGATCATAGATAGCTTCAATTTGTGCCCTGGGTCACATCTAGTAAGTGTCTGAGGGGAGATTTTAACTCAGGAAGATGTCTTCCTAACTCCAAGCCTAATACTCTATCCACTGTACCACCTAGCTGTCTTCTGATAAGCCAGTACCAAGTTTCTATATGGCCAGCAAGAAGCCAGTTACATTTCCTCAATTCTGGGATAGTAGAAAGGGATGAGATGAAAGATGCAAGTGAAAGAGGCTTGAGGAAACTAGGTCACCTCAAAGATAAGAACTCACTGACAGTTAAATATTTAACAGCTGTTTTTGCCTGTGCATTATGAGATTGTTTACATTTGGTTGATGGGAAGAGGGGAAAACATGGCATAATGGATTGAGTCCTAGACTTGGGGTTAGGGAACACATGGGTTTGAATTCTACTTCTGACATTAGCTATGTGACCACGAGTGAGTCATTTAACTTCTCCAAGATTCCGTTTTCTCACCTCTAAAATATGGATAATATTTTTGTACCTATGTCAGGTAGTTGTGAGGTTCAAATAAGACAATGCGATGAGTTCTATACATTTCAGGTAATATTAGGCAGGGGTAGGGCTGACCCTGGGTAAAATTTGGGAGTGAACAAATTTTATGACTTCCTAATTCCATGAACCCCTTTAACCTCCCAAGACTTTTGCCCACTTCTAGTTCTCTGTGCTCCTTTCCCTCTCCCTACGCCAATCCCCCCAACTCCATCCATGGCTCTGGATTTCCTCATGTTGTTGTGCGGCTACCAAAATATTTTAAGGGAAAAAGCACTGGATTTGAAGTCAGGTAAGACAGTTGATCAAATCCCACCTATACACCAATGGACAAGTCAATTGTTACAAGTTAGATTATATAAATCATCTCAAGTGTTTTACAAACCTTAAAGCATATGTGTGTGTATATGTATATATAGTAGCAGGCCTCCACCAGTTGCGGAGGACCATGGATCAGCGCCTTGAAGAGCCACAGGCCACAGTGTGGCTGTGCAGTCTGATCCAGGAGCCGCAGCTCCTGAGTGACTGGTTGTATCTACCCCATGAGGAGTGGCTGGAGTGTCCTCTCCAGGGTGCTGGCCTGGGCAGATCAATATGGAAAACAAGCTGTTGGGGCAGCTAGGTGGCACAGTGGATAAAGCACTGGACTTGGATTCAGGAGGACCTGGGTTCAAATCCGGCCTCAAACACTTGACACTTATTAGCTGTGTGACCCTGGGCAAGTCACTTAACCCTCATTGCCCCACCAAAAAAAAAAACAAAACAAAACAAGCTGTTGCCCATGCAGCAGGTTTTCCGTCTCCGAAACATTGGTGGATCCAAAGGAGAGGCAGAGCCAATACAGTTTGGCACTAGTGCCACCACAGGAGTTGCCAGAGGGATGTGATGTCCAACATCCAACTGCCTAAGGGACTCCAACTCCTGATTTTTCCTCGGGGTTAACTCCCAAAGCCTTTCCCATATATGGGTATAGCCGCAAGGCAGCAGAGGTTTAAAATCAGGGTTTCCTTCCCCCAGGCGGGTTGCCTGCCAAGGCTAAGGAGCACCACCTGCCAGAAGCAACTGCTTTTAAAGCACCAGTGACTCGCCTTCGCCCCTTCTCCTGTTACTGGAAACAGTTCCGCCACGAGAAGGCCAGGAGTTGGGCTTCAGTTGTCAGAGGCTATTTGAGACGCACGCTATTGTAGCATTTTATAGAGAGTGGGAGCTTATCCCCACTCCCACCCCAGCATGACAAACCTTTGGAATATATATATACACACACACACACATACACACAATACACATCTGCCTATCTGTACAATAATATATGTGTGTGTGTATATATATACACACATATACATATACACACATATACATGCATACACACACACACACACACACACACACACATATATAGTAGCACTGTAGTTAAAGGTAAAATATTCCAAAAATACTTTACTGTTTCTGTCTTCTAATCTTCATATCACACCCCTGTTCTCTCACTTGGTTGTTAGAAAAGCCACCTTATAAAGCTAATTCACAGTCAGGCAGAAATAACAGATGGCCACCATCTCCTCTCCCCTGCCCTCTTATCCTATCAGGGGATGCTTGTTTGTTGTTTTTTGTTGCTGTTGTGTGTTCTTTGAGGGGGCTGACATATAATTTTACCAGTTTATCCCAAGTTGGAAATTCTCTAGCAGGTAGCCAAGTGGTATAATGATTAGAGCATGGGGCCTGGAGTCAGGGAGACCTGAGTTAAAATCTGAACTTACTAGCTGTGTGACCCTGAAAAAACAATCACTTAACCTCAGCCTACCTCATTTTCCTTGTACTGAATATCAAATGGGGATAACAATAGCACCTACCTCCCATCTTAGAACAGTGCCTGGTGCATAGTAGATACTATATCAATGTCAGCTAATATTAGTATTATTGTTGTTGTCATTATTATTATCTGTAACTCAGAGTCTTAGATGGCAGGAGGCACTGATAGGTTAAATTATTTGCCTATGATTCCCCCAGTTAGCGTATGTCAGAGGTAGGCCTTAACTCAGGTCTTCTTGTCCTCAAGATTAGTTTTCTCCTTTACCTAGAGGTTATGCTGCCTCACATTTGTTTGTTCACCCAAATGAATCACTGAATGATAGAATTTCAGACAGTTTGGTTTTGAGACAGGACCTTTTATTTCATTATTATAGGAGACCCCCTGTGTGGAAACTCCCTTTATCAATTGGGCAAAACCTTCTTCTTTTTTTTTAAGTGTTTGATTATTTTCCAGTTACATATAAGGAGAGTTTTCAACATTTGTTTTCATAGTATTTTTAGTTCCAAACTTTTCTCCCACCCTCCCTTCCCTCCCTCCTCCCCAAGATGGAAAGCAGTCTGATATAGGTTATATATGTACAATCACATTAAACATATTTCTGCATTAGTCATCTTGTGAAAGAAGAATCAGAGCACAAGGGAAAACCCTCAAAAAAGAAGGAAAAAAAGAACAGTACAAAAGTAGAAACAGTATGGTTCAATCTGAATTTATCATTCATAGTTCTTTTTTTTCTGGATGTTGTAAACATTTTCTATCATGAGTTCTTTGAAACTGTTTTGGATCATTGCACTGCTGAGAAGAGCCAAGTCTATCACCAATGTTCATCATACAATGTTGCCGTTACTGGGTACAATGTTCTCCTGGTACTGCTCCTCTCAGTCAGCATAAGTTCATGTAAGTCCTTCCAGGTTTTTCTGAACTCCTCCTGCTCATCATTTCTTACATTACAATAGTATTCCATTACGTTAATATACCACAACTTGTTTAGCCATTCCCCTACTGATGGGCATTTCCTCGATTTCCAATTCTTTGCCACCACAAAGAGAACGGCTATAAATATTTTTGTACATGTGGGTAAAACCTTCTAGTCTTACAGTGTTCCTTTGGGCACTTAGAGATTAAATGACTGGCCCAGGGTCACACAGACAGAGGCAAGGTTGAAAGCCAGGCCTTCCTTACTCTAAGGCCAATATTAAATTCACTTAAATTTGGTGCACCTCTTTAAGCTGTATGGAAAAGCTACTTGGAAGCATGGTGGACATCTCAGGGCCCACACACCACTATGTGTCACAACATTATCTTAACTTGCCTATCTGTCCCTAAATACTCTTGCAGACTCTAATCCCTTTCACTAATGAAGGAACAAAGAGTGACTACTCTTCTTCCTGATCCCCAACCAGGTTCCTGTAGAGAGCCAGGGGCCTTAACCATTCTCTCCTCCTTTGATCTTTGTCTTTCAAGGAACAGAGAAACTTTTGCTGTAGAGAAAAAAAGGCTTCTGTGAGAAAATGGGTAGCTGTCTCCTTTCAATGTGGATATAACAGTCAATCATACTCCTCCTGACCTGTTTGTAGGACAAAGGTCTCAGATCCCCTCCTCCCCCTCAGGCTAATAAAATCACATGGTTCAAGGAGCCCTGGTCTCAATAAGGTCTGCTCCAGAGTAGTGTCCATATAAGGAAGTATAAGGTCCACTCCTGAGTTATGCCCATACAAGGAAGAGGGGTGGGAATACTTCATTCCGATTAGCTAGTTTTTGTGAGTAGATTGTAACTCTTGAGTAATCGGACCAATGATGAAAAAGGGGAGGGTCCATTCACATTAGGGACTAGGGTATAAAACAGGGCCTGTGAGCTGCCTTTCTTTGCACCCACTAGCTGCACACTAGGGTGCCTCCTTCTCACGAGAAGGAAATAAAGAGCCTTTGTCACATCGCTGCTGAGTTCCTAAGAATTATTGAGCCAAAAAAAAAAAGAAGAATTATTGAGAAGAGGAATGATTTTTCTCTCACAGCTTCCTAGTCCTAAATCAAAACAAATCCCAGGACCCTAGGATTTCTCCTACCCAGGTTCCCACTACCCTAGTCAGAGAAACAGATCCCCTAAGGATTCAGCTGAGTTTCAGAGCTTCCTCCCCTATTCCATCTCCCTCTCTTGGGGCCATATGCAATAATTTTGCATGTAAGGATCTGAAATAGTAATTGTCAAGGAAGGAGTATTCCAGCTAAGGCACCACAGATCTCAGACAAGGAAGTGCCTCAATATGGTCATGGTTCTGCCCCTCTCACTCCTGCACAATAGACCGCAGAATAGATAGGTTATTTTGAGCCTATTGTGACTCTGATTCCCTTGGTTACTCCCCAGGGCAAGACTGAAAACCAACCCTAAAGAAAGTTATCTCTATCCCTAGCCCTGGTCTGGGTAGGATTCATAGCATGAAAGGGGGTTATCTCAGGATTTGTATAGGATCAGAAAAGTTGGGCTGGCAGCTTATCTGTCCCTTCTCCCAAGCCACTAACTAAATACAACAAATAACCAATTAATATCCCCTTGAAGGTTGAGGGTGGAGGAGAGAATTGGGCCATCAGTCTTCATAATTTGTTGTTCATGTATCACAACTATCTGTTCGAACAGTAGGATTACCTGTTCATAACTTAAAAAAAAACTATAGGTCAGGGGCAGCTAGGTGGTGCAGTGGATAAAGCACCGGCCCTTCATTCAGGAGTATCTGAGTTCAAATCTGACCTCAGACACTTAACACTTACTAGCTGTGTGACCCTGGGCAAATCACTTAACCTTCATTGCCCTAAAAAAACCAAAAAAAGCCCCCCCAAACTAGGTCACATCAAAATAGATATCTAACCTTTTCCCCAAAAAATCACAGGAATAAAGAAAAAGGACTATCTACTGTCAACCTTTCCAAAGTGGTGAGCTGAGATTTCATTTGCTCAGTCTTGCAAGAGCATCAAGAAAGGGTAGTGGCGGGGCGGCTAGGTGGCACAGTGGATAAAGCACTGGTCCTGGATTCAGGAGGACCTGAGTTCAAATCTGGCCTCAGACACTTGACACTTACTAGCTGTGTGACCCTGGGCAAGTCACCAAACTCCCATTGCCCTGCCAAAAAAAGAAGGGGTAGTGGCAGCTCTCCTCTCACTCAAAAAATGGAGAAGTGGCATGGGGGTGGGGGTGGAGAAGGAATCTTTATCTCTATGCCTCTATCCAAAATTCCAGCCATCATTGCCACTGAAAATGAGTTCTCCTGCCAGAAGTTGTTGAATGAATTAACGTTATAAGAACTGATTTGGCACAGTGCTAAAAGTTACCCCAATGTTGCCACCTAACTTTACTTCCTTGAATTTCATCTCCCTCTTGTAATGATTGGAATGACGCCACCTACTGGAGACTTGCTGTGGAGAGCTCCACCATGAGGAAAATGCCTCAGAGGCATTGTGGCTTTTCCTTGGCGTCAGGAAATGACGTTTGCTCATGGGTGCTGTCTATCAAGTCTACCAGCCAATCAACTGGAGGAGCCTCCTATGGTCTGGGAGGAGACAGGAAGGAGGAAAGGGAGCCTGCGCAGGGAGCGCTGCCCTTTTTGGCTTCCGGACTTGATGGTGGTGGCGGCAGAGGACTTCACAGGAGATTTGAGGAAAGATAGGAATGCCAGGCTGTTAGAATTCTGTTCTCAATCTTTTTTCTTTCTATTTTCCAATAAACCCTTAAAAACCTAAACTCGTTTTATCAGTGATTTTTAGTCAGTTTCCCCCAAACTGGGGGAACACATTAGAATCCAAATTTAGAATCTTAAATTACACACTCTTCAAATCAAGTTAATAATTATTTACTGAGCCTGTGCTAGACACAGTGTGCAAAGGACAAAGGATGTGATTTCTTATGTCCTTGCTTTCAATAACCCTTTAATTCAGTGGTAAGACAAAGTTTTAAACACATGAAACTAATAGGTATTCTATAATCAAGTGTTAAATTTTTTAATAAAAACTATGAGTGCTATCAAAGTTCAGCAACATGAAGAGATCGATATGACCTTGAGTACTAGAAAAGGGTTTGTGAAAGAGGAAAGACATGGTTAACTTCTACACAAAGTGAGTTATACAAATATGGTCCTTATCCTTTAGGAATATATGATATAAAATGGAAAAGTATAAACTATACCTACTATGACTCCTTTTTACTTAGTATCTAAAGTTTCCCCCAAATTAAGTAGAAATGACAAATTTGGCAATGGATTCTATACAATATACTATTTTAAAAATGGTTTCATATAAATACTTCAAACTAGAACACTTAACAGAGTATCATAAAAATAATTCATAAGCAGTGGTCACCCAACTTTTGTTGAAGGAAGATTATGATGAGGAAGTGGGGAAGGTAGAAGGAGTAGTCATTTGGAGGTATTAGATAATGAACTTGGTTTTGTATGTGGTGACTGAAATGATGGTAGGGCATACACGTAGTAATGTCCTATAGGCTGCTGAACATATAGAATTGAGGGTTGGTGGAGATTTCTTGGTTAGGAATATAGAATCACTTCTCTAGAAGTAAAACAAAAAGCTTGAAAGTACTGGTTTTATTTGTTCATTAGGTGAGATTGGTTATACTATTTCTTACTTATTCCCCACTTTTTTTTTTTTGCAGGGTAATGAGGGTTAAGTGACTTGCCCAGGGTCACACAGCTAGTAAGTGTCAAGTGTCTGAGGCCGGATTTGAACTCAGGTCCTCCTGAATCCAGGGCCAGTGCTTTATCCACAGCACCACTTAGCTGCCCCCTATCCCCTGCTTTTTTTGTGAACAGTATTTAGTACTCCAAGTATCATTAGGTAAACTTTTACATTCAGCCCCTATCCAAATACTACATCCACTATGAATATTGACTTAGAGCCATAGGAACCACAGATGCCAAAAGAGAGAAAACACTAGAGCCTTAAATTACAATTTCATCCTTGATTTTTCAAGGTCTTTATGACTAAAAATGTACTAGATCCCAATTAGTATGTAGTTTGACTTTCCCTGGATAGCTCTGACACCTCTTTTTAGTCTTAAATTTATCTCTAAAGGCTATTTTCAAAGAAATCACTAGGTGGCACTTTGTGATTTATTAAAATGATAAAACCCTTTACAAGGTGGAAGATTGCTACCTTAATTCATGTTTATGCCACTGGATGAATGGTACCTTTAAGAGTCAATGTCTATTAACTGTGAAAAGATAAATATGTAGATATGTAAATAATGGATAGTATATTAAAATCCTAAATTACCAAAGTAACAAATTAGAGGATATTTGGTTTACAAAAATAAGTCACCCGTGGTTTCCTTTAAATTGCCAACTCTAGAAAGTTCATTTAAAATGCGATTCAAATTATCATTACTTAATTTACACACAATCTTTTGGGAACATATATATTTGCTAAAGAGGGAGAAAAATATTAGCACTAAACATGGCTACTTTACTAAATAGTTTTGTATACTTCTATTGGGAGGGGAGGGGGAAGAACAGGGAAAGGAAAAATTACATCTGTAGTTCCTGCCTTTTGAATGGCAAAATAAAGATTTGTAAATAAATGTCTGGTTTTAAGAAATTTGTTCTCTTTTCTCTCATTGAATTATTGTGACTTTGGATATGTTATTGAACCCTTCCTCTCAGTTTTACCCTCTGAAAGAGAGAATGCAAAACTTCTAACATGAATGTTGATTGAAAAGTGCTGATAAAGAATATTTTTATTGCTAAATATTAATCAATGTACTCTTGGAATTAGAAAGGGCCTTAGAGATCTTCAGATCCAATCTTCTCATTTTACAAGTCAGGAAACTAAGCCCAGAAAAGTTAAGTGATTTGCCTAAGATCCCACAGCAAACTAATGGCCAGCAGGACTTAAACCTAGGCTTTCTGATGCTTAATCTAGTGCTCTTCCCACTCTATGACACTGTCTCCTACATACCAGTTACCAATACCTCAATTATTTCACCTGTCTTTGGTGGACACAGTGAGAATATAGACTTTGAACCATCAGACACTATTTCTACCTCTGTTTACACAGCTAGGCCATTGTTTTATCTCACCAGTTTTCATTGACTTATTTAGTATCTCTTTATACAATAAGTTGCTTCTAGTATATCTGAACTTCTATGGAGGTCCTATTTGTGGTTCAATTATAAAAGGAAAGCTCTACACATTATTCTTTCCACCAGAGATTGGGTGACAACAAATCTGCTTTTTACTTTTCATTATGTATCAATATCCTGATATGTAGACCACTATGGGTAGAATTTTAGGGCTGAACATTCTAGCATCTCATTATTAGTCTGTATTGTGGAGATGCTTCTTTATGCTAAATCTTTTATCATAGCCTTCCTAACTCTACTTCTTTGAAGTATTCATTAAAAACTGACATTTTGAAAGTAGTATCCCATATATTTATAAATTTAGCATATTAAAACTTGAAGCTAACATGCTAAACAACACAATTGTTGGGAAATCACAAACAGAAGGAAAAGAGTAATCATAGGAGGTATAGACTATAAATTACCATTTTATGTAATAAATTCCCAAAGGGTGGGGACTATGTCTATAAACTTTCCTTTGTACAGAACCTGGCCAAGTGAAACATATAAACAGGCATGTAATAAATGCTTCTTTTAAAATTATTATAAACAAAATCACCATCAATAAAGACAAATAAACATATAAATAAGTTATGATACCTTACATTTAACAAAGTAGAACCAGATCAATTAACAAGAAACAAACAAAAATATGTTGTATTCTTTCTCTTTCCAAGTCCCTATGAAATTCCACTACTTTTGACTATTTAAAAAATACAGTTAAAGTCAAAATGTAGACCCTTTTGGTTTTGCTGATCTCACATTACAGCATGTGTCTTTCCATATTTTTTGTACTTCATATTTATCATTTTTGTGACACCATAATCTGTTACAATAATATAATGTAATATGTTCAACCATTCTCCAAACATTGGTCACACAGGCTATTTTCAGTTTTTGGCTATGATAAAGTGATTGTAAATATTTTTGCACATATAGGTGCCTTCTTATTTCTGACTTTTTAAAGATACAATCCTAGAGAGGAGTCAAGAGTTATGATTAACTTTGTGACTCATTGTATTCTGTCATATTGTTCTCCAAAATGTTTTCACCATTCCTAGTCCCATCAAGAAAGTAGACTGCCTGCTTTTTACATTGCTCTGCCAACATAGAGTTTTATCTTCCCCCTCCCCAATTTTTGCCTTGCTAAAGGATACAAGGTAATTTCATAAAATTATCTTGACTTTCATTTTGTTATTAGGGAATTTCAACATCTTTCAACATGGTTATTAGCAGCCTATATTTTCTACTTTCAAAATTATCTATGTTCTTTTACCTTTGTCCTTTGAATATTTGTCAAATTTGACAAGTATGTCCTTTGACATATTTGGAAAATATGTATTACTCTTTTAGCTATGTATCAGTCCTGATAGATGTTGGATATTGTCTTTATTTATCCCCTCTCTCTCTCTGTATATATATATATATATGTACACACACAAATATAAATATATCCTACAGGTAGAGTATACCTATTGGTCAGATCCAAAACTGGGTCAAGAACTTGTAGAACTCAGACCAGGAGGCCCAAACATAAAATCTGAAGTCAGGAGGTAGGATGGAAGAATGAGCAAACAAAAAAAGGATCCCACAATAAAAGCTATTATGGTAATGGGACACATGAAAGATAAGCCCAGAAGAAGAAAATTATTTCAAAACATTTATAAGCAAAACCTCAAAGTAAAATATAGCTTAGGTATAAACTCAATCAGAATTCCTGAAATAAACAAAGCACATTTTTTTAAGAATCAAAAATGTTTTTATATTTGAAATGAGAGTGCTAGAGGAAAAAATTTTGAAAAAAAGAATTTTGGAATTTTGGAAGAAAGAATTGGAAAGAGAATTGTCAACTTAGCACAAAAGATACAAACTCCCTGAAAATAAGAATGGATCAAATAGAAAACAGATCTATGAGAAAATAAGAAATATTAAAAGCAAAGTCAAAAGACTAGGGAAAAAGGAAGAAAATGTAAGGTATCGCACAGCATAACAACAACAACAAAACCCAACCTGGAAAACAGATCATGAAGAGGTAAAGAATCACCAGACTCCCTGAAAGCTATGACATCATATTTTAAGAAACTACAAAAGAAAACTGCACAAATCTCTTAGATCCAAAGGCCAATGTGGAAACAACCCTCCAATCACCTCCTGAAAGAAAATCCAAATGAAAACTCTCAGGAATATTGTGGCCCAAATTCAGAAGCTTCCAGATCAAAGGCGGGAGTGGGGGTGGGGGGAAGGGGACAGGGGACTGCAAGAATCCAAAAAGAAAAAATTTAAGTACCAAGGAGTCACAGTCAGAATCACACAAGATTTAGCAATCACAGCCACAGAGGAGAGAGTTTGAAATATTCCAGAAGGCCACAAATATAGGTTTATAACCAAGCATAACTTAACCAGAAAAACTGAAGGGGGGAGGAGGATGGAAATGTACCAATAATGAAATATAGGACTTCATTCATGATGTTTTCATAAATAAAATGAAGACTACAACTACATAGAATTTCTAAAGTGGAAACACAGGAGTTACAAGAAACATAAAAAGGTTAAACTTAAGCAAACAATCATAAGCAACTAAAAAAGGATAAACTGTTTACATGTTAATATGGGGATCATATCATTATCAGAGGGGTCATCTAATTAGATAGAAGGCCTGGGAGTGGTTCTATTATGTCTTGACGATCTTAAAAGAAGAATAGAAAGGGAGGGACAGGAAGACACTATGGGGGAAAAGGGAAAGAATGGAATGGGGAAATTATCTCACATTATCAGGGGGTACAAATAATTGTCTATACAAAGAAGAAGGATTGGGGAAAACAGTTAAAACTTTGGCTTCACTTTCATCTGACTGGGTCAAAAGAGTGAAAAATATACACAAAGAGTAAGGTACAGAAATATAATTTTTTCAGCAAGGAAACTGAAGACAGAGAGGAGAAAGAAGAGAGAGGATATGAGGGAATATAAATTAAGGGAAGAATTAGTCCTAAGCAAAACTAAGTGTAAATAAAAATATTTATAGAAGTTCTTTTTACAGTGTCAAAGAATTAGAAACTGAAGGGGTATTCATCAATTGAAGAATGGCTGAACAATTTATGGAATATAAATGTGATGGAATACTATCATGATGTAAGAAATAAGGAAGAAGATAATTTCAGAGAAACCTGGGAAGACTTATATGAACTGATGCAGAGTGAAATGGGCAGAAATAGGAGAATTTTTTTATACAGTGACAATGTTGTGTTATAAAAACAACTCTGAAAGACATAAGAACTCTGATCAATGCAATGAAAATTATAGTTGTAGACAACTCTTAATAAAACATGCTACCAACTCCTGATATGGAGATGATGGACTCAGAGTATAAGTTGAGGTTTTGGGGGTGGGGGGGTTTGGACATGACCAATACAGGAATTTTTTTTCTTGACTATATCTTTGTTACAGAGGTTTCATTTTTATTTCTTTCTCAATGAGGGGAATAGGGAAGTAAGAGGGACAGAAGGTGGATTTTTATTGACCAAAAAAGTTAACTAAAAAAAGATACATAGATATAATATCATGTCACTGTCTATAAAAAATGGAATGGAGGAGGGCGGCTAGGTGGCACAATGGATAAAGCACCAGCCCTGGATTCAGAAGAACCTGAATTCAAATCTGGACTCAGACACTTGACACTTACTAGCTGTGTGATCCTGGGCAAGTCACTTAACCCTCATTGCCCCACCAAAAATATATATATAAAATGGAATAGGAATATACATCCTCTCCACCAGTTCTTACCCCAACCATCTGCTGGGAGGATAATAACTATGTTTTTAAAAAATTTATATAATCCTATAATGGTACATTTTAACAAAATTAAGAATAAAATGAAAAATACTTCTTACCGTGAACTTCTTTACAGTCGTTGTGAATGAACAGAATAGTCACAAAGGAGCTATTTAGTCAACAAGTCAATACCAAAGAAACCCTAGATCACTTTGGAAAGCTGACATTTGAGACCTAACCTATCTCTATCATATAATTCTTATTCTTTACTTTCTAGTTTTCATATTAAGGCTATTTAAAGACACACTGAGAGAGCCAAAGTCCTGGGATGATACAGATATTCCAAATCTGGCACATAATTGTTTATGCTCTTTGCCAAATTTTTTCTTCTGATTAGAAAAAAAAAGCTCGTTAGGTGCTACAATAAATATAAATACATATGTTAAGCTAGTGGAAGAAAACATTAAAATAGTGAATGTTCATGTTTATGGAATAAACTTTCTAATGCTATATTTAACTCTCTGATGCTATATTTAAGTTAACTTTATTTATTGACTCATAAGTGACTTTATATATCAAACATTATTTATTTATTTGTTTGTTTGTTTATTTTTGGGGGGGCAGGGCAATGCGGATTAAGTGACTTGCCCAGGGTCACACAGCTAGTAAGTGTTAAGTGTCTGAGGCCGGATTTGAACTCAGGTCCTCCTGAATCCAGGGCCGGTGCTCTATCCACTGAGCCACCTAGCTGCCCCCCATCAACTATCTATTAAGGGCTTAATATGTACCTGGCCCTAAAGGAAGAGCTATGGGCAGGGGAAAACAAAGAAAAACGTGTGTGTGTGTGTGTGTGTGTGTGTGTGTGTGTGTGTGTGTGTGTGTATTTTCATATTATGGCTATTTAGGAGGAAGGAGGGAAGAGGGGCCAGAAGCATTTAATAAATGCTTACTATGTACCAGGCACTGTGCTGAACACTTTACAAATATTAGCTCATTTGAGATAGTAGTGGGATGCATGACTGACTAAATAAGGTGGGGCCTTAAATAACTGCAGGATGAAGACTTTGGACTTGGTTGTTTAAGCAATGAGAAGCCATTGTAGGTTCTTAAGTAGTTGTATAAAGGTATTGCAAGAAATAATTATAATAATCACTATCTTGGGGGACCCAGTTATCTCCCCTTCTTTCTTAGTTCTTTTTCCCCACCCTATGACCCACTCCAAAGGCAAGTTCTCCTTGAAAGTAAAATTCATCTGGGTCAAAACTGACCCAAGCTTACAAAGGAGTCTTGGGTGGATACAGATTATTTTGTCTAGAAAGCTAAAGGACTTTACGGATGAGATTTGGCCTGTATAACCACACCTAGATGGAAACTTTTTTGGGTGAGGGGTCCACATTTCTTCTCTGATGTCATCTAAGTCAAGGATCCCTGGACTTCATTTTAATATAACCTACCTCCAATCATGTCAAAGAATTAGATTTGATTGCTTTACGATGGACCTCCTACAGTTGGAAGGGTATATGACAGTGACCCCACTGCCATCAGGGGTCTTTGGTCTGTGAGAGATGGCCAATAGATATCCTTTTATTAATAACCTGCCAGCCTACTAATAAAATGATTAAATTGCCTAGAAACAATGTCTGCCATATATTTAATCATCACAGTATTTCAGAAAGATTATATGGTTTAAAAAAAGAAGAAGAAAGAAAGAAAAAAAAGAAGATGATGTGGTGGTGGAGCACAAACCAAATTGGAGCTGATAGAGCCTAGAGGCTGAGAAACTAGCTAGAAAGCTATGCTTAAATAGTGATGAATTCTAAAAAGAATGGGGAAGAATCTGAGATACATAACTAAGAATCAGTATTTAAGGATGTTAAATATTAATGTGTTGGGCTTTCCCATTGCAAAGTTGCTACATGTAAGGTGGCTAAAATTCTAGCTAAACTGTCTAAAAATCTAATGAGTGGAGGGCAGCTACATGGCGCAGTGGATAGAGCACTGGCCCTGGATTCAGGAGTACCTGAGTTCAAATCCGGCCTCAGACACTTGACACATACTAGCTGTGTGATCCTGGGCAAGTCACTTAACCCCCATTGCCCTGCAAAAAAAAAAAAAAAGAAAAAAGAAAAAAAGAAAGAAAATCTAATGAGTGGTCACCATAAATTATAAGCTTTAGCAAGAGTTTAGACTTTTAAGTATTTATTAAGGAGCATAAGAATTTGGTGAGGAGAGAGAAATAGGCCAATATGCCTTCATCTATCTAAGGGAGCCAGCATCTCTGCTCTACTCCACACGACATCTGGGTGAAAGAGAGAGACCCCTTGCTCCCTCCTCCTCCCAGAAACCTTTCATGAAACCAGAAAAAGGGCTGTCCACACATACACAGCTCCAAGCTAATTGGCTGATAGCTTTGATCAACAGTACCCACTAAGAAACTTCACTTCCTGACGCCAAGGCCACATGGTTATGTCTTCAGGCCGGAGCTCACAAAATGTTCCTCCCAGCAGGGGGCATTATTCCAACTCTCACACCATTCTAAAGGGAGCTCTAGTGGCATGTGTGCTGATATCTGGACAACAAAGTTCCTTCACAATTGTGGCTATCATGTTAGGAACAAAATGAGAGATTCTGGCTTCATTTTCTGATACTTCACTGGCCTTCTTAAGAACAGTGGAAGAAAATCTTGCTGCTCTGATTTCTTCATCCTATTCTCACACTCCTTGAAAAGACATTACTAATGTTTCCTAGTCCAGCACCAGGCAACTCCCATACTTTGTCACTGACTACTTAGGTGACAAGCTATTCATGCTGTTTGTTCCTATACCACAGCAACAAGAGTCAAAGAATAGAGTCAATGAAGCCAATGCCTTGGAGATTCCTGAGTGAAAAGACAAGTACAAGGAGATTCAAGGGATCCCATTTGGTATTATCCACCATGACAGACTGATTAGAAGATATCACACTCTTCAGGCCATACTAGGCTATGAGCTCCAGGATGCCAGAGGCACCAGGAGAGTCCATTTCTATAGCTATTGTAGATAGGACTTACTCACCTTCTACCTGGAACTCCATGTCTTTAAAGAAGGTGGTTCAAGGTCCAGGGAATCAAAGAAACCAGGGAAGGGTGAAAGATCCAAAACAAAATCCATGAAGGCTTACATACAAAGAAATTGTACTAAACATATGATGAGAGAAATGACAACAGCATACATCCTACCTGGAACTGTCATTCCAAACACTGAAACCGTGTCTGTTGGTATCATGGCTAGAGTTATCACAGGGACCATTATTTTCATCTCCATTTCCATTGTTGCTATATCTTGAAGGGATTAGTCACCTCTAGAGTAACCAAAACTTCCAAAAGCAGTGGGAAGGCTTCAGACAGTCCTCTGTTCTTGGACAATGGAGTCTTGGAAAATTTTTGAGCAGAGGAATAAAGAGTCATTTAATATGAATGATGAGCACACCTGCATAGACTTGTGTACAGGGTGTACCCAGGGACACACTAATGTCTCTTTAAAAAATCATATTTTGTATTTTGTTTTTAAAGTTTATATTTTAGGGAAGTTTTAAAAAATTCCATTTAGCTCAATATTAGCTTCTTCAGTTTGATGAATAAAAAGTATATATATATATATATATGTATATATATATAATGATTAAATATTCAATATGTTCAATAAATTTCTTAAAAATATAATTCCTAATGAAATGTTTGTTCTGTATGTGCCTGTAGTCACCAGATTGTCCCCTCTCTGCTGGAAATTCTGACACCACAGAGAGAAATGTTGCATTAACTTTGCCACACCAATATTCCAAATGGAATGAAAGATTAGTTTCCCCAAATTCCATTAATAACAAGGTTCTTTCCACCCAGCACTACCATTCCCCTATTGGTAACTTGTAACATGAGTCTATTCCTAACCAGGAGAAAGTTTCTCCAGTAGAAAGGGTAGGGAGGGTTTCATTTGTTACTTTGTAGCCTCAGCACCAAACCCAGTGCTTTACACAGAGGAAGAACTTAACAAATGTTTGTTTAGTTGAATTGACAGGAAAATAAACGAAAGCTGAATTTCACCCAAAGGGTAATAGAAAGGTACAGGGGGATGAGGGCTCAGGCAAACTGTAGCATATCACCAGTGAAGAATTATATAGCAGAAGCAGTTTAAAAGTGTAACGATTGGAATAACGCCACCTGCTGGATACTTACTGTAGAAGAGTTCTGCCCATGAAGCAAAGGTCTTTGAGGGCAAGACCAGGCTTCAGGAAGTGACGCGGACTAGTGGGAGGAGGAAGGAAGAGACTGGCGCTCGGTCTCACTCTCTTTCCTGGGGACGCTGGCGGAGAAGGGAGCTAAAAATGTGCTCTCCCTTTAATAGATAGAAATCTAGGCCTTTCTCTCTCTCTTTACCAAATTCTTGTTTTCCTTAATAAATGCTTAAAAGCCTAACTCTTGCTAAAGCTTATAATTTATTGGCGACCACTCATTAGATATTTTAGACAGACTAGCTAGAATTTTAGCCCTTAACAAAAGATACCACCAAATAGAGGTATAATTGGAAAAAGAAGGGGGCTAATGAGAATGACGGTTGACAGGACAACATCACACTCCCTCTGATATCCACACAAAGTCATGCCATCTAGAGAAAGGTCCCTAGCATGCTGGGTGGCTCTTTAGTAGAGGACTGAGGGGTTACACAGAATGAGAAAGAGCACCTTCAGAATTACTATCTGCTGCTGCTGTTACAAATACTACTGCCTATAGGTCCTGGTGCCATCTTTAGAGATGTCCCCCAAGCCAGCAAGCTAATGTAGAAATACTCCATGTTTTGTGTTCCTTTCTATTTTAAATCACCCTCATGCTTCTAGCAACCTTTAGTTGGTAGTTTCTGCCATATACCTTTGGACCATAGCATTCTGGGAAAGTGTTTTCCCCCCAATAATCTGCCTGTTGCAACACCCACATGCATGTGGGGACAGGAAGAAGGAGGAAGGGCTCTGCTATATTCCAGCTCTTGTTCATGCTTACTACAGACACCAGGGCAAAATCTGGCCCAGCCATCTGTTATGCCTCCCACACACGGAATATCACTAAGCATCCTCTTTTTTTTTTTTTTTGGCCTTGTACAATTACTTGGTGATACTGGTTAAATCTCTTTTCACCTGGAAGTCATTTTCAGTATGAAGTTGCCACCAATT
This sequence comes from Dromiciops gliroides, assembly GCF_019393635.1. Lineage (NCBI taxonomy): Eukaryota > Metazoa > Chordata > Mammalia > Microbiotheria > Microbiotheriidae > Dromiciops > Dromiciops gliroides. The sequence continues at coordinate 439,360,067 of NC_057863.1, forward strand.
TGTACCCACCATATAGCTTTTCATTGTTCTCTGGGTTATCTGGAATTCTTTAATTCTTTTGACATTATGATATTCTATGAGCCATCACCACCCAGCATCATGGAGAGGTTACTGGGTATTAAAAAGCTGGGTTTTTATGGTAGGGAACAGATTGTTATATAATAAACTTTTCATTACATAACAAACTGTTTCTTAAAACTAACAGTAACCCTGGGTGCTTGAGGGAGCACTTCATTGGATAAAAGGTAAGAGGAACAACTGATCTTGGAATGTGGCATAGTGATATGTTTTTTAATCCACTTGGCCAGGATTAGGGGAAAGAATGGACAAACCACAATTATGAAAAGTTTGCAGAGCTTTGTTAATAGGAAGAACAATGAGTTGTGATCCTAGGAATAAAGGCCCTTTGAGACAGCAACAAGAATATAAACGCATGAAAGAATAAGAACAGATTCAGGATGGTAAAGCACACCAGAGAACAGAGAAGGGAGAAACAAAAGAATGAAAATTTGAGATTGTTTCCAAGAGACTGGATTTTCATCAGTACATAGGCCCTCTGCCTTGAGGACCAACTGGAAAGAGTACTTCTCTTTGAAGTCAGTAGCCCTGCATTTGAATTCTGGTTCTCCTATTAACTACCTTCAATACATTGGGTAAGTAACTTAATCTCTCTGGGCTTTGTTTTTTCACCTGTAAAATAAGGAGATTGGACTAAATTCAATTCAATTGAATTCAACAAACATTGAGCGTCTAGTTGTGTAAGGCACCGACCTCAAAAGTCCTTTTCGGCTCTGAAAACTATGATCCAGCAATCTTATAACCTCACTTGACCTGCCAACATAATCAATCTGCTCTCCCCTCAGACATAAACAATAAAGACGTCTGGCAGAGGGAAGTGGGCTATTTCTTTTCCCAGACGAATCAGAGAAGCTAAAGCCGACTCTGCCTCTTTAAAACCAGATAGTTCTACCCAGGGGAAGGGCAATTGGGTAACTCTAATCTGGCTATGATGTAAGGCCTCGGTCTACACACCTTAACTATCCAATCTCCCTGGTTTTTATTGAATGCATCAAGACCTTTCAGTGAGGCTTTCTCTACAGGCCTATCTGGCTGCTGACCCTGGATCCCTGCCCCATCTGTAGTTTATCTCTTCTAGATAGACTTCTCAAGAGGCAGTATGGAGAAGTAAATGGCAAAAGTGATCTACCCAAAGTAAGAGAACATGGGTCACTGGCTCTGTGAGCCTGGGCAGATTACTTCACTCTTCTATTTCAATTTCCTAATTTGTAAAATAAGGCAGTTCAGCTAAATGACTTATTGTCTTCCTCCCCCTCCTCCTCCTCCTCAATCCTCTCCCCTTCCTAACTTTCCTATTACTTACTGTTGAGGGCATGACCTGCCCAGTCACCCAGTCTCACAAGCTAGGTGTCATTCATGACTCCTCATTCTCTCTCACCCAACTCCCCATTCAAAGTGTTGCCAAGTCCTGTCATTTCTACCTCGGCAGCATCTCCCTCACACACACTCTTTTCACCTCGGACACTGTCAGCGCCCTGGTGGAGGCCCTCATCACCTCATATCTGGACTATTACAATAGCTTGCTGGTTGATCTCCCTTCCTCAAAGTTCTCCCCACACCAGCCCATTCTCCACTCAGATGCCAAAGGGATCTTCCCCCAGTCAACAAACTCTACTGGCTCCCTATTACCTATCAAATATAAAATTCTCTATTGGGCTTCTAAAGACCTTCATAACCTGGTTCCCTCCCACCTTTGTAGTCTTCTTACACATTATTCCCTGACATGTACTTAGTATGATCCAATGACACTGGCCTCCTCTCTGTTCTTCATACAGAATACTCCATTTCTCAACTCTGGGTGTTTTCACTGACTTCCCTGGAGTTGTCTCTCTCCTTGTCCTTCTGCCTCCTGGCTTCTTCAAGTCTCACCTAAAATCCCAACTTCTGCAAGAAGTGTCATTCCTCTGAGATTGTCTACCATTTATCCTGAATATAAATACATATATGCACCATATATATACATACACATACATACATATATATCTATATAGACATACATAGATATCGATATAGACACAGATATGCATGTATCTATACATATGTATATATCTATATAGACATATATGTGTATATGTATATAATCTATCTATATCTATATCTTGTTTGTTCATGGTTCTTTGCATGCTGTCTCCTGCATTAAATGGAGAACTTCTTTTAAGGCTGAGACTGTTCTTGCCTTTCTCTGTATCCCCTGGCACATAGTAGGTGCTTCATAAATGCTTATTGAATTGAATCACTTTCCTACCAGGTCTGTAACTCCTATGATCTTTTGATATAACTAGCTGGTGATATCCTTTGCTGCCTAACCACTCACTCCCTGTGTCTAGTCTATTAATATGGGATAAGCTACCCTACCCCACCCCTGTTTAGACTTGTGGCTGTAGAAGGGAAATAAAATGTTGATAAGATGGAGGGTGGTTGAACCATATGACTTCCTTTTCCTTTTAACTATAACATTCTCTTATTATGATATAGGATTGTCATTTTTTAAAAGTTTAATAATGAAAAAAGAATCTTTATGATATAAAGTAAACAAGAACTATGACATAATCTGCCGGGCAGACACTTTCTAGAACAGGAGTTCTCAACCTGGTATCTGTGAACTTGTTCATTTAATATTTTGATAACACTTTCAACATGGTTGGTTTCCTTGGTAATTCCATGTTCTTTATTTTATGCACTTAAAAACATTATTCTAAGATGGACTTTATAGGTTTCACTGGCCTGACAAAGGGGTCCATACACACAAAAAGGTTAAGAACTCCTTTTCTAAAGAATTGAAATAATGATTATGATAACTAGAGCTCACATTTGGGCAGCTAGGTGGCACAGTGGCCAGACTGCCTGAGTTCAAATCCAACCTCAGACACTAGCTCTGTGACCTTGGGCAAATCATTTCACCCTATCTGCCTCATTTTTCCTCATCTTGGGCAACCTTCCACAGCTAAGGAGCTTCTTTGTTGAGGGGGAAAAACCCTGAGACATTATTATATAATGAAAGAGCTTTAAAATTACTTTTTTCTGGGTTTTTATTTGGGGGGTTGTTTTGTTTTGTTGTTTTTACCGTGACATTTATTTTTACTTATTCTCTTTTTACTGGCATGATTATATATGCAAAATTTAATAAGACAAAAATTTCACTAACTGAATTTCTTTTCTGGTTGTTAATAGTATTTGTTTCATTTCATAGTATTTACTCACAATAATTTTATCTAATAGAGGGAGTGTTAGAAAAATGATTTGTCACTTTTGGGTCTTTTTCCCAGGGAGATCATGGAAGGGGGAAAGGGACCCACATGTACAAAAATATTTATAGCTGCTCTTTATGTGGTAGCAAGGAATTGGAAGTTGAGGGGGTGCCCATCAATTGAGGAATGGCTGGACAAGTTGTGGTATATGAATACAATGGAATACTATTGTGCTGTAAGAAATGATGAGCAGGAGGAGTTCAGAGAAACCTGGAGGGTCTTGCGTGGGCTGATGATGAGTGAGATGAGCAGAACCAGAAGAACATTGTACACAGTATCATCAACATTGAGTGTTGACCTACTGTGATGGACTATATTCTTCTCACCAATGCAATGGTACAGAAGAGTTCCAGGGAACTCATGATAGAAGAGGATCTCCAAATCCAAGGGAAAAAAAAAAAAGAACTGTGGAGTATAGATGCTGATTGAACCATACTATTTTTTTTGTTTTGGGTGCTATTGTTTTTTTTTTCTATTTTGAGGTTTTGCATTACTGCTCTGATTTTTTCTCTTATAACAGGATTAATGCAGAAATAGGATTAATGTTATTATGTGTATATATATATGTGTGGATAGATATCTATATGTATATGTATATGTATATAGATATATAGATATAACCTATATCAGATTACCTGCTGTCTAGGGGAGGGGGGAGGGAGGGGAGGGAGGGAGAAAAATCTGAAATTGTAAAGCTTGTATAAACAAAAGTTGAGAACTATCTTTACATGTAACAGAAAAAATAAAATACCTTATATGTAAAAAAAAAAAAGATTTGTTCTAAGAGTCAAATAAATCAAGCAAGACACTAGGCCATGGTCAAGTTTAAATTTCCTGGGGGTTGGTAGTGAGATCCTATGGTGGTGGGTAGAACCTTGAGCTTCAAGAAGCTACTGGGGGGGTGGGGGAGGCTGGCGGTTGGGGAGTGGATTCCTTTTGTCCCAGTGGGTGGAAGCAAGGTGCAGGGGTTCGTGTAGGTCACTTAGTGGGCAGTTTTCCAAATGGCCACCATGGGGAGAGGGATGGTACCCAATTGATTCTTGAGTCAGTTAAGGTGGCAGGATCCTGGGGTCCTTTTCAGAAGAAAGACAGGACTTCCAGTTGCTGAGGAGTATTTCTGTATCTGGGCTCCACTGAGTGGAGGGGTGGAGAGTAGTATTTCATCTGAAATGAAAGTGCTGATCTTGGGATCAGACAGAACTCTGAGGAATGGCATTTGTGGAAAGGGATGTTCTAGGTTTCCTTTCCTGGACAGAGCTCCAAGGGCCTTATGCAGTGCTAGGGGGCAGGTGTAGTCTGGCAGGATACAGACACACACATACACACATGTATGTGTCTTGTGTGTGTTATGTAAATGTGTGTAAATGTGTATGTATTTATATGTACACACCTATAAGTACACATACATGCATGCACACAGATATATATATATATATATATATATATATATATATATATCCTGCCAGACTACATATATATAATATAGTTCAACAAAAGAATCTTTTCATTGACAGTATTTTTATTAGCCATTGTTATTCATTTCATTTCATGATTATTTCTGAGAATAATTTTGTTGTATAGAGGAGAGGAAGGTTGTTTAAAACTAATGCACTCCAGGTGTCAAATTTCCTAGGCCACCCATTGCTCTGAGGTCCCTTTCCACTTTAGATCTTAAGTATTATTTAGGATGAAGGGGAAGATGAGTTAATAATTGTATCTCCTGAAGAAAATCTTAAGGAATTACTAGTAACTGTGCTAGAGCTCCCTAATGGCATGGCCTACTACTATACATTAAGTAGAACATGAACCTTATTCAAAGCAACTTAGTTATCAGCTGTACTGGAAGGACCTCAGTTTCTCCCATAGCATCCAGTCTAAGAATGGATTGATTTCTAAGATTAGAATTATACTGAGGTTGTAATACATCTGTAACATAACCTACTATCCTCCATCTCTATAAAGCAAAACCAAACAAACAAACAAAACACACCCAGAATTTCATATTAGGAGAGGTGTTGCCAAAATGAATTTCTGTTCAATTTAATTAGCAAACATTTATTAAGTATGTACTCCATGTCAAGTACTGTGTAAGATCCTAGGGATACAAAAACAAACACTCTCTCAACTCTCAGGGAATTTATCTTCTAGTCGGGGATACAACCTGTACAAGTCAGTAAAAGGTAATAAAAGAGAGAGCACAGATAGCTAGCAAAATCAGGAAAGGCTTCAGAGAGGAGGTAGCACCTGAGCTGAGTCTTCGGCAATGTCTGGCATCATCATGGGTGCCAAGATGAGGGGCAAGTGCATTCTAGGCTTGGGTTAAAGCCTATCTGAATGCACAGAAATAGAAAAGGGAGTGTAAGACTTCCGTGATAGTTGGCAGTCCAGTTTGGCTAAAATGTAGAGTTTGTGAAGGAGAGAATTATTAAATTCTTTCTTTCAAGTGAAACATTCCCTATGATATTCTTCCCAAACTCTAAATGGCGTTAGCCATAAATCTTTCTACTCCAAGGCTAGATTTTAAAATCTGGGGTTTTTCTTCACTTCCTCTTTCCGCCCTTTCATGGGTGGACTAATTACTAACAGTTCATATTGTTGGGCAAATTATTCAAACTGGAAAATGGTCTATGGCTATAAGTTTTAGGTTTTCTTTAAGAATTGACTATTAAGTGGTTTGTTGAGGAGCAGATTTATTGACATCAATAAGCTATAATTGGTCTCTGTTGGAGGTAAAAATGCATCTTTTCCCTTTTGTGTTCACATTCTTGGTCTGTTCCCCTTTTATAAATATAAGTTGTGGTTAAAGCTAAACCACATGGCTCAAAATGGTAAATGTCTTACAACACGTTATGTTTGATTTCAATGTCATGTTGCTATTTCTTATCTGTCACTGATTTAACTTTTAAGTTTTATATTTTAATTTTGGTTTCCTTGTTTTCTTGTCTCCCATTCTTAATAATGTATTTCTCTGTACTTATAATAGATTTAGCATATAAAGTACTGAATTTACTGGGTATTTTACAGAACAGATTAAAAAAAGCCTCTGTCTATTGCATCTGTCTTATGCCCATATAAGACTTAATTATTTGACAAAGGTGAATATGTCATCCTCATTTTTTGGTCATTTATACCCTTTACCATTTGTGCTTTTGTGAGGAGCCTGCAGTAGTATTATCTTCACAGTTCAGAGAGAAAGTTGCTAAGATATAACATGTATAATGCAACATAAAACCAAAAGTTGAAGGGGAAGGGGCTGTGGGAGGGAACAGAGGAATAAACTTAGACAAACTGAAAAGAGCTAGAAAACTATGAAATGCAAGTGCTTTTAAAAGGTGTAATGGCTTATACCAAAGACCTCTAATATTCCAGACTCACAAGGAACCTAAGCAGCCATGTGGTCTCACCTGTACACCAAATGAAACCCCACTAAAAATTACAAGACAAGTAGTGGTCCAGTCTTTCCTTAGAGACCACTATTGGGATGGAACCCAAAGCATCCCATTCTACTTTTGGACAGCTCTGAGTAAGTTTTTCTTGACATCAAGTCTAAATCTGCCTCTTAGAAATCTAGTTTCCTTCCACCATTTGGTCCTGGTTCTGCCCTCTGTGGCTAAACAGAATACATTGAATATTTCTTCCATATAGCAGCCCTTCAAATACTTGAACACAGCTATCATGCTCCCCTGTGATATCCTTCCTCCAGGCTAACTAACCAATTGATCCTCACATAACATTATTATTCTTGGCTCTTCACAATTCCAGATGCCTTTCTAATTGCAGTTAAGTAGCACAGTCGATAGAGCTGAGCCTGGAGTCAGGAAGACTTGAGTTCAAATTCAGCTTCAGACACTTCCTAGTTCTGTGACCCTATGCAAGTCACTTTACTGTCTGCCTCAGTTTTCACAATTGTAAAATGGGGATAATAATAGCACCTCCCTCTCTGGGTTGCTATGAGGATCAAACGAGATAATTGTAAGGTGCTTAGCCCATAGTGCCTGGCACTATATATTGGCTATTTTTTTTCTTATTCTTATTACATCTCTGGATGCTCTCCAATTTATCAATGTCCCTCCTAAACTGTGGTGCCTGGAACTGAACACAGTACTCCAATTGTGGTCTGATGAGGGGAGAGGAGGGAAGCTATCTATACCTCTCTTAATGCTGCCAATGTTCAGATTAGGGTTTGGGGTTTTTGTTTTGGCTTGTATATTCTAATGCTGAGTCATAGTTGAGCTAGTACACCCAAACTCCCAGGTCTTTTTCAAAGAAACTGCTATCTAACTATGCCTCCCTGAAACTTGTACTTGTGAGGTGGTTTTTTTTTTTTTGTCTGGTTGGGTTTTTTTTTTTTTTGAACCACAGGTGAAACTTATTTATCCTTGCTGGATTTGATCTTATTAGATACAGTACAATGCTATAGGCTAAGAGCTTTTTGTCACCTACTGTTATCAGTCCTTCACAGCTTTGTGTAATTTACACATTTGATAAGCTCTCCATCTATGCTTTTAGCCAAGCCACTGATAAAAATGTCAAATAAAACATGGCCAGGCACATATCCCTGGGACATCTCACTAAAGGCCATTTGCCATCGGTGGATAATCTTTGAGGCCAACCAGTCAATGTGTCCTGAATCCACTTAACATTCCAGCATGGTGGATCACTTAGTCCACAAACATTGAATTAAATCCTCACTATGTGCTAGGCACCAAGTCAAGCTATGGAGCTACACAAAAAAGCAAAAAACAAAAACAAAAAACCCAGTTCCTGCTTTCAAGCAGTTCACATTCTAATGGGGGAGACAACATGCAAACAGCTATGAATAAGCAAGATATATACAGGATAAATTGGAGAAAATCAACAGAAGGAAGCCACTAGCATTAAGGGGCATCGGGAAAGATTTCTTATAGAAGGTGGGATTTTAGCAGCTCAGATGCAATTAAATATTATCATTCAAAAGATAAACTACATTACTTAAACACTCTTTAGTCTTATATGATACATTACTCATGATTTGTTTTTCTCTTACTTAGGGATTATTCCCAACCTACCTGATTTAGTTAGTAGTACTTTGTTGTTCAGTGGTTTTAGTAGTGGCTTCTTCATCACCCCTTTGAGGATTTTCTAGGCAGAGATACTGGAGTGGTTTGCCATTTCCTTCTCCAGTTCATTTTACAGATGAGGAAACTGAGGCCAACAGGGTGGAGTGACTTGTTCAGGTCACACAGCTGGTCCACTTGATCTGGTTCAAAGCTCTAGCCACTCAAGGAAAATTGACAATAGGACTTCAGCAGGAATATGTATGTATGTCAAGTGTCTCTGTCCCCTGCACATTGTTTTCATCATTGACTGACACATTGCTTCTTGTTTTCCAGTAGGGTATTTTTGATTATGTGAACTGAAAAGACCCAAACTTCATGTTCCCCTGCTTAAAAACTTTCAATGTCCTTCGTGTGGTCATTAGCTTTTTTGCAGTTTGATATTTAAAACCCTTCATAGAGTCTGTTTCCAACCTATTCTTCTAGGTTGACTTCGCATTGCTCCCCAGTAAGTTCTTTACTATTCAATTAAACTGGCTACTTTCTGCTTCCCATACACACCCTTTCTATTTTCCTCATGTCTTTGGAAAGGCCATTCTGCCACTCCTGGAATGTTCTCCCTTACTTCTGCCTCTTAACATCCCTAACTCCGTTCCAGAGTCAGCTCCTCTTATCTCTTACCTATCCCCTCCAAGGCCTTTTCTTTTCTTTTCTTTTTTCTTTTGAATAAAAGTATTTTATTATTTTTGAGTTACATGTAGAGATAGTTTTCAACATTTGTTTTTATAAGATTTCCAATTTCCAATTTTTCTCCCTCCCTCGCCCCTCCCCTAGACAGCAGGTAATCTGATATGGGTTATACTTATATAATAACATTAAACATATTTCTGCATTAGTCATGTTATAGGAGAAGGATCAGAGCAAAAAGGAAAAACCTCAAAAAAGAAAAACAACAGCACCAAAAACAAAAGAAATAGTATGGTTCAATCAGCATCCATATTCTACAGTTGGTTTTTTTTGTTTGTTTTTTTTTTTTTTCTGAATTTGGAGAGTCTTTTCCATCACGAGTCCTTTGGAACTTTCTTGTATTGTTGTATTGGTGAGAAGAATCTAGTCTATCACAGTTGATCAACACATAATGTTGATGATACTGTATACAATGTTCTTCTGGTTCTGCTCATCTCACTCCTCATCAGTTCATGCAAGTCCTTCCAGGTTTCTCTAAACTCCTCCTGCTCATTGTTTCTTACAGTGCAATAGAATTCCATTACATTCATATACCACAACTTGTTCAGCCATTCCCCAACTGATGGACAGCCCCTCAATTTCCAATTCCTTGCCACCACAAAAAGAGCAACTATAAATATTTTTGTACATATGGGTCCTTTTCCCTTTTTTATGATCTCTTTGGGGAAAAGACCCCAAAGTGGTATTGCTGGATCAAAGGGTATGCACAGTTTTATAGCCCTTTGGCCATAATTCCAAATTGCTCTCCAGAATGGTTGGATCAGTTCACAGCTCCACCAACAATGTATTAGAGTTCCAATTTTTCCACAGCTTCTCCAACATTTATTATTTTCCTTTTTTGTCATATTAGCCAATCTGATAGGTGTCAGGTGGTACCTCAGAGTTATTTTAATTTGCATCTCTCTAATCAATAGTGATTTAGAGCATTTTTCTCATATGGCAATAGATAGCTTTGATTTCTTCATCAGAAAACAGCCTGTTCATATCCTTTCTTTTTTTCTTTTCTTTTTTTTTAGTGAGGCAATTGGGGTTAAGTGACTTGCCCAGGGTCACACAGCTAGTAAGTATTAAGTGTCTGAGGCCGGATTTGAACCCAGGTACTCCTGACTCCAGGGCCGGTGCTCTATCCACTGCGCCACCTAGCTGCCCCATGTTCATATCCTTTGACCATTTCTCCATTGGGGAATGACTTAGATTCTTATAAATTTGATTTAGTTTCCGATATATTATAGAAACGAGGCCTTTATCAAAAGTACTGACCATAAAAATTGTTTCCCAGCTTTCTGCCTCCCTTCTAGTTTTGGATGCATTGCTTCTGTTTGTACAAAAACTTTTAAATTTAATGTAATCAAAATCATCCATTTTGCATTTCATAATATTTTCTATCTCTTGTTTGGTCATAAACTTTTCTCCTTTCCAAAGATCTGAAAGGTAGACTATTCCTTCCTCTCCTAATTTACCTATGGTATCACCTTTTATGTCTAAATCATATACCCATTTTGACCTTATTTTAGTATAAGGTGTAAGATGTTGGTCTATGCCTAATTTCTGCAAGGCCTTTTCTAATCTCCTCAGATGCTGGCTGTCACTCCAGGACCCATCCAAAAATTACTTTAAATTTAGTTATCTATGGTATGTGCTTCCTCCAGTAAAGAAAGAAAGAAGCATAATACAATGCTTATTACATGCCAGGCATAACATTTAAAAATGTTATCTCATTTGATCCTTACAATAACCCTAGGAGGTAGGTGCTATTATTATCACTCCCATTTTACAGTTTAGGAAATCAGAGGTTAAGTGACTTGCCCAGGGTTACGCAGTTAGTATCTGAGACTGGATTTGAACTCTGGTCTTCCTAACTGAAGGTGCAGGTGCTCTATCCAGCGTACCACTAGCTGCTTCTGGGGGGGGTGTGTGTATATATAGAGAGATACATATGTATACATGTGTATATACATATTTGATGTATGTAGAAATGTATATTATATATATGTATATATATATAAATGTGTGTTTGTATACATGTACATTATTGTTGTTCAGTCATTTCAGGCGTTCCCTACTCTTCATGACCCCATTTGGAATTTTCTTGGCAAGGATACCGGCATAGTTTGCAATTTCCTTCTCCAGATCATTTTACAGATGAGGAAACTGAGGCAATCAGGGACATAGCGATTTATACAAACATATAGGATTTAAAACTGTAAGATGGTTTTCATCTTTGTCTTCAATATCTTTAGTACCTATTACAGTACTTGGCACATAGTAAACTGTTAATATATGTGTTTCCCTTTGGGTCAAGTCCAAACTCAAGGCACTGAACAACCTTATTGTAACTTAAATTTAACCTAAACTTAGTGCCTTCCCTTCATTGATTATTTCCTATTTATCCTGTACATAGCTTGTTTGTACATTAGATTGTGAGTTCCTAGAAGGCAAGGACTGTCTATCTTTTGCCTTTCACTGAATTTCCAGTGCTTTGTACAGTGCACAGCACATAATAGGTGCTTAATTGACTGACAGACTAAACTTTCCATCTTTACTACTAATTGAACACTACAGACTTACTAAATATTTAATTGAACTAAATTATTTCAACTTTGGAACCTGATTTCCCTCATCCCCTCACACCCACCTCTCCACTTTGGTTTCATAACCAGTCAGGAGAACACTGGAAGGGATAGTGACAGTGTTCAAAGGGAAGTAGGGAAGGCTGGCTAAAGTGGAGAGGAAAAAGAAAAAGAGAAGAATGAATCATTTGAATGTAAAATGTCATGATTTCAGTGTTTTCAATTTCAACTACCCCCAACCCCCATTTTGGTTAGTTTCAGCTCCTCCCCAAGCCTCCGCAATCCATTTACAGAAACTCAGGCTTCGAAGCGAATTGCCCCTGATTGGTGGCAGGGCCGGGGAGAGGGAGGAGGGATGCCGGAGGGGGTGGGGGGTTGCGATCACCGCTGCCAGCAGGTTACAAATGGAAGGCTGGGTAAGATTTTGGGAATTAAGGGAAAGGGAACTGGGTATTTAAAGAGAATTTTCACAACAGGCAATTTGTCTGACAGGCATTAATTTTTTTCCTTAGGAAATGAATAGGCTCCCACGTCTTCAGACGGTGTCCCAAAAGTCTTATTGCAGTTTTAAACTTAGGGTTTAAGTTAGTGCTTAGTTTTAAGCTTAAAACTGCACTAAGGTTGTTGAGACACCCTGTATTTGAATTTTTGTTTTCCTATTAAGTGTCCAATTGTCATTTTTTTAAAAAGGTGCTTTCCTCTTAGTTTAGCTGGGACTTGGAGAAATTTTTCAGAGGAGGCCACGTTTAATTTATTATTTAATTGGAGGGGGCTAGCTATAATGCTGAAAATGTAATTTTTGCAAGGTTGTTTGAACATTGTTCAAATTGTGTGTTCATTGTTCAGAATCCGTTAACACCTCTCTGCGTTTGAGGCCGATTAGTGATGATGCTTCTGAAGGTAGATCTGCATTTCCACACTTGTCGTTGCATTAATAAACTAATTAAATATTTTTTATTTTTTAAGGGAGCGGAGAGGAGTGGGGAAGGGCTTTGCGATCATAGAAGGTTGGCGCCGTTATTATGTTGCCATCAGATGAGACCCAAGGCTTTTGAAAAACCCCATTTGTACTGATGACCATTCATTCAAATAGGAGGGCAGACAACAGTGGACTCCGCTCCGCCCCACGCGGAGCCACTTTTTCCCTCTCGGGTCTTCCAAGCTGACCCTAGGCGAGGACCACGGTGCCAGGGGGCGGGGCTAGCGCAGAGGGGGCGGGGTCCTTTCGGGGCCGCTAGGAGGGTTACTGCACCCGAACCCCTCCGCGCAGCCGCCGCCATCTTGGGGAAAAGGGTCCCGGCGGAAGTAGTCGCCGACCCCGTCCCAACCCCACCTCCTCCCTCCACCCCCCGCCAGGGCGCCTCCGCCTCCCCGGGCTCCGAGTCGTCCGAGGCGGGGCCTGAGGAGGGGCGCCCCGCAGGGGGCGGAGTCGTCGGAACTGTCGGGAGCGCGCGCCGACAGGTTGGGGGCGAGGGGAGGGGGGGCGGCTTGCACTTTCCCTTTCCGGGAACTTGGTGGGAAGCCGCCGGCGCTCTGCGGAGAGGCTCTGGGGGAGAAGGGGGGGGCGGGGCTGGGAGATGCCGGGGGCTTCCTCCCCGGCCGGCCCTCCCCAAACTCCGGCCCAGCCCGAAGATTTGGCGGGCGGCCCGGCCCGGTCCGGCCGGCGGCCCCGGCAGGTGAGAGGCTCCTCGCGCCCTCTTCCCCACTTGCATTTGAGCCCTGCCTGGACCAACCGCGCCCCAGCTTGGAGCGTGTCAGTGTGTCGCGTCCACCCCCTCCCACGCGTGCCCCCACACACACCTGGGGCTATGCGGTTTCGACCCTAGGGGAGACGGGTCTGCGCCGCCCTTGGGTCCCTCCCCCACAACCTCGGTGGGGTGGGGGGAAACGTTCCTCACCCTGCCTCCAAGTCCCCGGCTGCGCCCTGGCCCGCAGCCCGCGCGCTGCGGCTTCTCCGCCCGTGAGCAAGCGGGCTCGGGACCCAGGGATCGCGAGGGAGCGTGGGGAGCAGAGCAGAAAACTGGGGAGCCCCGAGCCTTCGGGGCCAAGGTCCGAAATGGAAAGGTCAGCTCCTCATCCTCTCCCTCGGGACCCACGGGCTCTGCCCTCCCTTGTAGAAAACAAACACGTGCCAACCCCCGAGAATTCCGTGTCCCCGTGGATTTGGACCTCCCCCTCCTCCCCAGTCAGCTGCGGTGACAGCGATCGTGTGCCTCCCACGTCCGTCCCTCCCCCTCTCCCCCTGCCACCCGGGGACTAGCAGAGAGGATCGTGCTGCCTCCTGCACCCCAGGCTCAGCCCCCACCAGTCACTCCTTACCTTCCACCTTGCAGGCCACTGGATGGAGTAGCGTCTGGTTTGGGACTCCGGCGTCTTGCTACAGGCTCCTAACCCGCCACTGACCGATGTCTGCGCCGGTTTCTTGAGCCGGATTAACGAAAGGAGCCGCTGCCCTGTTTGATGTTCTGAGCCTCGAGGACCCGGGGAGTTACGTTTCATCCTTAGATCGGGAAGACTTGGTGAGTGTGAATGTTATGGTTGACAGGTTAGTGAAAGATGGTTTTTTAATCCAGGCTGCAGATCTTTTTCTCCGGGGAACGCCGGTTGGAACCCACAGTTTCATTTCATTTGAACTTCTGTTATTTTTCGACTTAAAGGGTTCACTTCTGCTAAACCAAAATGTTTAATATGGGTGCGACATTTTCCTTCGCATCTATTCTGAGAGATTCAGGGATGGCTGGAAGGCCTTTTTTGACATCCAACTTTTTTTTTTGGTACCAGAATTCAGACTCTATCTTTGACCCAAGTAGGTGAAAACACTCCATGTATTACTTTTTAAACATGTTGTTGTTCTTTTTTTAAAGAAAAAATTTAAAACTTAACTCATTTCATTTTAAAGCCTTTTATGTTTTCTTCCACTTTGTACATTACTTGCCATTAGGTTATCAAAGTCCACTGGAAAACAGTTGATATAGTCTCACTCTCCGTTGGTTAACATTCCAGTAGATAGGAATATGACTTCCAAAAGAAGCAATGCCCATTTTACATCAAAATAAATGAGTAATTTAATATGGCATGAAGACATATACCTTCTTTTCATTTTTTTTTTAGTTTTTTTTTTAGTGAGGCAATTGGGGTTAAGTGACTTGCCCAGGGTCACACAGCTAGTAAGTGTTAAGTGTCTGAGGCCGGATTTGATCTCAGGTCCTCCTGACTCCAGGGCCGGTGCTCTATCCACTGCGCCACCTAGCTGCCCCTCCTTCTTTTCATTTTAACTATCTTTAATGCTAAATGTATCCAGATTTTGTAGGCAGCTAATAGCACATTGGATTTTATATAAAATTTGGGTTAGTTAAAACTATTGAACAGGTTATTTGAGTTAAGTGAATAAAAAGAGTTTTTCCTGTGTTACTGGCTATAAATAAAACCTAAAATAAGTAATGGACACATTTTACTACTTTATTCTCTTAATTTTTCTTAGTCGAGATACATTTATTAACTGCTTAATTTGAGTGGCTGCACAGCACAGTGGATATGCCTAGGGAGTAGGAGAGACCTGTGTTGAAGTCCAACTGATTATGGGTACTGGCCTGACCAAGTCATTTAAATTCTCAGTGCCTCAGGCAACTCTCTCAAAACTATAAAGCTGAAGAACTAGTGCCTATCTGGGAACTCCCTGTGCTGATGAAATCACATGTCCAATAAAGAAAGCCAAACTGCTTAGATTAGCTGTTTATTGGATGTTTATTTCTGATGGTTTATCTGTTGACCAGTAACTTCCAAAGATATGAATTGGCCCTGATTTGTTTTAGTCTGCCTGTAAACCTATATATGTCACGTGTTCATTCCTATAGAGAAAGTGATGTCATTAAATACTTGTCCAAATCTGGATTATAATTCTGTATTTGTAAAAACAGTCATTATTCATACCAGTGGTAACATTAGAAATGACTATCTACCACCCCCTCCTAAGAAATACCTGTTATTTTTGTTCTCTAGTACATCATCAGACATCTCAACTGGTTGTTCTGCTTGCTAAAAAATCTTGTTAGTATAGCTTTTTTGGGGGGGGGGGAGGGCTGGGGCAAAAAGGGTTAAGTGACTTGCCCAGGGTCACACAGCTAGTAAGTGTCAAGTGTCTGAGGCCAGATTTGAACTCAGGTCCTCCTGAATCCAGGGCCGGTGCTCTATCCACTGTGCCACCTAGCTGCCCCTCATTGTAGCTTTTTAAATGAAGCAACAAACTCTTTTCTTGTTGGAGACAGCCAGGTGGCACAGTGGATAGCAACCAGGCCTAGAGTCAGAAAATTCAGAAAGACTTACCTCTTGGAGTGTCATGAGGATCAAATGAGATAATATTTCTAATTATTATTTATTTAGCTATAGTGTTTATTAAGTACCTACTCTGTGCCATGCACCATGATAAGTGCTTGATAAATATCTCATTTGATCTTCATAACCACTGTGGAGGTGGGTGCTATTATCATCCCTATTTTATAGTTGAGAGTACTGAGACAAACAGAAGTAACTTGCCCCAAATCACACAACTAGGACATGTAGGATTTAAACTTTTGTCTTCCTGACTCCAGGCTCAGCTCTCCATCTACTTTGCCTTCTAGAACTGTGACGGTTCATTGCTCTAGAAGTCAAAGAAAGGGATAGTACAGAGTGTTAAATGCTAAAGAATGATTTAGGAGCCGGAGGAAGGAGGGCAGAAAAGAAGCCTTTGGATTTAATGATAAGGAAATCATTAGTGACTTTAGAAAAATCTATTTCTATAGGATGTATGATTTGAATTGATTTGAGTGGCTAGTGAAGTTATGGAGCAGGTGTAGACTTCTTTTTCCAGAAGTTGGACAGAGGGGGTATAGGAGAGAAGGAGAGGGAGAAAGAACTATTAGAGCTTTTGCTACAATAAATTCACCTTCTGAAAGTGAATTAATTTAGTACCCTCTGGTGGCCTAAAAATAATCTATAAATGGGCCTGATAATTGAGAATTGGATACTTTACAAAGATCCAGTTTCATCATTTCTGTTTAGGTTTTAGAAAAGTAATGTTTATAAGTATCCACTTTAGTAGTCAGTTTCTTTTTTTCTACTATAGTACTGATTAGAATTCTCATTTATTTGTAATAATGATTAACAGAAGTACAATGTTTATATGCATATAGATAGGGTTCTTTTTTCTTGTTATCAACAGTATATATTTGTGTCAGTTTTGGTAAGTCAATTCTTGAACCTTTATTCTTTTTTTCTTTTGCAGGACAATGAGGGTTAAGTGACTTGCCCAGGGTCACACAGCTAGTAAGTGTCAAGTGCCTGAGGCTGGGTTTGAACTCAGGTCCTCCTGAATACAGGGCCGGTGCTCTATCCACTGTGCCACCTTGCTGCCCCCGATATGTACTATATTGCATTTCTAATTAATGTAAGTTCTGACACGTGGAATAGGTGATAATACTGCCCGAATTTTTAAATTTAGGTGTTTTTGTTTTAGTTTCCCTAAATTTCTGAATTTGGAAAAAGCTTATCTGTTTGGGGAAAGAAGTTGTTTATAATAGTTACATTTGCATATTGGGGCATTTTTTTTAATGTATTGAAACCAATAATGAAGTACTTAGTGCTGATGCCTTCTTTTTGAAAATGGTAAAGATTCTTGCTGCTCCATTATTACTACCCTTTTTATTTTCTACTTTTACCACTTTTGTTGTTGTTTTTCATTCATTTCTTGTCATGTCTAACTCTTCATGACCCCATTTGAGGTTTTCTTGGCAAAGATACTGGAGTGGTTTGGCATTTTCTTCTCCAGTTTACCACTATTAGATTGTCAAAATAAATTACCCATTTAGAGGATTGTTAGTACTGATTATATTAAGTAATTCTTAACTATTATTGAATAACTTACCTGGCATGTTTTCTTATTATTTAAACATGTTTAATGTATTCTAGTATCAGTTATGACTTCTTAAAAGCTCTATGAATTCTGTCTACCAACTATACTTAAATTTATTCTCCATTTGAATATTTTAGAAAATTGTATTGCTAGTTAAAAGTGTAGAAAATTGTATCTTAAATATATATATTTTATAAATTGTGTTTTGAGATGTCAGTAATTACATGAAACATTTTGGCATGAAAACTTATTTCTAAGACCCTAAGATTTGATCCTTTTGAGACTTAGAATAGGGCAGCTAGGTGGCACAGTGGATAGAGCACTGACCCTGGAGTCAGGAGGGCCTGAGTTCAAATCCTGCCTCAGACACTTGATGCTTACTAGCTGTGTGACCCTGGGCAAGTCACTTAACCCCAATTGCCTCCACCAAAAAAAAGAGAAAGACTTAGAATGAACCTAAAAGCTTAAAACTGAATTTTGTTTAAATGAAAAACAAACAAAAACCAAGGATAACACAGTGCAGCTATACCAAACCCACTATTAATTTTTTGCATGTGTGAAAATAAAATTTATCACACTCATTCCTGATTATGTACATATTTAAGTTCTGTCACATTTATCTTTTTTTTTTAAAGTTGAGGGATTTGACATACATTCTGTCATTGAACATCATAGGGACAACTCTTCCCCAGCATATAGTTGGATCTGACCTACCAGACCCTTATGTTCTTTGCCATAATCTTTCTTCTGTCCTAATGAAAACATATAATAAAGTTCTGCATCATTGTTATTTACAATTGTGCTTAAACATGTTAAGTAACTTTGAGCATTCATCATAGCCTATTTCATTCTTTTACTAAATAAATGCAAATGGTAGACATGCTGTTGTGTATATAGAAGGAGTGACTGACCCAGTTCCAAGAAAAGTCTTGCTTAATTTGCTTTTTTACCAATCTGGGTACCATAACATAGAATAGGATGGGATGGGGATAGTTGACTGGAAATGTGATTGTATTAGTATGGAGAACTTCAAGAAGAAACTCCCACTACCCATCCAAGTCAGCACCTTCTGTGCAATTTTACAGTAATGCAGCTGCCTAGTATATGAGAGATTATGTGACTCCCTTAGGGTCACTTAGTCAGGATGTTGTCAGAGATGGAACTTGAGGTCTTCCTAGCTCCAGTCTAGCACTCTGTCTACTGCCACAAGAAGTATATAAAAATGCACAGCAATAGTAGATCTCCATGGATAATTCTTTAGCTATCTCCATTTCTTCCTCGCCTGGAGTCCTCTTCTGATACCCTTCCCATTGTATAGTAGTTACCTTGAATTTTTAAGGATTGTGCCAGTAAAGTAAAAGCTCTAGCAAGTCTTATCAAGACCCTTCATGGCTTTTGACTATGAACTTAATGGTAAAGTATATCTTTCTTGTAACCAGTCTGAGTTCAGAGAGGTATAGCGCCACGATGTCTTCAAGGTGATTTTTTTTTTCCTTTGGCTTCAGCAGTTATCTTAGATTATCACGGATTCAATTTAACAAATGCTGATTTGTGTCTGCTTTGTGCAAGGCACTATGCTAGGTACTTAATATACTGAGTTGTAGAAGTTTTGCTGTTTATATCAGTGGAGAGAGTGAGTGTCCATACTTGTGAAATTATAGGAAATTCCTTCAGGCTTACAAACAGGTATTTAGCTAAGCTCAAAAAGGGTTAGATGCATGAAAGTTAGTTTAAAAGGGTTTCCATTAAAGTGTCACAGTTTCTATTTAGCTAATGGAAGCTAGTTCTGGACCTGTTTTTACATAGCATGCCCATCTTTCTGTATTTTTCTCCATTAAAACCATATGTGAAACAAAAGTTGAGAACTATCTTTACATGTAATGGAAAAAATAAAATACCTCATACATTAAAACCATATGTGGATGGGCAGCTAGGTGGCAAAGTGGATAGAGCACTAGCCCTGGATTCAGGAGGACCAGAATTCAAATTCGGCCTCACACACTTGACACTTACTAGTTGTGTGACCCTGGGCAAGTCACTTAACCCTCATTTCTCTGCAAAACCAAAACAAAACAAAACAACATATGTGGTAGTTGATGAGATATAAAATAAGGTAGAGTAGAAGGGCAGAGATGACTTAGTTCATGCTGAAGGTTCATTGTGAAACTTGAAAATTTAATTTGCTCTTTTTCTTTCTCACAAGATAGTGATAGAGATGGCAAGGATCTGCTTCCTTTTTATTTCTTTCCTTTTCCCCCAAGGCACCTTGCTGTTTGATTTTAAGCAATTTTTTCCTCTTAACCTATTTGCTTTCGGCTTAGGTAGGAGACTTTCAGAGGAAAATAGAAAGGTGGGAAGTAAAAGCTGACCTTAGAAAAAAAATTGACATTTATCATGAGACTTTACCTATATTTCTTTATTCTCTTCTCTTTTGTGGGGGGAGGGAGTGACTAGGCAATGAGGGTTAAGTGACTTGCCCAGAGTCACACAGTGTCAAGTGTCTAAGGCCAGATTTGAACTCAGGTCTTCCTGAATCCAGGGCTGATGCTTTTTATCCACTGTGCCACCTAGCTGCCCCCTCATTCTCTTCTTAACTCCTTTTCTGTATCCCTTTTCTGCTTGGAAATTTTCTATTGAGATTCCTCACTAGCCAATAACTACTAGTTCTGTCATTGACTTGTATATTAAACATTTAGGTTGAAAAATGCTTTGAGTTACCTTAAGGATTTATTGTTGGCTCCATTGGGGATTAGATTGAAACCTTTTAGGTCAGTCCCAAAAATCAGTTAGCTTCCAGGGAATATCCATTGCCCAAGAGACTCTCCTAGATCTCTAGGGTGGTCACATGCTAGAGTAGGACTTATGATTCCAAAGTGAATCTACAGAATAGCACTAGTAAATATCAGAAGCTGCTATTGGGAACGTATGTGGTTGTAGGCAGCTATAACTTAGTTTCCTGATCTGTAAAATGATGGGGTCAGACAAGATGGCTTTTGATTCCTTCCAGTCCCAGATGTATGATCGTTAACATTCTATCCTGTGGTCATTCTGTAATTCTCAAACTGTACTAAGCCAGCATGTGGCTTACTTCAAGGTGCCAAAGAGAACAGCAAGAAAGTTCTTCTGCAGGGAGAGCACCTATATAATTCACAGTATTTGGTGTATATCTTATTGTACTCTGGGTTTTTTTTCCAATTTGTCTGATAGAGAACATAATTGCAAATCGGAGTTTGTTCTAAATAAACTTATCTTTTTTTTTTAGTGAGGCAATTGGGGTTAAGTGACTTGCCCAAGGTCACACAGTTAGTAAGTGTCAAGTGTCTGAGGCTGGATTTGAACTCACGTACTCCTGACTCCAGGGCCGGTGCTCTATCCACTGTGCCACCTAGCTGCCCCTAAACTTATCTTTGAAGGACAAAGTTAATATGAACTATTTTTTTTTCCATTGTATTTCTCTTTAATTACTTAAAGGGGGGGGGGCAGCTAGGTGGTGCAGTGAATAGAGCACCGGCCCTGGAGTCAGGAGTACCTGAGTTCAAATCCAGCCTCAGACACTTGACACTTACTAGCTGTGTGACCTTGGGCAAGTCACTTAACCCTCATTGCCCTGCAAAAAAAATAAATAAATAAAAGGGAAAAAAAAATAGTACTTAAAGGGAGGGCAGCTACGTGGCGCAGTGGATAAAGCAGCAGCCCTGGATTCAGGAGGACCTGAGTTCAAATGTGACCTCAGACATTTGACACTTGCTAGCTGTGTGACCCTGGGCAAGTCACTTAACCCCCATTGCCCCACCCCACCCCCAATATATATATATAAATTAAAGGGGAATGTTTATTTACCTGTCCTATTAATATTGTTATTGGACATAGGGACAGGGGAAAGGATTGAAGAATGTACTATTTCAACAGAAGTACTCAGATTTATCAAATCACACTGAATCTTGTTTGCTTTTTTCCAGAATTTTAGTTGGAATAGTCTGGTGAGAGAAAAATGAATTCCTTTGCTGACCTGGCTTCAAATAACCTCACTTCATCAGTCAACACGACCAGTTCTTCACCTGAAACAGTAGCCTATCATTTCAATTCTACCAGTAGTCCTCCATTGATGTCAATAACTAGTCTTTTCCCAGCCTTGTTAGAATGCTTTGGTATAATTCTTTGTGGATACATAGCAGGAAGGGCCCACATTATAACATCAACACAGGCCAAAGGACTAGGGAATTTTGTTTCCCATTTTGCACTTCCAGCCTTACTATTCAAAAACATGGTTATACTTAATTTTTCCAATGTAAATTGGTCCTTCCTTTATAGTATTTTAATTGCCAAAGCTGCTGTATTTTTTATTGTGTGTGTGTTAACATTATTAGTTGCTCGTCCTGACAGTCGATTTAGCAAAGCTGGATTGTTCCCTATATTTGCTACACAAAGCAATGACTTTGCATTGGGATATCCTATAGGTAAGTGTTATTTCATATTTTTATTATTCATATTGTTTTATTATTTTATCCAGATGTGTTAAAAAGAAAATTTAAACCTTTAGTACCAGAGAGATTTTTAAACATATGATGAGTTTCTTCTTCTGGGATATTTAGGATCTTTCATAATTATGTTTTTCCTTATAATTTGCTATTAAAATTAGCTAAACCATATGTTTTCCCAAATCTCAGAGCTAAAGCATCCTCTAAATATGTTTAAAAATTTTTATTTAATATTTTATTTCTCCCCCAATTACATGTAAAAACAATTTTTAACATTTGTTTTTTAAAATTTTGGGTTGCAAATTATCTCCTTTCCCTCTCCTCCCCCCTCATTCAGAAGGCAAGCAATTTTATATAGGTTATACATGTGCAATCATGCAAAACATATTTCTATATTAGTCTGACTTTTTTTAAGAGCCTAACTGACCTTTAGAATAATGTTGATTACTTCCAAATCTTATTTTTTTCCTTTTCCAGCCATCACATTTTATAACAGGTTTAGTTTCAAAAAGTTGGTCATTTTGCCATATTTAGGAAAACCAAATTTGCATTGCTGTTTATTGTTTCTAATTGAATGTTTGGTAACTGTACCAAAGGATATCAGAATATTTTGAATGTAAATGTATCCTATTTCTAGCAAAAAGTTAGTGGAACTCAAGACCAGATTTTTGTCTAATGCACTTTATATTTTCAAATTACACTTTTCACTCTATGATAATGGGATATATGGATAACATGAATAAATGAAACAATCCCCAAATCCTATTTTTCTGATGTCTCCTCCCCACCCCTGCCCCACCCATTTTATCACAGGTAGTAAAAGGAATCTGATAGATTAGAATGTTTATCTGTATTCTTTTCATCTCCACTTTGTTTTGAATGACGAGGAACTAAAATATAGAGTCAAGACTAAAATACACAGTCTTCTGAAGTAATTTAATTTAAAAATATTTTTATAATGCTTTTTAAGTGAAGGCTTTGGAAATTAAACACATTGTTATTTGTCTCTAAAAGAGCAACAATGATGTAAACCGATCAAGATATTTATAGAAATCTCAAATTAGTAGTGACTTGATTCTGCAGTATCTAATATTTAAAGAAAATTAATTCAAATTTAACAAAACTAATAATTTAAGGGTTTAACAAAATTGTTAAACAAATCCACATTACAAATGTTATAAAAGAAGTGACACTTATTTCATATTTTAAAGTTTTCAAAGCACTTTACTTACATTATCTAATTGTAAGCTCACAACAACCCTGTGAATTAGGTAGTACAGCTGTTATCTTTATTTTACATGTGAAATTGGCTTGGAAAAGTTAAAAGTCATTTGTGCATGGCTACTTAGTAAGTATCAGCAGCAGGACTTGAACCCAGAATTTCCTTTCAAATTCTTATATTATTTTGACATATGGGAGATACCTTTTTGGAAAAGAGTCTCTAAGGAGGCATTGTGCTCTTCTGAAACAAATGCTTTTTTATACTCAGCAAACAGTAAAAATATTCAGAGGTGCATTTTGCACCTTTCTGTCAGTTGTGTGATGGAAGAGATGTCTGTTGTTGGATATTGTTTATGTTAGTGTAACTGTTCTCTTCTAAGCCCCTCATCAAAGATACTCTTGCTGCAAGTGAAGATTATTTACATAAAAATTGGTATACGTTTAGGAAAGTAGACCTATGAGTCAGGAGCAATGGGTATTTTCTTATTTGCCTTTTATAGTTAGTACCAAGGTAGGAACATTTTTTTCTCACTCTTAGTATCCTCTCTGTTTTTATATGCCTTGAGACTCATCACTCGATGCCCTCAAAATTTTGTCATCTCCAGCATGGACCTCCTCTTTATATACTTGCTGTAATCCTACTGCTTTTCCCATCTGTTTTCTTCAGTGGTCATTTCTGCTTCTTCTGGGAGCCCATTAAACACTATAATAATGTTAGCATCTAAATGTGGTGGCTCAGTTGTCCTTGATAGTGAAAATAGTTTGTTATAAAAATCATTAAAGGTCTTTTCTAGGTTTTCTCTATTTCCCTCTTTCTAGGTCGCTTCTGGGATGACCTTGCTTGGTTGGATTGCTTGACAAACTCTTTGAAAAACTCATTTTAACTTCCCCTGCCTCTCATTCTTATGAAGCATTCTTATACCATCTTGCTTGTAAGATGTTACAAATATAAATTTATGTTGTGAGCTGTTGTTACTCTTGGCAGCCATATCTTTCTACTACACCAGGATGTCAAGTGTTTGCTGACAGAAAGTTTTTAGGCTTTTTTAGTCTCAGATCAACTGATTTATATTGGTTGAACTTCTACATATTTTATATATTCATTTCTCATTTTTCAGCATCAGTAACATTTAAGTAATATATTTAAATATAACATTTAAATAAGTCAAGTTGGAGTTTTTTTAATTGAATGCCATGAACTTTCTCGTTTTTATTTCAAATTTTATATTAATTTTGATCTTCGATCCTGCAGTGACTCCCATATCAGTAACAAGTCATTTCTTAACTGTTAAATTATAATCAATTTAGTTTTTTTCTGATGTTTGCTGCTTATCACATGCAGTGGCTCTTGATTTATAATTAAGAATTTTTATAGTGTACATGCCTTTGACCTTCCATTTCCTACTCTTGAACTATATTTTACACCATCTTCCCCCATACCTAATTTTGCATTGAATTAACTAAATAACAAAGTATATTGCTTCATAATTTGATTTAATTTGAAAGGTCTTGATGCATTCTTAGTAGAATTTCTCTTGCTTCCTCATTTTTTAACTTTAACTTGTGTTAGTGGATAAGCTGTAATCATTTTTATGGGAGTCCTTCTAAAGATATTTATCATCAGCACTGCAATACAACTTGAACAAATGTTCTATGAAATGATCTATCTTGTTGCCTTTGGATGCACAATAAAAACCAGCTATGCTAACTATATTATTTGTTTCTCCAAGGAGAACCAATGAGGCATCCTTCTTTTTTTTTTTCTGTTATGGTTTCATTTTTTGTTAAAATGTCAAGATTAATATAATTTAGTTTGCTTCAGTAAATGAACAGATAGTTCATTAGTTATGACATTTAAGATAACTTCGAAAAAACTATAGGGCAGCTAGGTGCCACAGTAGATAAAGCACTGGCTCTGGATTTAGGGGGACCTGACTTCAAATCTGGCCTCAGACACTTGACACTTATTAGCTGTGTGACCTTGGGCAAGTCACTTTACCCTCACTGCCCCGCAAAAATGAATGAATGAATTAATTAATTGGGAAAAAACTAAAGATATACATTTTCAAATATTCCTTATTAGTTCTGATGAGAATGTTCTAAGTTCTAGGTACTATTTGGCTATTGGGCAGCAACCTCACATGTAGAGTACTAGCAGCTGAATTAGTGTTTATAGGTAGCCTAAAAACTCATTGTTACCATTCTCTTTTCCACCATTTTGCTACCTTCATTGCAGAAATGGAATGGGGCTACAGAGGCCTGAGAGTCTATGGGTTGCCATATGGCCAGATAATTCATTACCAAGTGGTCAACCTGTTGGTGATGAGCCTCTCCATCCTTAGCTAGGCTGGTTTATAAAAACGGATGTCTGTTGCTAGAACCATATTTGAAGCCTTTTTGGTTTGGAAGTACTTTTTAGAGCTTGTGCTATACTGACATACCCATTGTGGTGACCAATTTTTAATTGGGGAGTGTTAGCTAAGCAGCTCACTGCAATATTGGGGCAAGGAAGGAGACCGACAGCCTCCCTCAAAACAGAGCAGGATTTATTTAACAAGAACGAACTTAAAAAAAAACCACAAACAGGATCAGTAGGATCAAGGGAAAGGAAATAAAATGGGGAAAGAGAAATTATACAACCTGAATAACACCACCTCCCAGGAATCATCTGAGAATACACACAGAGTCCTGTCACCTTACAGCTTCCAGCTAGAATTGCGAATCTCCTCCCCCCTTCTTTCTAGCAGACCCCAGACAGCCCCCAGGCAATTAGCTCTGACAGTCACATGACTGCCCTCATTAGGCTTCCAATTATTATAATTTTGCCAGGCCCTTGTAGGCATTGGCGAGTGGTGATGACATGAGGTGCCAGCGCCATAGCGATGCCTACAACCAGTGGGTGGAGCACCATGCCATTTGTGGAACCCCAGAGGCCAGTGCGTGCACTGAGGTTTTTAAAAAAAATTCTAGCCAAAAGATGGAGTCATAAAAACCTCAAATAACAATTCTTTACACCATCAAGATGCCACACCATAATGAGGCATCAGATAAAGACCTTGTGAAGAGATATTGCACTGATAAAAATCATACATGTTTCAAAATATCAAAAATAGATGAACTTTACAGAAAGCAGTGTGTTGCTTAAATTTTGTACTCAACCATTAAGCAAATTTCTTCCTCCTTTATTCGGAGGTACTAAGCTTGATGTATTTGGGAAATTCAAGTTGGAAATTTCTGGGAAAGAGGTGTTAATTTAGGGTATTTTGGGTAGAATGTAGAGTTATTGCATTTGGGAATTATATGAAGTAGTGTAGTAGTATAACCTCTTGTTTCGTCCACATTTGCAAAGCATAGATTCCACCACCCCACCCCCCACCCCCCGCAAATTCAGAGCATCAGAGTCATTGCTTCTTTCAGTTTTAGAAATTGGATTAGAGGGGTGGCTAGGTGGCGCAGTGGATAAAGCACCGGCCCTGGATTCAGGAGTACCTGAGTTCAAATCTGGCCTCAGACACTTGACACTTACTAGCTGTGTGACCCTGGGCAAGTCACTTAACCCCCATTGCCCCGCAAAAAAAAAAAAAAAATTGGCTTGGGGAGGAAGATATAAACTTAATGTTAGTGCACTTCAAGAAAATAGTAATGCTCTAAAAAGAATTCTTACTAGACTTTAATTTCCAAAGCAATTAGCTATCTAAAATGTTGGCTTTGCATTATTACCTGAAAAATTTAAATCTTTACAAAAAATAGAGTGCTCAATTATATAGTCATTTATGGTTACAAAATACTGTACATGATCTCATTTGTTCTTCATAGTATTCCTATGAAATAGATAGTAAAAATACTATTATTATCCCCTCTTTGTCAAGTAAATAAACTTAGAGAAGTTAAGTGATTTGTTTGCCCAAGGTAATACAAGCTGTTAAAATAATGACTAGGACACAGGCCTTTCTTATATTTAAGTCCATTGCTCTTGACACAATATACCACACTACCTTTTATTGAAGAGGCATAGCCTGGTATACAGATGACACATCCAATTTAGTAGGTATGGAGGAAGTAGAAATAACACATAGAATTGGATGCAGTTAAGTGTTTTTCCTCCATGTCTAGTATAGACCTTGCCTAAGTACCTACATGAAAAGTGGAAAATCAGGGTTATATCCTCCAGACTAGTTATCTTAACTGATGGAACAAGGTGAAATTGTAAAAGTTATATAACTTAGTTATATAAGTTTTGGAATGTGCGTTACATATTAACACCTAGTGGGCTACTGATAGGTAAGTAAATATTTATTTACCTGTCTCAGTTCTTATTATCCTAATGTAAATTTAGAAACTTATTCTTTCACATTCTTTAAATATTTGTCTTGATCCTTGTGACTTTTTCTTTTCTTTTAACCTGTAACATCAAATAAACTATAAACCTATATTCCCACGCACATTCATTTAGTTTACATAGCACCCACTGCCAAAACAATTAGATTCTTTACAGTTAGCATATACCCTTTTGCAAAATACACTACTGGTTGAGAAACGTCAATTTTAATGGGTGGAGTAAGGGTTATTTTTAGAGCTTATTGAAACCTTTGTCTACCAGTTTACCTTACAGTCTTATGCAAAGGGGCACACCATACATGAGATTAAGTAGTCTGAGACTTCCACAATTTATGGGGTGTAAATGCTGCTCCTGCTACCAGCCATAGGTGCAATTTTGGACAAATCTTTTTATCTTCTTGTTCTTTAATTTTTTCTTTTGAATAAATAGGGGATAACATCTTATTTTATGCAATCCTTTGGGAAACACAGTAAAACCTGATGATCTTACATTGCTTGAATGTATGACAGTTAAGATAAACTGGATTAAAGTCAAGACTATAGTTTACTGTAAGACATATTACCTGCAAATATGTTTTTCATTTAGCTGCCATTCGTTGTACATTGTCAACTGGGTCAGGACCAACCCCTAACCTGTGAATGGCTAGAGCTAAGCAGAGCAGGCCAGAGACAGGAGAGTCAGTAATTTTTAAAAAGTTTTATTTTCAGAGTGAGGAGAAAGGCTTACAAGCAAGGAGGAGCTATAGACACATGTTCTAGGACCCTACCTCTGGTGGGGAGACCTGAGATAGTGTGGGAAGATCTCAGTACTTTTTTTTTTTTTGGTTTTTGGCAGGGCAATGGGGGTTAAGTGACTTGCCCAGGGTCACACAGCTAGTAAGTGTCAAGTGTCTGAGGTCGGATTTGAACTCAGGTACTCCCAAATCCAGGGCTGGTGTTTATCCACTGCGCCACCTAGCCGCCCCTAGATCTCAGTACTTATACTAGTGGCTGCCCAGTGAATTCTAACCCTGACAATGAGGGAGCCGCAAGCATGTGACAAGTTTGATTCATTGCAGGACTCCCTGAGTTTCTCTAGTGAACACCTGGTGAATTGTGTGACTAGTGAAAAGGGTGAGATCATCTAGAGGGTGGTCACAAAGAATTGTTGTCCTGCCAGGCTCAGGGCACAGCTTGTTTGCTGGGCCTTAGCTCTGGAAAACAGGGGCTCTAAATTTTATTTTGTCGATATGTAGTTCTATAACCATTTTTATTTTGGTGTTTTTTCTCATTAAGATACAGACATTGTAGGGAAAGATAAATATTAAATTAATTCAAATTAAATTTTTGGTGACCTTTGTGATGGGAAGGGGAAGCCACCTGATAATAGTCTGTGCTTGAACATGGGGAAAGAAGCTAGACCTAAGGAGCACCAGATTCTTAGTTTTCAATTTTATTTAGGCTCCAACATGAAATTTTTAAAAAGCAAGTCCTTTTTTATACAAGTTAATATTCTAAATACAATTATAAAAGGAAGGTTTAAAGTACTTGCTTAAACTTTTCAACATCCTATAAGCATTTCTCAAATAATTATTTACATGCATGTTTATTAAAGAATATTCTGATCATTCATGAAAGTTCTTTTTGCTACTCAGTTTTATGTCACTTATTTTATGTTCTTAATGTGCAGTTTGAATCCTTTCCAAGTATATCTTTTCTTAAAATTATATCTAATGCTAATAACTCTTTGCTAATTGAGATTAATCATAGAATCAGAAGCTTATTTATTGTATCCCTGGCTACATGCCTGAAACTCTTTTATAACATCTGACAAATAGTTCATTCAACTTCTGCTTGAATATTTTCAGTGACAGGGATATTATAAAGTGGTTTGTTTGATTTTCAGGTAGCTCTAATTCTTGGGAAACTCTTATATTGAATTCTGCTTCCCTGTAAATTCTACCTATTGGTCTTCGTTCTGTTCTTGGGGGCCATGCAGAATGATTTTAATCCCTTCTTTCAAATGTTTGAAGACAGTTGCCAGATCTTATCCTGTCTCTGCAACATCTCTGGCATACAGTCCCTCCTCTCCCCTCACACAGAACCACCCTTATTAAGACCATCATCACTTCTCACCTGAGCTATTATATAGTGGCCTATTTAGTCTCCCTGCCTCAAGTCTGTCATCCACACGACAACAAGCTTCATTCTGACTATATTATCTTTCTCCTCAATAAGCTCCAGTGGCTCCCTACTACTTCTAGGGTCAAATATAAAGTCCTTCCTGCCTTTCCATTCATTTTACACATTACTCTTTCCTATGTGCATTGTGGTCCAAATAGCCTCACCTACCTCCTCACCTTCACCTCTTTTGGAATCCTTGGTTTCCTTCAAGACCCAGCTCAAATTTCTACATAAAACGTTTTCTGAACCTCTCCCTCTTCTTCCCCAAATCGTCCTATGTTAATGTTATATCTATTCTGTATGTGGTGACATATGTAGCTGTTGTTTTCCTGATAGAATGTCAGCTCATTGAGGTCGGTGGGGGGGCGGGGGTCCTAGTATACGTCCTTGGAACATGGTAGGCACTTAGTAAATGCTTGTTGATTAATTGATTATGTTTGTTCCATCCTTTGTAATCTAAAGGTCTTTCTCTTTGATAGAGAAAATGAAACCCAAATAAGACAAGTAGGCCGTTTTGTTTCAGGCATCTGTCCGTTCAACTATTCCATCTATTCCAAAGAACATTCCTTCTTCATGCTGTTAAACAGGGTTTGAAGCCATACTTTTTTCTTTTTTTTTTTTTTTTGCAAGTCTCACATCATTCTGGACTTGAGTTTTCTTGATTCTATTCTTTTTTGCTCTGTACCATTCTCATTCCCACTACACAACATTCTATCTCCTGTGCCCGGACCTTTACCCAAATGGTCTCCCATTGCTGAAAATGTTTGCCTTCATCATTCTCTCTTAGAATCCATAACTCCCTTCAGAACTCAGTTCATGTGTCACCTCATGATCCCCTCCGATTGTTCTTTTCCCATCAATTCCAAAGTTATTTTGTGAATATTTGTATTTATCTGTGTACATTTTGTAATCCCCAAAAGAATGTTAGTTCCTTGAATACAAATGCTTTTGGATTTTGTTTTTGTATGCACATTATTTCACACAGTGGATGCTTAATACATATTTTTTGTTTTAGATGTTTTTCTCCCTGATTCCAGTTTTGAGGTATCTTAAATTCCAAAATTTCTGCCCAGACATTCATATCTAGCCTCATATGATGCATTACATTCCAAGCCATGCTACAAAAAACTAAAAAACATTCTTTCTTTCTTTCTTTCTTTCTTTCTTTCTTTCTTTCTTTCTTTCTTTCTTCTTCTTCTTCTTCTTCTTCTAATTCTTCTTCTTCTTCTTCTTCTAATTCTTCTTCTAATTCTTCTTCTTTTTTTTTTTTGTGGGGCAGTGAGGGTTAAGTGATTTGCCCAGGGTCACACAGCTACTGTCAAGTGTCTGAGGCTGAATTTGAACTCAGGTCCTCCTGAAGTCAGGGCTGGTGCTTTATCCACTATGCCACCTAGCTTCCCCACCCCCATTCTTTCCCCAGTGAGTATTCCACCTGTATTAGAATTAGTAGGATTTTCCTTTAACTATTAAAATAATTACTTAATATAATAAAGTTGTATGCAATATTTAATATAGTTAATTCTCAGAATAGCGTATTTTTTACTTTCATCCACAGGGATGCCCCCAAAAGTATTTTGAGTAAAATAGGCTAATGTGATCAACTTGTATTTAGGTTTATTTTGCAGCATTCTTTAATTATGTACATGGCATTTTATGTATACTGTTTTTAAATAATGTCATCATTTTATAAACTAATTTTAACCCTTGTTTTCCAGTTGAAGCTTTATATCAAACTACTTATCCAGAATACCTTGAGTACATTTATTTGGTGGCTCCAATATCTCTTATGATGTTAAACCCTATAGGGTTTATCTTCTGTGAAATCCAAAAATGCAAAGAGAATCATGATACATCTCAAAACAAAGTGAAAATAGTTGGACTTGGACTCCTGCGTGTGCTGCAGAACCCAATTGTATTTATGGTCTTCATTGGAATTGCCTTCAATCTTATTCTTGGCCAGAGGGTGCCAGTTTACTTGGAAAATTTTCTGAATGGGCTTGGGAGTTCTTTTTCTGGCTCAGCCCTATTTTATCTTGGTCTTACAATGGTGGGACAAATAAAGAAACTGAAGAAATCTGCATTTGTTGCAATAATTCTTCTCATCACGGCTAAACTGTAAGTTTCCTTTGTTTAATGTGGGGTCTTTATCTTGTGGAAGCTCTAAGACTTTAGAAGGGCACAGTGGGGAAAGCCTTAGCCCTATTTCTGCAACAAGTCTTCATGCTGCTGGTTTCTTCTACTTAAATATATTAGGACTAGTATCCCTACTTTAAAATGAAAGGAAAATGTATTTTTTTTCTATAAAGTTACTTCCTCATTCTACTTGCATACCTTACTCTTTTGCATTTCATAGAATGAAGATAAAAATATTCTTTGTTTCACTTCTTGGAGGCTTTGCATTTCACTTCTCTTTCACACAGTTTTATTTTTTTCTAGGTGTCTTGCATGAATTTCATGTTTCATATGTTTTGAAACCTTGAAATGCAAGAACCTTTTTGATTTTGAGGAAGGTCTAGATCTGTAATTTCACTGGTATGGGGGAACTCTTATTGTAGAAACTCCAAACACCAATATAGATCAGAAACTCCTCATGACTTGCCCATGGTCATATCCATATAGTTTATGTCAGTCACGTCTTCCTGATTCTAGGATAGGTCCCTTATCCAGCGTACCACAATGCTTCTCTAATTAGAATTTTAATTTAAATGGAATTTGTTTTGTGGATTTAGAAAATAGGATGATAATTTATGTTTGAGGCTAGTGAATACTCAACCCCATCACTTGATTCCAGCATATCTAAAAAAAATTATTTTGTAGCTCCCAAATTAGTTTTTTAAAGCTTATTAGCTGTGAAGCTGTAATTCAGACTAGGTGATTTACTGAAAGATTACGCAGAGTAGCTTGGAACACATGGATAATATATATAGTGCTTTTATTTGAATATTTTAAATTCATTAAGTAAATAGCTGCAGTATACTTTGACTTATAACGTGTTCCATGTAGTCTCTAAATGTTCATAATGGTGAAAATTTAGAAAGTTATGTGATTAGTGTACTCCCATTAAGGAAAATATTTTTTTTTTAGTATTGTTCTTGTATAATTACTGTCCTAACAGTAGTAGTGCTATCAGCCACGCTTTACATATAAAATGTTACTGTAGTTCCCTTCAATTTATGATTCAGACTTTCTTTTCTACTGTGTTCCTTAATTTGTCTCATTACCAGTTTTTTCTTGAATTATTAAAATCTAGGAGTGTCATATAATTTCTTAAATTTTCTAATGGAGAAATTTTTTCTGGAAAAGGATAAATGCATTTAAGCTAACAAGCAAAATATATTTTTAATCACCTGGAATGTGGAGAGGTTTCATTGTTTAGTGACATGTTTGTTAGACCAGAATTCAGAAACTATGGGTTATGGTCCTGGTGTAGTTACTTATTGGCTGTGTAACTTTGAGGAAGGTCATTTAACCTCATCTCTTTGTTTTCTGTACCTGTATAATAAGGGGTCAGATTAGATGAATTGTTCCTCTAGCTTTTACATTCTATGAATCTACGTCCAAGCCATATTCTAATCAATAAGTACCATATATCAGTGGTGTAGTCCCAGTTTTTTTATCTCAATTTTTATTGAAGGTTTAGTTAAACTTCGACAGAAGAATCACTTTAATTTGCCATTTTCTGGTCTAGAAATGTTTGTATATTAATTGATTTTTAGCCAAAGTGAATTTCAGCAGTCCTCTCGATTGTATTGGACAGATCTTGTTCTTAAAAATCCTCAAGCCGAAAAAAAATCTGTATTTTCTAAAGCCAGAGTTAATTGTAAGGATTTTTTAAACTTATTGGCCAAATGATTATTAGACTTTTTCTATAACTAAAAATGTTTTAATAATAATTTCTAACAACCCACCAAAATTTATTAAAGGGTTTGACTTTCCAAAAAGGATTTCAGTGATTTCCCTGATTATTTCTTCTCAACTTTCATACTGTAAGTGTTTCTTAAACATTCAAGTAGACTAATAGAATAAGAAAATCCGGGAATAAAAGGAGTTTTATTGAGATGCTTTTAAATCTTTTGCCTGAAAATTCTTTTCCAAGTTAAATATGTCAAAGGACCTGTGATAAGTTAAAAATAAAGTTAGAATCATTTTAAAAAAGTGGCCTTAGGGGGCAGGTAGGTGGCTCAGTGGGTAGAGCACTGGCCCTGGATTCAGGAGGACCTGAGTTGAAATCCAGCCTCAGACACTTAACACTTACTAGCTGTGTGACCCTGGGCAAGTCACTTAACCCCAATTGCCTCACCAAAAAACAAAAAACAAACAAAACAAACAAACAAAAAAAAGTGGCCTTAGGATGCATGCTTCAGTGCTTTCAACAAAATATACCCAGGTGACCATACACCAAATATG
The DNA here is from genome assembly GCF_019393635.1 of Dromiciops gliroides. NCBI lineage: Eukaryota > Metazoa > Chordata > Mammalia > Microbiotheria > Microbiotheriidae > Dromiciops > Dromiciops gliroides. The sequence continues at coordinate 439,394,243 of NC_057863.1, forward strand.
TGCATTTCTCCTTGCATAAAGGTACACTTGTTTGCAAAGAGTGGTAATGAACAATGTCCAGATTCATGAAAGCTACTAATAAGCAAATAGAGAAAACAAAGGTAAACTAGGAACTGACCCTTTTTATTGCAACATGAATGACTTACTGTCTTTTCAGCCTGGTGATGCCGCTTCTGTGTAGAGAAATGGTGGAGCTCTTGGACAAGACCAGTGCCATAGTGAATCATACTAGCTTATCCAATTATGCATTTTTATATGGAGTCTTTCCAGTAGCACCAGGAGTGGCTATCTTTGCAACACAGTTTCAACATGGAAGTAGAGATTGTATGTAACATATTGCTTTAAAAATAGTTCACTTTATAATAGTGGAGTAGTTTTTATAATGTAGAAATCAACATTGTTTTCATGATTGTGTAACACAGTGGCGTCACATTTGAATAGAAACAGATCTCTTAGAAAGCCACAAATCAACACTATCTATGGATATATTTTTGTTTTGTTAAACATTTTCCAGTTACATTTTAATCTGGTTGGGGCAGCACTCAGGAGTGGGCTTTGAGTTTGACACCTCTGGTTTAACAAGTATATACTGATGTGGCAAGTATTTAGACATATATTAAATATGTATATGCAATAAAAATACAGAAACAGTATTTTTCCCTTTCTATCTGTGGAAAAGGAAACCTTGTTAGATATTTCATCTTTATTCAGATTCTATCTTGCGTCATTTTGAATTTTGTTTCTACCTTCTTGATTTTGAATTTTTGATAATTATACTTCAAGTAAATTATAGGAAAGAAAATTTTCAAAGTTTGAGATATCAGTTTCATAAACATAGATAACATATGTGAAAGTGCTTTATAACCACAAAATACTGTATAAATGTAAATTGTGACCAATATGATTCAGCCTACTAGATATAAAACTTCTAAATTTATTGTAATACAATAAATATGCCTAACATGCTGTTCTAATATTAAATTATTATCAGTGATCTAGAGTAATATGTATAAAATTGTCACCTTCTAAAACATTGGTCAGAAAAGTTTTAAATTACTATAAACAAACAAGACTCCTTAAGGAAATATATGGGATAATGTTCTTGACAATTAAATAATGGAGAGATCCTTTTTTAAAAAACATTCTTATCAAAAGGTAATTTTCCTTTTAAAAATAATGATGCTTATTTAAAGTCCATATTTCAGTTACCATGTGAGTTCTGAAAACTACTTAGAAACTTCTTGAAATATTTGGTTTCTACCAAAAAATATAGGGAATAGTAGCAATTAATAGTTAAATTTTACACTGTATTTTGAGTACAGATATGTAATTGAGTAATAAAGATTGCAGAAATGAACTGTAGAAAACTAATTTATCTGGAGTCTTTTCAAGGAAACTGAAAAGGAATTATTCAAGTAGTGTCTGCATTCTGCATTTTAAAAAAATTGACGTTTGTTATAGACGTTTATATTCCCTGGAAACAAAGTTTGCTTTGATTTTTTTTTAAGCAGAATTATGAATCTTTCCCCATCTGGATCTCTGTTTGCAGATAACCTCAGGGATGGTGATAAGCACTTTTGTGTCGGCTCCAATCATGTATGTTTCTGCATGGTTACTAACCATTCCCTCTATGGATCCCAAACCCATGGCATATGCCATCCAGAATGTTAGTTTTGATATAAGTATCGTCAGTTTGGTCTCTTTGGTAAGTAACAAAGTAAAAATGAAATGATAACCGCAAAATAATGTTAAAGGCAACTTTATTATAGAAAAGAATCTGGAGTTTGAAAATAAAGTTTGGAGGGTTTTTTGTTTTTGTTTTTTTCTGTCAAGGCAGTAGATTTACAATCAAAGGCCTGATTTTGAATCCCAATTTCATTATTTATAGTCCATCTGATCTTGAGCACATCCCATCATCCTTTAGGTTTCACTTTCTTTCCATGTAAAAAGAAGGGGTTGGACTAGATGGTCTCTTTAGGTCTCTTCCAGTTCTAAATCCTGTGATCCTAGAGAATTTAAAATCTGTAGCTTAGAAAAGCCAACTCTTAGCCATTCCCCAATTGACAGATGATCAAAAGACATGAAGTTTTCAGATGCAATAATCAAAGCCACCTATAGCCATATGAAAATAATGTTCTAGTTCACTATTGATTGGAGAGATCCAGGCCACAACAATTCTGAGTATTACCTCATATCTATTGGATTGGATAATAGGACGGCAGAGGAACATGACAAATGCTATGGGGGATATGGGGAAAATGAGACATTAATACACTCTTGGTATGACTCTGGAAGAGAGAGTGAGGTTGATGACTTTGTATAACTTTGCCTCACTTAAATTCAACCCTGTGATATCATTGGTCCTTTTCAAAAACAAAAGATAAAACAGCAACCACAAATAAAACCTGGCAAACCCAAAGAGTAAAAGTAAAAAATCGAACAAGGTGTGTAGAGGCTCTGCTCTACCTACAGCCATGTAACTAACATATGAGTTGATAGCAAAGCTATCTCTGCTTCCATTCTGTCCTCAGAAAAATTGAAGTGTAGAAATAATCCAAAAATGGCTCCGGATGTCTGCTTGGTTTAGATATTAGTTCTCAAGGATGGTTTTCAGGTAAAAACATTATGTCGTTACTGGTTTTTTTGCTCTAGGTAGTGATATTTTACACTGAAATGGAGTAAAATAGACTAAAATAGGAATTTTTTAAAATAGTTAACTGAGTTACTAGATAAGTATTCATTTGAAACCGTGTTATAAGCTGTTAACCCCTTAATCTTTCAGATCTGGTCTCTTGCTGTTCTACTTTTGAGTAAGAAATATAAACAGCTTCCTCATATGCTAACAACTAATTTACTCATTGCTCAGGTTAGTAAACTTACAGGTTTTTAAAAGTAAGAATTTCTTAAGGATTGCACTAATTACTGTGAAAGATTATCATCCCCTTAGGAGGAAGAATATTTGCTTTGTAATATTTTCCCAGATCTTTCCTAGTTAAAAAAATGTTACCAAATTACAAACTAGTTAGAATTTGAGACTCTACTTACTAGCTGTGTGACCCTGGGCAAGTCACTTAACCTCATTTGCCTCACTAAAAAAAAAGGATTTGATACTCTCATTATTATCTTACGTAAGTTATTTCACTATTTCTGGAATATTATGAAATGATACAGGAATTCCTCTAATGGTTCTGAAAATGTTTCCATATTGAGAAAGTCAGTGCAGCTTAACAGTCTGGGTGGTAAGCAGAAGCTGTTGCCCCCATGTCCTTTGCCAGCCTTTCTCCAAAAATGAAGTTGCCTACAGGCAGCAAATAAAAGTATGGACAGTTAGTCTTGTAGCTTGTGTTATACTGTGGTTTCAGAGCTGGTTTTCTTGAAAGGGAAAGTATGTGTGTCACGATCTCTTCATGACAGAGTAGAATGGTTCTAGGGAATCTAGTATTCCTATGTAGCTTTCACTATATGACTGTCCTACCCTGATGTGTGTCCCTGAAATAGTCTTCGTACCAGACTATGCTGTGAGCTATCTAAATTTTTGAGGAAGTGAACACTGAAGGGTTTCAGAGAAAATGAACCTGTATCACAAGGTTGATGACTGCTGTACCCTCATAATTCTCTTAGACAAGCTTGTGTTAAAGGTTAATAGCACCTCAACATTGAGATAGCTGTGCTCATATTATATGTGAAATAATTGAATTATTAAAAAAACAGAACTTTTAAATTAATAAATTATAGTTCTAGTTGAATTTTTTTGTTACAAACTACAATTTAAAGAAACATTAACTTTCTGTGTAAAGTTTTGTGGGGTTTTTTTACTGTTATTTGGAAGACTGCTGGACATAAAGTTGATAGTTAAAACCAGAATCATTGTCAGTTTTTTCTTCAGTATGCTATTCTTTAATAGATTTTTTTTTATCATGCTCAATAGCATACTTTGAAATTTTAGCTATAAATATTTTAGTCATTATTCAATAGTCATTAAAAGTAAATGTGTAGGGGCAGCTAGGTGGCGCAGTGGATAAGAGCACCGGCCCTGGAGTCAGGAGTACCTGAGTTCAAATCCGGCCTCAGACACTTAACACTTACTAGCTGTGTGACTCTGGGCAAGTCACTTAACCCCAATTGCCTCACTAAAAAAAAAAAAAAAAAAAGTAAATGTGTAAGGGGGCAGCTAGGTGGCACAGTGGATAGAGCATTGGCCCTGGAGTCAGGAGGACCTGAGTTCAAACTCAGCCCCAGACACTTGACACTTACTAGCTATGTGACCTTGGGAAAGTCACTTAACCCTCATTGCCCAACCATAAAACAAACAAAAAAAGTAAATGTGTAGGGGCAGCTAGGTGGTACGGTGGACAAAATACCGGCCTTGGGTTCAGGAGAACCTGAGTTCCAATCTGGCCTCAGACACTTGGCACATACTAGCTGTGTGACCCGGGGCAAGTCACTTAACCCTCATTCCCTCCCCCCCCTCCCAAAAAAGCAAATGTATATAATATGACCTTTACTGCTAATGAAACTTGCACAGGTATGACTGACTATTCATAATAGATAGCTTTTCTTTTGTATTAACATGTTATATTTTTCTTTACTGAGGACTAAATTGTTGTTTTGTTTTGTTTTTTAAATAAATCTTTGTCCACAGTCTATTGTCTGTGCTGGAATGATGATGTGGAATTTTGTTAAAGAGAAAAATTTTGTTGGACAAATTCTGGTATTTGTTCTGTTATATAGTTCTCTCTATAGCACCTACCTATGGACAGGTGAGTTGGGATATGAATGGAAGTTGTGTACATTTGGAATTAAAGAATGAACCACAAGCACTTATTAAGCTCTTAATATGCCAAGTATGTGCTAAATGATGGGTATACAAATACAAGAGTAGAGACAGTCCTTTCCCTGGATTCAGGAGAGTGGTAGCCAATGAGGGATGTTTTGTTTTGAAAATTTACAAGGTTGAGAAATGAAGCTATAGGAGAGAGAAGCATTGGCAGGATGTATTTGATTATGGTTCCAGAACTAGAAAGCAGTGAGGGTGGCTGGTGAGGCCTGGTGGTGCCTCCTATGGATATAGGCCCTGTGAGGTCTACTAAAATCAAAACAGAGTCAGCAAGTAACTAGAAGAGGAGAGAGGGAGGAAAGGGGTGGGGGGTGAAACTAATAGAGTAAGAATGATTTTTTAGAATGCAGCTAACCGGCTATTAAAGTATTTCCAAAGGAAGAATTCCAAAATAATTTGAACAAGGTGAATTATTTAGACTTGCAAAAGATGTGAGGTCTTCATCAAGTCATGTTACAAATGACACTACTTAGGTCTAGATTAAATGACTTAATCTAGAAAAAAGCTTTCTTCACTTGTTGAATTATATTCAGAAGGAAAAAATCTACTAAATGGTATTTAATTGGTCATTTATTGTACAAAACAGATTCCTGGGTAGGCTCTCTGGGTCTTAGTTTCTTCATATGTAAAATGACGGGATTGTACTGATCTGTAAGATCCCTTCTATCTCTTAATGCTAGCTCTGAGTTGACAACCTATAGCATATATGCCATTGGAAGCCTGTGAATTCATTGAGGGTGGCAAAGCTGAGCTATCCTTAGGCAAAATTATGAAGTAGGTATAGTTTCTATTTGGTACCTTCTCCTGGGTTCATTTGAATTTTTTAAAAGGAACTCTGGGTGGCACAGCTAGGTGGTACAGTGGATAAAGCACTGGCCCAAGGTGCAGGAGGACCTGAGTTCAAATCTTACCTCAGACACTTGACACTTACTAGCAGTGTAACCTTGGACAAGTCACTTAACCCACATTGCCCCACCAAAACAAACAAAAAAAGGAACTCTGAAGATATAAAATGGGAGTTAACGAGGTTATTAGTATAGCATAAATAGTGCTGGATTTGGGGTCAGAGGACTTAATTCCAAATAGTCCCAGCCCTTTTACTACCTGTGCAACTTTGGGCAAGTCATTTAACTTTTTTAGCCCTCAGTTTCCTCCTCTGTGTAATGAGAAAGTTGGACTAAATGACCTCTGGATCTCCTTCAGCTCCTAACAATTTGAGGGAAGTAGACTACATAGCATTTTGGGATTTTGACATTCCGCCACTTTAGTGTGACTTAATTTTTGGTGGCAATTGTTTTTTGTACTGAAAGTTGTCAAAAAGCAGAATGCTAAAATGGAGGCTTGTTTTGCAGCTTAGTTCCCTTTGTTTAACTGAAAAGTGGTTTTAATTAGTGTTCATACTTTGTATAGTAATTGCTACATAGTTGACAAAGTTTCATTTTTTTAAACATCTTGTTCATAGGGCTTCTATCAATTTCTTTGTTTCTGTTGAAGAAGAAAGAGACAATACAGATTCCTGTAGGAATTATTATTATATCTGGATGGGGGTGAGTTGGTAGCTTTCTTTCTGCTTTTTATATACATATATACACAATTGCTATTGAGATGCCTCTTTACTGTCTTTCTCCTCCTTCCCTTTGGTCTTGCAGCATTCCTGCTCTTCTCGTGGGTGTTCTTTTAATAGCAGGAAAACATAATGGTGATAGCATTGACTCTGCCTTTTTTTATGGGAAAGATCAGGTAAGATGAGTGCTTAAGAAAAATCTTTGCATCTTATGAACATCTTCCAATTTAAGGTTGAAAATATCATACAAGCTGGGGAGAACAGACCTAGGTTCAGAAACCACCTGAAACACATGATCTCTGTGTAACTCTAGGGAAATCACCAAACCTCTCTGGGTCTCAGTTTTTTTTATCTGTAAAATGAGGGGATACATATATTGATCTCTAAGGTCCCTTTCAACTTTCAGTTTATGATCCTATTATCCTTTAAAATGCTGGCCGCATTTAATATAAACAGCTTAGGCCATCTCAGATGAATTAAGTAAATTATATTTTAGTTGGCAATTAACACTCATCCCCCCCCCCAAAAAAAAAAAAGAAGAGAAAGGTGCTTAAAAGTTGAAAAGTAGAGTACATGTTAAAATGGACTAGGAGAATCCTATTGGAGGAAAGCGGAAAGAAGGATATGTAAAAGAATTGAGGGATGGAAAGACTGACAAGTTACTTGTTTTGTGAATGAATAGATGTCATTCTTTTCAGAAGGTAGGTGTGCAATATTGAAGAGACTATCCTGAAAGAGGGAATTGGTTGGTTGCCAAATAATTTGAGTGTTGAATTGTTTGTTTGGTGGTGGGTTTTTTTGGTGCCACAGGAATCCTCATCAGTCAATATTTTGAAATCCCCATTTGATAAAAGAGTATACCAATAAACCAGTTGAATCACTAAAATTAAAATCAGAATAGCATATGTGAAGTGCTTTGAACCATTAATCAAAAACCTTTTATTTATTCAGAAAAGAAAATTCTAAATCATTTTTTGAACCATGAATAAGTGTTTAATTTTAAACTTGTTTTTATGTAGTAACATACTAAAATTGTTAATATGATTGTGAAAAGAATATTGTAAGTCTTTTTTTCTAACTTTGACAGATGATCACCACAGCAGTCACCCTGTTTTGTAGCATATTGGTGTCCGGCATATCACTGATGTGTATGAACCAGAGCGCACAGGAAGGGAATTATGAGGGATTGGATCATCGTGCTCATAACAACAAAGTAGGGCAGGCTGAAAGGACTGTTGTAGAGGAGATTCCAGTGCCAGTCAATGAACCAGAACCTTTTACAAGTTCTACTCTAGAAAGAAGTATGTCCCTTAAACACAAATCAATGTTTATGTTTTTATATTTCATCAGTGCTTTGTTTTAAAGGGTCCTTACTGACTTACTCGCCTTGAGTATTATAGGTATTCATTTATCATATAGGTGTTTCATCAAGGAAACACTCCATATTCCTCAAAGAAACAAAGGAGGGGGATGTGGTAAAATAATGGAATTTGGCAGACTCCCAGGGGTCCAACCTGATTGATTTAGTCGTGTTTGAATTGGGTGTGAATGAGAAACTACTAAGTACCCACTTAAAGATGATTCGATTTTAGCCATACCTGGCAGACCCTGTTAAACCTAGTTTAAACTTGGCCAACCCTTAGAAGGAGTGTCCTCAGAGGCTGTGGACTGCGTCATCAACAGGGAACCAGTCTCAGCCACACAACTTGAAGGACCTCCCCTTTGGGGAGGGAGAAAAAAGTAGAAAAAGGGACCCCAACAGGAAGTGGCAGGCTCTCTCTCACTCTTGCCTTGGAGGAGCTTTTGGAGTGGACTGGAGACTGGCTGCACAGCTGACTCCCATAGAAATTATGGCCCCTGGTGCAGCTAGGTGGCGCAGTGGATAGCCCTGGAGTCAGGAGTACCTGAGTTCAAATCCGGCCTCAGACACTTAACACTTACTAGCTGTGTGACCCTGGGCAAGTCACTTAACCCCAATTGCTTCACTAAAAAAAGAAAAAAAGAAATTATGGACCCCTGGTGGTGAGTTAATAAAATCCAGCTCTTTGAATTAGCTGAGCTGGAAGCAAGTTTGGGTTTTGAGACAGGAATTCCTTTGCTAGAGCCAGGAAGATTATCCATTTTCCGCTTTCCCTATTCCCTTGTCATTGGCTTAATTAATTTCACCTTTGCTGTGTATTTTATTCCAATTAATAAAACCTGATTTGTTTGAGGAAAAGAGGCTGTCAATCCCCTTTCTTATTGGCCTGGGAGAAATAACTAAAAAAGGCAGTTCGGAGGGGAGGACACTTTGGACCTAGAGGCCCTTCTTTATTTTCTGAACCCCAATATTATGGCAAGCCACCCAATTAACTCTCCCCATATTAAATCTGGCCCCTACATAGGGAACGTGGTGCAATTAGGAAACAACTAAACAAATTAATTGGTATGCTGCATATAGTTCTCTGTGGAAAAGCATTTGTTAAGCTTTAAGACTTAGAATTGACATTCTGAAAAATATATTGACAGAGTGGGTCTAAATGAAATTCACATATTCTTAGGAAATTCAACTATATTATCTTTTGGTCAATGATAGTGACTGAAATAAGATAAAGAGGTTTAGTATTAAAAAATAAATATGATTTCACTTGGCAGTAGAGGTGTGAGCCTAATCAATATTAGTCCAGATTGAACATTAGCTTTGTAAGGGCCAAATTTAGTATGGGAAGAGTTATTTGGGCAGCTCACCTTAATATTGGGTAAGAAAAGAAACAGCCTCTTTCAAAAACAAAAGAAGTTTATTAATGGGAACAAGTTTAAAACACTGTCTGAATCACACAAGTGAGATTAATAGAACTAGAAACAATGTATAAATCTCGGGGGTAAAAAGGCCCCAGGCACCCGAACCTGCCTCCAGCCCAGTTTTGCCTAAAAAAACCCGAACTCACCATACCCGAAATCTGTAGCTTTAAGGAGAATCAGCTATGCATTCTCTTCTGTTTTGTCCAAAGTTCAAACACCAGCAGCTCCTCTAAATATCTGCCTTCCTTCCCCATTTCTCCCAGAACTCTCTCCTCAGAAAACTCCCTAACTGCCTTTTTTCTAGCTCCCTCTTAACTGTATCAAACTCTAACTGAAACTGGCTCTCTAACTAACTCTCTCACGGGAAGGGGAGGTAGGGTTCTTAGCCATGCTGAGTCTCCGATTGGCTCAGTACACCCACATCGGCTGTCCCCATTATAATGACTGAGAGGTCAGTAATGCCAAGCAGTAAAATTCTAATGTCTTTTTTTTGTGTGTGTGTGGCCAATGAGGGTTAAGTGACTTGCCCAGGGTCACACAGCTAGTAAGTGTCAAGTGTCTAAGGTTGGATTTGAACTCAGGTCTTCCTGACTCCTCCAGGGCCAATGATTTATCCACTGTGCCACCCAGCTGCTCCTCTAATTTTATTTTAATCTGGTTCAGGCAACTCTGACTAGGAGTTCAATATCCCTACAATAGATCACTGGTAAAAACCTATTCAGAAAGCTCAGACTATAAATTCCTTTAAATTGCTACCATATTGGGTCATATTGTATGTAAGTGTATTATTTCTGACTCAAGTGAATTTTCCCTGGAAAGGGGGGGCTAATAAAATTTTTTTAAATATAGTTTACCTAAAGGGGTGGCTAGGTGGCACAGTGGATAAAGCACTAGCCCTGGATTCAGGAAGACCTGAGTTCAAATCCAGCCTCAGACACTTGACATTTACTAGCTGTGTGACCCTGGGCAAATCACTTAACCCCCATTGCCCCACAAAGAAAAAAAAAATTTTATATATATATATTTTTTTTTTACTTAAATCTTTAGAAAGCTAAAACCCTTGATTTATAATAAGGAACATGGAAGTAATTCTTTACTAGCTATTTCCAGGAAAGCTTTAGTAACAATTATTGCAGATAAAAGGGGATGCTAGGTGGCATGGTGGATAGAGTAGCAGGCCTGGAGTTAGGAAGATTCATGTTCTTGAGTTGAAATTCAGCCTCACACACTTACTAGCTTTGTGATCCTGGGCAAGTCACTTAACCCTGTGTGCCTCAATTTCCTTATCTGTAAAATGAACTGGAGAAGGAAATGGCAAACTATTCCAGTATTTTGCCAAGAAAACCCCAAATGGGGTCATGGAGAGTTAGACACAACTGAAATGACTGAACATTCCAGATGAAATAAAATTCAATTAATTTTAAGAACAAGATGTACTTCCCTGGGTCCACTAAGAAAAAAAAATTGATATTGCATGTAATGTGTACCATTATAATAATTAAATGTAAGTTCATTTGTTTAAACACAGCATTGAACCATATATAATCTTTTACTGCCCAAGAACCAGAGGAGTTGTCTCATCTATTTTTCTCTCAGAAGTTCCTCTCTCTCTCTGTTACATCTTTCCCAGGTGGTTGAGTTCCTGTGTCTTTGTGTCTTTTATGGTGATGCTGAGCTCAGTTCTTTTTCGGGCCAGATAATGATGTTGAGGAGGAAGGTGGCCTTCTTGTAAATTCCACTTATTGGTGGTACTTATTCTTCCATTAAGAATTATGAAGAATTATGAAGAAGGGGCAGCTGGGTAGCACAGTGGATAAAGCACTAGCCCTGGATTCAGGAGGACCTGAGTTCAAATCCGGCCTCAGACACTTAACACTTACTAGCTGTGTGACCCTGGGCAAGTCACTTAACCCTCATTGCCCCACCAAAAAAAAAAAAAAAAGAATTATGAAGAGCAAGTTTCTTTTTAGTATTCACAATGGAAGAAACTATCAAAGTGATGCCATCTGACTTTCCTTGCTTTACAGAGCTGAAGTCCCAAGAAGTGTTATGACTCACCTGTGATCACAGGTAGTAGATACAGGCCTGAGATTCAGAACTAGAGCCTCAGCCCCAAACCAGTAGTTCCTTTGTCCCGTTCTCTTCTTCATGACAACTTTTCACATGTATGAAGGGCTACTGTGGTGTTCCTTAAAGTCAAGCATTACCTATACCAAAGCTTCTTAAATGTGGGTCTCAACCCATATGGGGTCATGTAAATGAATCTGGGGGTCATGAGAAATTTAGCAACAGTAAAAGGTTATGTATACCTATTGTGTATACTTAAATACCCGGGGTCCCATAAAAATTTCTTGGGTGAAAAGGGGTGGTGAGTGGAAAAAGTTTAAGATGCCCTAAGCTATAAGACCCTGGGTGTTAGCCTCAGTTTCTTCATCTGTAAAGTAGGTCTGATAATGCCTGTACCTTCCAAGATTATCCTAAGGATCAAATGAAATAATGTATAGTTTTGCAGACTTGCAAATTATCTAAATGACATCATTTTTATAAAGTGTTTAATATACTGTCTGGCACGGAGTAGGTACTTAATAAGTGCTTGTTTCCTTCCTTTTTTAGGAGGCAACTAGGTGGTGCAGTGCAGATAGCATTATACCCGTAGGCAGGAAGACCTGAGTTCAGATTTGGCATCAGATACTTACTGGCTGTGTGGCTATCAACAGGTCACTTACCCTCTGTCTGCTTCAATTTCCTCAACTATAAAATGGGGATAATAATAGCACCTACCTTCCAGTATTGTGAGGATCAAATGAAATGTTTGCAGACTTGGCAAATTATACAAATGAGATAATATTTGTAGAGCTCTTAGCACAGTGCCTGGCTCATAGTAGACTCTTAATAAATGTGAACTCTTTTCCCTCCGTACCCCCAAAATGTCACCTGTGTTGGCCTATGATTTTTAGCTCTGCTAATTCTGAGATTCTGTGATTTCTTTCTTCCTTACCTCTAATCTAAGCTGGTCCTTTAAGTATTAGTAACTGGCATAAATTTGTATCACTTAGGTTTCCAACCTGGATTCCTTGATTCCCGTTGCCTCTCACCAGAGGTATTCCCAAACATTTCATTCACTATTTCCCTGTCCCTTTACTGTAGGTAAGCCTATGGGTTGTCTCATTTCCATGTCGATGTTCCTTACAAGTGTGAAGTTAAATTGAGAATCAAATTTGTCAGTTTTGACAAAAATTAAAGTCAGTCCAGCAACCTTTGTTATTTCTGCTGTATATAAAAGGCTGCATGCTAGAACCAGGGTTACAAAGATGCAAAATAACTATCCTTGGGGCAGCTAGGTGGCACAGTGGATAGAGCACTGGCCCTGGAGTCAGGAAGACCTGAGTTCAAATCCGGCCTCAGACACTTAACACTTACTAGCTGTGTGACCCTGGGCAAGTCACTTAACCCCAATTGCCTCACCCCCCCCCAAAAAAAATAAATAAAATCACTATCCTTTTCCTCTAACAACTTACTTTCTAAGAGGGGCAAATGGGTGAATGAAGGCATTTATTAAGTGTTTGCTGTATGCCAGCTACTAAACTAAGCTTGGAATATGAATAAAAAAGTAGAAAAGTCTATTCTCAAGCTGTTTACATCTTTAGGGGGGGTAGGGAAGAAGGAAGGATGAGATAGCACTTGGTGAACAGAACTATAGAGGAGTCAACTGATAACACCCTTTTCCTTAGCAGTGGTAGTTATTTTGATTAGTGTATGGTAGAAAGTAGTGTAGGTCTGAAAATAACTGAGCTTTGTAAAAGCATGGATCTGGGACCTGCTAAATTTTAGGATCTCTTTCTTAATCAAGATAGCCTGATATAGGCTCTCTTAATCCAGATCAGGAGATCCAAAACCCCTCTTAGGCTTGATCAGCTATGATAGAAGAAGAGAGATCAGACAGGGAGCTCTGAGAAGATTTGAAGAGTGAGTAATCTATAACTGAGGGGAGGACCCTCGGGCAGAAGTGGCACTTGGGCCAAACCTGAAGTGAAAAGTGGGGTTTCAATAAGTATAGATGAAGAAGGGACGCATTTTGAGTATGAGTGGAAGTAGAAGAGTTCAGGATGAGATTGGGGAATAACTAATAAACTACTTAGGCAGGAAGTATGGAATAAAGGAAGGAGCAGTATAAAATCATGTTGAAAAAGATAATTTAAAGCTGGGAGACCCTTAAATTCCAGACTGAAGTCAAAGAAGAGGAGGCTAATGGGTCATTTGAGTACTGTCTTCAAGCATAAGAAGAATTTTGTTATTTCTGGGAAAAGTGATGACAAGTTGGCTTATGAACCAGAGCTGAAGTAACAGTAAACTTAAAACCCTAGAGAACTGCTTTTATCAGGCATTTATTGAGCACAGCTTAGTATAGTGCAAAACTTCTTAAACTGTGGGTTGTGTCCCCATATGGGGTTGAATAACTGAATGCAGGAGTTGCAAAAAATTTGGCAACAGTAAAAGGTTATGTATACCTATTATATACACCTATATACCTAAATACCTAGGGTTGCATAAAAATTTCTCAGGTAAAAAGGGGTTGTGAGTGGACAAAGTTTAAGAAGTCTTTGTATAGTGTACCTAGGTGCTGAGGAAGGTTCACAGATGAATAAGACAAGACTTGCCCTCAAAGACCTTACAGTCTAGTAGAGGAAGTTAAGACCTTGATGAATATGATACAAATTAAAATTAATTGTATATGTTGACTGTAGGAAAAAACTTAAGTGGGATAATATTTGTAAAAATCTTAGGAAACATTAAAACACTATACAAATACTAGTTATTATCATTATTATCATGCCAGGGTTACAAACCACTGAAAGGAATACCTTTGGAGACAATTTCAAAATTATTTACCTTTTACTTATGACTTACTTTGAGGCAGAGGACAGGACTACCTTTTCCATGGTGCTAATTTAACTTTTTTTTCTATTAGATTTGGACACTAATTTTAAAAATACTGGAATCCTTTTCCCCTTAGGGTCATAGTATTTATGAACATTAGAGTAGACATTAAATACATTGTCAAAAGCTCCTTTGGGTGCCATGGACCCTAAATTGTAGGATACAGTCTATTTGGTATTTGAACATTGACGTTTACATGATTTGTTGCTAACATAATGCTGTTGCAAATTTTTAATGCCAACAAGAACCACATCTAGAAATGTGCAAACTCTCATAAAGGGCATACACAGCCTGCTGTTCAGCAGACCATTTGGAGGAACAAATGTTGCTATGCATTTCCTATTTCAGTGTTGACTTCTTTATGCCACCTTCAGGGTGATTTTTAAAACTGTATAATTATTCTGTAACAACTAATTTAAAGGAGCTCATTTAACATTTGCTACCACCTATAGATTTTATCATTCATGTTTTAGACATGGAAAGCAAATAATAAGTGTTTATTGAAGGTTATCACTGCCAAATGCTGTGGAAGATACAAGACAAATATCAACTAAAACCCCTTTCTTTAGTGAGTCTACTTAGAGAGACAAAATTGACATTTAGGAAATAACTAGAGAACAATCAAAAATGAAGGAAATGCAGGGCAGCTAGATGGTGCAGTGATTAAAGCACTGGCACTGGATTCAAGAGTACCTGAGTTCAAATCCGGCTTCAGACACTTGACACTTACTAGCTGTGTGACCGCGGGCAAGTCACTTAACCCCCATTGCCTAAAAAAAAAAAAAAAAAAAAGAAGGAAATACTATGTTTCAAAGTCCATGGTGAGGCAGATGCTTGGAAAACTCAGTTCTATCTAAATGTGAGGTTGTAGAGTTTTTGTTTTTCCCCCTTGCTTAAAATACCTAAAACTTTGCCCCACCACTCCAAGATTCATTTATTTTAAACTATTATTCTAAGCAGTCTATAGGCTTCACTAGTCTACAAAAGGGATCCGTGACAAAATAGATTTAAGACCCCCTGGTTTTAAATCTTAAGACAACATCATTATAGGTTTCTGAGAATGATATAATGAAAATTGTATTTGAGAGAGATATGGAGCAAATTTTAAATTTTCCATACTAGTTAATTTGACAGAATTAAAATGCAATGGGAAAGCTATTTGAAAATATAAAATTTATTTATATGTCCTCGTCTATGTCTGGATACTTTTTATAGCAGGTAGTTCAAGACCATTTTGACATAAGGAAATAACTAGAGAACAATCAAAAATGAAGGAAATGCAGGGCAGCTAGATGGTGCAGTGGTTAAAGCACCGGCCCTGGATTCAGGAGTTCCTAAATTCAAATCCGGCCTCAGACACTTGACACTTACTAGCTATGTGACCCTGGGCAAGTCACTTAACCCCATTGCCCCATTAAAAAAAAAAAAAAAAGCTCATGAACCAGGGGCGGCTAGGTGGCGCAGTGGATAAAGTACCAGCCCTGGATTCAGGAGTACTTGGGTTCAAATTCGGGCTCAGACACTTGACACTTACTAGCTGTGTGACCCTGGGCAAGTCACTTAACCCCCATCGCCCCGCAAAATATACAAAACAAAAAGCTCATGAACCTTGGACAGTTTTGTAAGTATCAGACCTCTGACCTGACTCTATTTTTTTCTTTTCAGGCTCCTGTTCATGTTCAATAGGCAATGGGGAATTGTGCCATTCTACATTAGACCCAGTAACAAACACCAGTCCTGGTGAAACCCGAACTCCTTCCTTGAGGACAGGTAAATTAAACTGAGTTTCAAGAGGAAATAGTTCCATATTGTTATGATTCAAAGTAACTATATAAAATTTCTGTGGGTACTAGCAAAAACAGGTTTGTAAGTTTTATTTTTAAAATATGAATGAGGAAAATGTGCTACTAGAATAATCAGAAGGCATAAAAAACCCTAAATTTATGAAGTACTTGGATTTATGATTTTTATCAGTGGTTGGAATCTTCTTTATATGGCTTTTCTCTCTAGTAATGCAAATCAGCTTCTGGTCTGTAATCTTAAAGAGTGGTTTGGGTATCATCTTTTTTTTTTTTGGTGAAGCAATTGAGGTTAAATGACTTGCCCAGGGTCACACAGCTAGTAAGTGTCAAGTGTCTGATGCCAGATTTGAACCAATTTGAACTCAGGTCCTCCTGACTCCAAAGCTGGTGTTTTATCCACTGCGCCACCTACCTGCCCCTGGGTATCTTCAAAGTAAAATTAATTTCCCATGGTCAAAAAGCTCTAGGGGTGCAGTGGATAGAGCACTGGCCTTGGAATCAGGAAAAGTCATCTTCATGAGTTCAAATCTAGCCTCATTCCTCAGTTGAGAAGTGCTCAAAGGATAGGAACAGGCAGTTTTCCAATGAAGAAATCAAAACAATTTATAGTCATAAGAAAAAATGCTCTAACCCATTCTTGATTAGAGAAATGCAATTTAAAACAACCTTGAGATATCATTTTACACCTATCAGATTGGCTAAATAATAGAAGGGGAAAGCAACAAATATTGGAGGGAATATGGAAAAATTGAGAATTTGATTCTTGCTGGATCTGTGAACTGTCGCAACCATTTTTGGAGCGCAATCTGGAATTATGGTCAAAGAGTGATTAAACTGCCCTTTGACCCAGCAATACCATTATTAGGTCTGTTTTCCAAGATGATTAGGGGAAAAGGTAAAGAACATGTTCTAAAATATTTACAGCAGTTCTCTTTTTGTTGGCAAAGGACTGGAAATTATGGGGATGCCCATCAATTGGGGAATAGCTAAACAAGTTATGGTATATATTAGTGATGGAATGTTACTCTGCTATAAGAAATGATGAGCTGGATGATCTTAGAAAAACATGGATATACTTGCATGAAAAATGAAGAGTGAAATAAGCAGAACCAAGCCAATGTTGTATACAGTAACAGTAATGTTTTTGTTTGTTTGTTTGTTTGGTTTTTAGTGAGGCAATTGGGGTTAAGTGACTTGCCCAGGGTCACACAGCTAGTAAGTGTTAAGTGTCTGAGGCCGGATTTGAACTCAGGTACTCCTGACTCCAGGGCCGGTGCTCTATCCACTGCGCCATCTAGCTGCCCCAGTAATGTTGTTTTAAGAACAGCTTTGAGTGACCAAGTCTTTCTTCTTTATAATAAGACCCAAATTAACTACAAAGGTCCTATGAAGGAAGATGCTCTCTGCATCCAGAGAAAGAACTGACATATACATACATATTTTTTCTAACAGTCCATCTCTAGGATGGAGAAGGGAAAAAATTACATGATAACTTTATTGTATATTGTTTTCTTTTTATTTCTCTCTCGCTCTCTCTCTCTCTTTTTTTTTTTTTGCTGGACAATGAGGGTTAAATGACTTGCCCAGGGTCACACAGCTAGTAAATATCAAATGTCTGAGGCTGGATTTGAACTCAGGTCCTCCTGAATCCCAGGCCAGTGCTTTATGCACTGCACCATCTAGCTGCCTCACTTTATTATATATTTAAAAGAAATAGCATATTGTACATAATAGATCTGCAATTTTAGGTGCAATCTTTTTTTCTTATTCCATTTTATTATAGACATGTTTGTTTTATTTCTTAAGTTTGGAATTTTTAAAAAAATTAAAATAAACCAACAAAAACAAATCCAGCCTCAGACACTTACTAGCTGGGTGATCCTGGCCAAGTCACTTAACCTTGTTTGCCTCAGCTTCCTTATCTGTAAAATGAGCTGGAGAAGAAAATGGCAAAACACTCCAGTATCTTTGCCAAGAAAACCCCAAAATGGGGTCATAGAGAGTCAGACACAATTGAAACAAATAAACAATAACTCACTAACTCCAAAACTAGCTCTCTATCCACTATGCTACATGTGTGGAATTTTTATAAGATTAATCATGCATTTTATATTTTTAAAAAATATATAAGTTGGGGGTGGCTAGGTGGCACAGTGGATAAAGCACTGGCCCTGGATTCAGGAGTACCTGAGTTCAAATCCAGCCTCAGACACTTGACACTTACTAGCTGTGTGACCCTGGACAAGTCACTTAACCCCCATTGCCCTGCAAAAAAAAAAAATATATATATATATAAGTTGTTGTCTTTTATTTTTAACATCACCATGTGCTCAGTATCCCTTTCCTCAACTCCAAGAGGCATTGCTTATACAAATGATATCTTTTAAAAAACAAAAGAGAGACACACATCCCAGGGAGTGGGAGGCAGGGGAACCAAGGCCGGATGCTGCCACAGCCTCACAAGCACAGGCAGCTTCTGCTGGGATCTGTCCAGGTTTCCCTCCCCACCCAGTGCACCCTGACCCTTGAGGAGCCAAGCCTGTATACACACCAAAATGGATGACAAGAAGAGGAGGAGGAGCCCCAAGTCCTGCCTGTCGCAGCCTGCACCCCCTGCCAGTGCATTGCGCAGGGTCCCAGTCCCAACCAGCCAAAGTGCCTCCTTCTCCTTGGGCCTTCCCCACCTGCCATCCCCAAAGCAGCGCACCAAGTTTAAGAGGGTGACGAAGGAGAAGGGCCACCTTGTGCTGGTGGGTGGAGGGGTGGGTGCCCCAGCAGGCACCCCCTTGCAGCACTCCTTCCTGACAGAGGGGACTGGTGTCTATGAGATGGAGGGAGGGCTACTCAACCTAATCAATGACATTCATTCTGGCCGGCTCCAGGCCTTTGGGAAGGAGTGTTCCTTTGAGCAGCTGGAGCATGTTCAGGAGCTGCAGGAGAAGCTGGCTAGGCTGCACTTCAGCCTGGATGTGTGTGGAGAGGAGGAGGAGGAGGAGGAGAAGGACGAGGAGGAGGAAGAGGCTGAGACTGAAGGGCTGCCCCAGGAACAGAAGAAAACAGTGGCTGATCAGAACCTAGAACAGCTGCTTAGCAATCTGGAGGACCTCAGCATCTCTATACAGAAGCTGCACCTGGCCAAGAACGCAGAACCTAAGGAGGCCCCCACAGCCTAAGTGGAGGCCCTTGCTTGGGATCCTTGAAAACTTGCTCTCAGCCTCAGTTTCCCCATGATGGCTGAAGTGAGCAACTGGACTCCCTCAGATGTGAGGGTATGAGGAAGGAGCCCAGGCCCCTTCATCACCCTGACTCTGTGACCTTCGTTAGGACCTGGCCACAGCCCTGGGAGCTGTGTGACCCCGGGCCCTCAGACCTCACATGACCCCAAGCTCTGACCAGGCTGTGTCCTCTGGCCCTCCGAACTTTACATGACCCTGACCTCTGACCTAGGCTGTGATCTCCCCCTGGCCCTGCCGGACCTGTCCAGGCTGGGCCTCTGGCAGCTGAATTAAACATAAGGATAGACAGATGCCCCCCACCCCCCAAAAAAAACAAAAGAGAGAAAACAGCATAATTGATCAATACATCAAAAAAAAAATCTGAAAATATGTGCAATGTACAACAATTGTGTGCCTCATATCCTTGCCAAGGGATGGTGCCTTCTCATAGTTCTTCTTTTAAGTTATGTTTTGTTCTTTATAATTTGGTAACATTAACTTGATTTTTTGAGTAGTAATTCTTAACATTTACATCATTGGAGTCATTGTGTATATTGTTTCCTTGGCTCTGCTTACTTCACTTTGCATCAGTTCATATAGACTTTTCTATGCTTTTCTGTATCAGTCACATTCATCATTTCTTACAACACAGTAATATTCTATTACATTAAAGTATAACGGCTTTGAAGATAAATAAAAATGTGGTCAAAGGATACAAATGAAGAACTCTCAAAAAAACCCCAGAAAACTATTCCCGAAAAGCCTTTCCCCAGTAAATGGGCATCTACTTTGTTTCCAGTTCTTTGCTGCCACAAAAAAAATATTACAAATATTTTGGTGTATATCAGGACTTTTCTTCCTCTTTTTAATGACCTCCTTGGGATATAAGCCCCATAATGGAATCTTTGGGTCAAAAAATTTGGACATTTTAGCATTTTATTTACATAATTCCAAACTGATTTCCAAAATGGTTATACTGATTCATAGCTCTACTAACAATGTACTAGTGTGCCTATCTTTGCACAACCCTTCTGACATTGACTATTCCCAACTTTTGCCATTTTTGCTAATTTGTAGGAAACAAGGCAAAACCTTGTGGGTTTGATTTGCATTTCTCTTAATAGTAATTTGGAGCATCTGTTCATACAATTATTACTAACTTTCAGTTCTTTCAAGAGCTGTTTTTTCATATCCCGTGCATTTTTATCTTCAAAATTGTTCCTATTAGAAAAATCCTAATACCAAATACAGTTTTGATATGTATATTGGAAAGGAAGGGGTTATTTTTTAGGTATCTTATAGAATCATAGATTTAAAGCAGGAAGGGACCTTAGAGCTCATAACATCTAATTCTCTTATTTTACACATGAGGAAATGAATCCCATTGAGGTCTCTTGCCCAGGACTAAACAACTATTAAGTGTCTGACACAGGACTTGAACCTAGTTCTACATAATTCTGAGTCTGGTTACTATATTGTGGTACCTCAGAGGACTAATTACTATTTACTGCCATGATTAATGGCCTATTTGTCTTTTCCTACCCCTTTCCCACAAAAAGTATCCAAAAGGTAGACTTTAATAACCTGCTAAATTCCCTTGAATTCATTAATTAATACTTTTTAATGTCTGCCATACACTAAGTAATGCACAGAAGAAATATTTGTATTCCTTTCACTTTAAACTAAAAAGTGAGGTGTTCTGTCCCAAAGACCATTGTTAACACTGTTTTGACTTAGAAGGTAAATGAGGACTATTTCACAGACTTGTATTATAGGCATGTCTTTTAAAATGTAAGGTAAAATTCTAGCTAGACTGTCTAAAATATCTAATGAGTGGTCTCCAATAAATTATCAGCTTTAACAATTACTTTTGTGAAAAATCAGAACATATTTAAATACAAGTTAAAACACAACACAATCTTAAAGAAAACTTTTTTTTTTGAAAAGAAAACTTTTACAAATGTTCCCCTCTTTTTTTGAATATGCTTATCAAAAATAATACTTCTAGGGGCAGTTAGATGGCGCAGTGGATAGAGCACCAGCCCTGGAGTCAGGAGTACCTGAGTTCAAATCTGGCCTCAGACACTTAACACTTACTAGCTATGTGACCCTGGGCAAGTCACTTAACCCCAACTGCCTCACTAAAAAAAAAAACAAAAAAAATACTCCTAGAATCAATTTACACTTGCCATGGCAACCAATTTGCCAGGGAAATGCTTTATAGAGTTCGATCAAATAATCAGTTGAGAGAAAAAAAATAACAAAAACAAACAACTCAGAATATGGGAGCACAATACTCCCAGAATTAACATTGTATTATGAAATCAAAACCATCTTGCATTGTTTCAAAATTAGATGAATGAATAGAAGAAAATACACATGGAAGAATAAAAGACAATGAAATTCAAACTAGGGAAATCAAATGAATATAAATGACTGATAATATTAAACATTATTAAATGAATATGAACTTAACATTAATAAGAGTATTACAAAATATTAACTTGATCACATGTCTGTAAAAAGCTTTTACAAATATTCCCTTTTTTTAAAAGCTAAGTATAAAACACAATCTCAAGAGCATGAAAATCTCTATGAAAATAAACCCATATCATTAATTTATTTCAAAATGTAGATGTAATAGCATAGAAATCCTATGTAACCTCTGAACTGATATTATTTCTCTGAGAACACTTTTGATTCTGATATCTAAAATCCCCAATACGTATATTAATACCTTGCTGCTTACTTCTACATTTCTGTAAAATATGTCTTCTTGAAATATGATTAAAAAAAAGAAATATGATGATTGTCCTTTTTATTCAGCTTAAGTTTGTCTTCTTTAATCCCTCTATATTGTCTGTTGGTCCTTTCATAATATAAATGCTTTATAAGGTTACTAATTAAAGATAAAAGCAGATTAACAAAATTATGAACAAAACAAGCATATCTGGAATTTAAAGGGTTTTCTAAGGTTGGTTTGGGAGAACCACAGTAGGTCAAGTCAGAATCACAGCCAGGCTGGGCAAGAGCTGAGGCTGACTGCTTCAGCAACTGAGTAGAAGCTGCAGGTGCAGGTAGAGAAAGCTGCACATGCACAAGATCAGGACCTAAGGAGGGTGGATTAGATCTCTAGACTGCCCTGGCAGGAGGATCAAGGGGCTTGGCCAGGGGAGGAGTAGCAGGTGGCGCCAGAGGAGGGGGAGGAGGTGGGGTCCCGAGAGGAAGGGGCAGGACCACCTCTCCCATGTGGTGCACAGCCCTTGCTTTCAAACTCAGGCCTGGTTTCCCCTTCTCCCACTGCTTCTAGATGAGGTTGGGGTGTTGCCTCCAGGCATGCAAAAGGAGAGAAAAGCTTAGTGTTAGAATTTGAAAAAAGTGCAGGAGCCTGAGGTTTCTCTGAAAAGGCATGGTTGGGAGAGGGGTGGGGAGGGGATATTTATATTCCCTTGTGTGAGCACCTTGCTGGCTCTTCTTTTTTTTTTTTAATTAATAAAGTATTTTTTTTCCGTTCTATGTAAAGATAGTTCTCAACTTTTGTTTATACAAGCTTTACAATTTCAGATTTTTCTCCCTCCCTCTCCTCCCTCCCCACTCCCATAGACAGCAGGTAATCTGATATAGGTTTTATATATATATATATATATATATATATATATATACACACACATATATATATATATACACACATATATATATATACACATATATATATATATACACACACACATAATAACATTAATCCTATTTCTGCATTAGTCATGTTATAAGAGAAAAAATCAGAGCAATGATGAAAAACCTCAAAATAGAAAAAAACAACAGCATCAAAAACAAAAGAAATAGTATGGTTCATTCAACATCTATACTTCGCAGTTCTTTTTATTTTTTTTCTTGGATTTGGAGATCCTCTTCTATCATGAGTTCCATGGAACTCTTCTGTGCCATTACATTGGTGAGAAGAATATAGTCCATCACAGTAGATCAACATTCAATGTTGATGATACTGTGTACAATGTTCTTCTGGTTCTGCTCATCTCACTCATCATCAGCTCACGTAAGACCCTCCAGGTTTCTCTGAACTCCTCCTGTTCATCATTTCTTATAGCACAATAGTATTCCATTGTATTCATATACCACAACTTGTCCAGCCATTCCCCAATTGATGGGTACCCCCTCAACTTCCAATTCCTTGCCAGCACGTAAAGAGTAGCTATAAATATTTTTGAACATGTGGGTCCCTTTCCCCTTTCCATGATTTCTTTGGGAAAAAGACCTAAAAGTGGTATCGCTGGGTCAAAGGGTATGCACAGCTTTATCACCCTTTGGGCATAATTCCAAATTGCTCTCCAGAATGGTTGGATCAGTTCACAGCTCCACCAACAATGGATGAGTGTTCCAATTTTTCCACAGCTTCTCCAACATTTATTATTTTCCTTTTTTGTCATTTTAGCCAATCTGATAGGTGTCAGGTGGTACCTCAGAGTTGTTTTTATTTGCATCTCTCTAATCATTAGAGATTTAGAGCATTTTTCCATATGGTAATAGATAGCTTTGGTTTCTTCATCAGAAAACTGCCTATTCATATCCTTTGACCATTTCTCAATTGGGGAATGACTTGGGTTCTTGTAAATTTGATTTAGTTCCCTATATATTTTAGAGATGAGGCCTTTATCAGAAGTACTGGCCTCAAAAATTGTTTCCCAGCTTTCTGCCTCCCTTCTAATTTTGGATGCATTGCTTCTGTTTGTACAAAAATTTTTTAATTTAATGTAATCAAAATCATCCATTTTGCATTTTATAATATACTCTATCTCTTGTTTGGTCATAAACTGTTTTCCTTTCCAAAGGTCTGATAGGTAGACTATTCCTTTCTCTCCTAATTTACCTATGGTATCACCTCTTATGTCTAAATTGTGTATCCATTTTGACCTTATTTTAGTATAAGGTGTAAGATGTTGTTTTATGCCTAATTTCTGCCATACTATCTTCCAGTTTTCCCAGCAGTTTTTGTCAAATACTGAGTTCCTATCCCAGAAGCTGGAATCTTTGAGTTTATCAAACACTACATTACTAGTGTCATTTACCACTGCATTTCCTGAGCCTAGCCTATTCCATTGATCTACCACTCTATTTTTTAGCCAGTACCAGATAGTTTTGATGACTGCCGCTTTATAGTAAAGCTCCAGGTTTGGTACCACTAACCCACCTTCCTGTGAATTTTTTTCATTATTTCCCTGGATATTCTTGATTTTTTGTTTTTCCAGATGAATTTTGTAATTATTTTTTCTAGCTCTATAAAATAATTTTTAGGTAGTCTGATTGGTATGGCACTGAATAAGTAAATTAATTTAGGCAGTATTGTCATTTTTACTATATTAGCTCTGCCTATCCATGAGCAATTGATATCTTTCCAATTATTTAGATCTGATTTGATTTGTGTGAAGAGTATTTGGTAGTTGTGTTCATAGAGTTCCTGGGTTTGTCTTGGCAAGTAGACTCACAAGTATTTTATATTATCTACTGTTACTTTAAATGGAATTTCTCTTTCTATCTCTTGCTGCTAGACTTTGTTGGTCATGTATAGAAATGCTGATGATTTATGTGGATTTATTTTATATCCTGCTACTTTGCTAAAGTTGTTAATTGTTTCAAGTAATTTTTGAGTTGATTCTCTAGGATTCCTTAAGTATACCATCATATCATCTGCAAAGAGTGATAGTTTTGTTTCCTCCTTGCCTATTCTAATTCCTTTAATTCCTTTCTCTTCTCTGATTGCTAAAGCTAACATTTCTAGGACAATATTAAATAATAGGGGTGATAATGGACATCCCTGTTTCACCCCTGATCTTATTGGGAAGGCCTCTAATTTATCTCCATTGCATATAATACTTGTTGATGGCTTTAGGTAGATACTGTTTATTATTTTAAGGAAAGCTCCCCCTATTCCTAAACTCTCCAGTGTTTTTATTAGGAATGGGTGTTGTATTTTTTCAAAAGCTTTCTCTGCATCTATTGAGATAATCATATGATTTTGGTTGGTTTTCTTATTGATGTGGTTGATTATGTTAATAGTTTTCCTAATGTTGAACCAGCCCTGCATTCCTGGTATAAATCCCACCTGGTCATAGTGTATTATCCTGGTGATCACTTGCTGTAATCTCCTTGCTAATATCTTATTTAAGACTTTAGCATCAATATTTATTAGGGAAATTGGTCCATAATTTTCTTTCTCTGTTTTTGCTTTGCCTGGTTTTGGTATCACCACCATATTTGTGTCATAAAACGAATTTGGCAGAACTCCTTCTTCACCTATTTTTCCAAATAATTTGTATAATATTGGAATTAATTGTTCTTTAAATGTTTGGTAAAATTCACCTGTAAACCCATCTGGCCCTGGATTTTTTCTTAGGGAGTTCATTAATGGCTTGTTCAATTTCTTTTTCTAATATGGGTTTATTTAAGGATTTTATTTCTTCTTCAGTTAACCTGGGCAGTTTGTATTTTTGTAAATATTCATCCATTTCATTTAGATTGCCAAATTTATTGGCATACAGTTGGGCAAAATAATTCCTAATTATTGATTTAATTTCCACTTCATTGGTGGTAACATCCCCTTTTTCATTTTTGATACTGGTAATTTGGTTTACTTCTTTCTTTTTTTTAATCAAATTAACCAATATTTTATCTATTTTATTTATTTTTTTCATAAAACCAGCTCTTAGTTTTATTGATTAATTCTATAGGTTTTTTGCTTTCAATCTTATTAACTTCTCCTTTGATTTTCAGGATCTCTAATTTAGTATCTAATTGGGGATTTCTAATTTGTTCTTTTTCTAGCTTTTTAAGTTGCATGCCCAATTCATTAATCTCCTCTTTCTCTTTTTTATTCATGTAAGCATTTAGAGCTATCAATTTTCCCTTAAGCACTGCTTTGGCTGTGTTTTTGGTATGTTGTCTCATTATTGTAATTCTCTTGGATATAGTTATTGATTGTTTCTATGATTTCTTGTTTGGCCCATTCATTCTTTAGAATGAAATTATTTAGTTTCCAATTGATTTTCATTCTACTTTTCCCTGGCTCTTTCTTACATGTAATTTTTATTGCATCATGATCTGAAAAGGATGCATTTACTATTTCTGCCTTTCTACATTTAACTATGATGTTTTTGTGCCCTAATACATGGTCAATTTTTGAAAATGTGCCATGTACTGCTGAGAAAAAGGTATATTCCTTTCTATCCCTATTCAATTTTCTCCAGACATCTATCATGTCTAACTTTTCTAGTAATCTATTCACCTCTTTCACTTCTTTCTTATTTATTTTGTGGCTAGATTTATCTAATTCTGAGAGGGGGAGATTCAGATCCCCCACTAGTATAGTATTACTGTCTAATTCCTCTTGTAACTCATTTAAATTCTCCTCTAAGAACTTGGATGCTATACCACTTGGCGCATACATGTTTAATATTGATATTACTTCATTATCTATAGTACCTTTAAGCAGGATGTAATTTCCTTCCTTATCTCTTTTAATGAGATCTATTTTTGCCTGCACTTTGTCTGAGATAAGGATTGCTACCCCTGCTTTTTTTACTTTAGCTGAAGCATAATATATTCTGCTCCAGCCTTTTACCTTTACTCAGTGTGTATGTCTCTGCTTCAAATGTGTTTCTTGTAAACAGCATATTGTAGGATTCTGGTTTTTAATCCACTCTGCAATTCGCTTCCGTTTTATAGCAGAGTCCATCCCATTCACATTCACAGTTATTATTACTGACTGTCTATTCCCCTCCATTCTATTTACCCCCTTTGTACTTTTCCCCCCTTCTTTCACCCTATTCCTCCTCACCGACGTTTTACTTCTTACCCCTGCCTCCCCCAATCTGCCCTCCCTTTTTATCACCCCCCTCTCTTTTCTTTACCCTTTTCTCCCTTGCTCTTGTCCTCCTTTCTATCAGTCCCCCCCTTTCCCTTCCCCTTTTGCTTCCCTAAAGAATGAGTTAAGTTTCTTTATCCCAATGAATGTATATGTTATTCCCTCTTTGAATCAAATCTAATGAGAATAGGGTTGAAACCATGTTCCCCCCTCCTTTCTTTCCCTCTATTGTAATAGGTTTTTTTTTTCACCTCTTCATATGATATAATTCATCCCCTTCCACCTCCCCTTTCCTCTCCTCTCCATAGACTCCCTTTTTAACCCCTTAATTTTTTTTGTATCATCACATCAAAGATAATTTATATTTATACCCTCTGTGTAAAGTCTTTCTCTATGCCCAAATACATTTACAGTTCTTAAGAGTTATGAGTATTATCTTCCTATGTAGGGATATAAACAGTTTAACCTAATAGGGTAACCTTTTTTTCCCCCCCCCTCTGTTTACCTTTTTAAACTTCTCTTGAGTCTTGTATGTTGAGATCGAATTTTCTATTCAGTTCTGGTCTTTTCACCAGGAAAGATTGAAAGTCCCCAGTGTCATTAAATATCCATCTTTTCCCCTGAAAGAAAATGCACATTTTTGCTGGGTAATAGATTCTTGGCTGCAGTCCAAGCTCCTTTGCCTTCCGGAATATCATATTTCAAGCCTTGCGGTCCTTTAATGTTGAAGCTGCCAGGTCCTGAGCAATCCTGACTATGGCTCCATGATATTTAAATTGCTTCTTTCTGGCTGCTTAGAGTATTTTCGCCTTCACCTGATAATTCTGGAATTTGGCTACAATATTCCTTGGAGTTTTCCTTTTGGGGTCTCTTTCAGGAGGTGATTGGTGGATTCTTTCAATGATGATTTTATCCTCTGATTCTATGATATCAGGGCAGTTCTCCTTAATAATTTCCTGGAATATGGTGTCTAGATTCTTTTTCTGGTCATGGCTTTCAGGCAGTCCAATGATTCTCAAATTGTCTCTCCTCGATCTGTTTTCCAGATCACTTGTCTTTCCAATGAGGTATTTCACATTTTCTTCTATTTTTTCATTCTTTTGATTCTGCTTGACTGATTCCTGGTGTCTCATGGATTCCTTATCTTCCAACTGACCAATTTTAATTTTTAAGGCATTGTTTTCTTCAGTGAGATTATGTACCTTATTTTCCATTTGGCCAAGTGAATT
Organism: Dromiciops gliroides; assembly: GCF_019393635.1. Taxonomy (NCBI): domain Eukaryota; kingdom Metazoa; phylum Chordata; class Mammalia; order Microbiotheria; family Microbiotheriidae; genus Dromiciops; species Dromiciops gliroides. The sequence continues at coordinate 439,422,485 of NC_057863.1, forward strand.
TTTTAAGGCAGTGTTTTCTTCAATGAGATTATGCACCTTTTTTTTCCATTTGGCCAGATGAAATTTTTAAGGCATTGTTTTCTTCAATGAGATTATGCACCCTTTTTTCCATTTGGCCAACTGAATTTTTTAAGGAATTGTTTTCTGCAGTCAATCTTTGTGCTTCCTTTTCCAAGCTGCTGATTCTTTTTTCATAGTTTTCTTGTTTTGCTTTCATTTCTCTCCCCATTTTTTCTTCTACCTCTCTCAATTGATTTTTTTTTTTTTGCAGGCAATGGGAGTTAAGTGACTTGCCCAGGGTCACACAGCTAGTAAGTGTCAAGTGTCTGAGGCCGGATCTGAACTCAGGGACTCCTGAATCCAGGGCCGGTGCTTTAACCACTGCACCATCTAGCTGCCCCCTCAATTGATTTTTAATATCCTTTTTGAGCTCTTCCAGGAAGGCTTTTTGTTCTTGAGACCAATTCACCTTCCCTCGTGAGGCTTCACATGTAGGCAATTTGAGGGTATTGTCCTCATCTGAGTTTGCGTTGGCTTCTTCCCTACTGATACAGAAGCTCTCAATGGAGAGGGCTCTTTTTTGCTTCTTACTCATTATTGCAGCTTATTTATTTGTTTTTTAAGTTGAGTTGAGATCTGCTCTGGGGGTACCAGGTTTTGGGGTTCTTGTGCAGGGGTATAGGCGCTGTGTGACTGGCTTTTTACTCTGAGGCCTTTATAGGGTGTGCAGTTCGCCCCCCTGCACTTCCTGTCTGCGTGCGCTCAGCCAGGCGCTTGATCCCGATCCCGCCTGACCTGTTCGTGGCCCTCCCGGCCGGTGCAAGTAGGTTTTTCCACTGTCCTTCTTGGCCACCAGATTTTTGAGCCAGGTTCCAGGGGCCTCAGTTGTTCAGCTGTGGCCCTCAGCTCTTGCTTACTTGCCCCGACCCCCTTGGCGCTGGGCTGCTGCCCTGAGCTGGGCCTCCCTTTTGCCCGAGTCAGACCAACCTTTTCCTGAAGTCTTCTAAATTATCTCTGGTTGGAAGACTGTGTCTCCCTGTCTCTTTGCAGGTTCTGTAGTTTCAGAATCCGTCCAGAGGCTTGATTTAATGTTCTTTTTGAGGGAACAGAAGGAGAGCTCAGGCAGCTTGCTGCTTCCTCTCTGCCATCTTGGCTCTGCCCCTCCTTGCTGGCTCTTCTAACAAAAATAAAAAGAAAAATAGAAAATCCACAAAAACAAAGCACTAACGTGGTCTTATCCCCCATTTGTCTGGTTAAACAGACTAAAATCAGAAATAGGGTACTTAGGGAGTTGAAAAAAAACATTTGAAAATTTAAATAGAAAACAGCCAGTACTTTAGAGTTTAAAGGGATAGGGTAGGGGAATTTTCTTACCCAACCTGAGATCAGAAGATGGAGATTCAGCTTTCCTCTTCGTGGTCAGCTATCTGTAAGGCAGTAAAATTCTAGCTATACTGTCTAAAATACCTAATGAGTGTTCGCCAATAATTATAAGCTTTAGCAAGAGTTAGACTTTTAAGCACTTATTAAGGAGAATAAGAATTTGGTGAAGAGAGACAGGCCTAAAATCATTTATCTAAGGGAGAGCACATTTTTTAGCTCCACTCTCCACCAGAGTCCTGACGAAAGAGAGCGAGGGAGCCAGCCTCGCCTCTTCTTCCTCTCACAAGCAAACTTGTCACTTCCTGATGCCAAGGACCTTGACCACATGGCTTGCCCTCAGATGCCTTCTCCTCATGGTGGAGCTTTCCTACAGTAGCTCTCCAGCAGGTGGTGTCATTCCAGTCGTTCCAAAAAACATATTCTTTCCTTATAAGTTGAGTGTTGCTGTTAAAGGAACTGAAGCTTTTTGGCTTAGAGACTGCAACTCAGCCATGGATTTATCTCAACTCATGTCCCTATTTCAGATTGTTTAAAGTTACTGAATGTATATATGCATTTTGAAAAAGCTTTCTGCTCTGTGTGCTGATTTAAACATAGGTTGGGCAAAGATATTTTAAAAAACATTCTGTACACATAAACATATAAAATTATACTATCTTTTATATATAGAAATTATTCCATATGTTCTCAGGATGAGGTCTTTTTTTCTCCTTTCTGCTGCCACCTGCTGGTATATTTAATACTTTTCATCTTTCCAAAGGACTAAGCATGGGCACCAGCACACACCCTCTCACACATCCTTTCTCTAAGCCTTTGGGATTGTGTTCATTAACTTTTTATGCCAAGGACCTCTTGCATCTGTCTAAACTAGGGATCAACCTTTTTTCCAGCTATTCTCTTTTTTACAATTCCTAAATCACTTTAATTCAGCATTCTTCTACATTAACAGGTTCTTTTATGTGTATGAGGTAGAAAATATCCTCAAAACATCATCTGGGTTTCCTGCTCACCTCTTTTTCGCCTCCAGAACCTGATCTTTAATCATTCATCCTTTGCTGGTCACCTCCCAGCATCTTGGTGATCTGCAGAGTTATGTGGAAAACCCTTTGCAGCTTTCACAGAATTACATGAGCACAAACTGCTATTTTTGTCATATTCATCATTGACATCAAGCATATGGAGTTTTGTTAGTGTGGGTGCTCCCATTTAAAGGATGGATCCCAGCTCCCCTAAGTTGTAGTAGATAGTTTCCACAGGTTGCTGTGCCAGAGAATTCATCAACTGATGGTCATCTCTCTTCAGACTCAGATGACAGACATATTCTTATCAAATATTATTACTCTCACCACGTGAGTATTGATCTTTAGTGTCATACTGTGTTGGGATAAAAATCTGTTTTGTGAAAATTTCTTTAACTACCATAGAGTAGCAATTTATAGTGCAAAGTTGATGATAATAGTACTGAGGGTAAACTAGTAAACCTGGGGTAACAGAAATATGGTTGTACCATCTTTTCATATAGTGCCTCAGAGTTCCTAAGACAAATTTAAAAATCTTTAATGCAGTTTGTCAGTTGAATTTTGATTCAACAAACATTTATAAAGCACTTAGTGTATGCAGTATTAATGAGTATAGTTTGTATTAATTTTATAGCAGCCAAACTGAGAAGTATGAAGCTTTCTTGAGACCATACAGCAAATATATATATATATATAGATCAGTTACGAGTAAAATCTAAGAATTCTTAATTTGAGGTTTCCTTTCTTTTTTTTTTTTTTTTTTAATTTTTTTTGCAGGCAATGGGGGTTAAGTGACTTGCCCAGGGTCACATAGCTAGTAAGTGTCAAGTGTCTGAGGCCGGATTTGAACTTAGGTATTCCTGAATCCAGGGCCACTGCTTTAACCACTGCGCCATCTAGCTGCCCCAGTTTCCTTTCTTTTAAAAATGGTCTTTGTTCCAAAGTACTCATGATGGAAAATGCTCTCCACATCCAGAAAAAAGAACTGTGGAATCTGAATGTAGATTGAATCATACTATTTCTACTTTTTGTTTGTTTGCTTTTTGGAAAAGAAAAAATGCATTTATGTTAACAAGCAAATTTTTTTTCTTGTTTTTCCCCTTTTGTTCTTATTCTTCTTTCACAGCATGACTAATGTGTAAATATGTTTAATACGATTTTACATATGTAACCTATATCAGATTGCTTTCTGTCTTGGGGAGGTGGGAGGGGAGGCAGGGAGAAAAATTTGGAACTCAAAATGTTATAAAAACAAATGTTGAAAACTATCTTTACATGTAACTGGAAAAAAATAAAATACTATTAAGACTGAAAAAAATGGTCTCAGAATTATACTGTTAAATAATATAAGTAAGGCAAGTATTTTGTAGCTTTTCAGATAGATGTAATTTGTGGGAAGAAGTAAGGAAACTGTTCTTGCTTTGTAGTTTGAAGGAAAGAACTCTCTACACAGAGCTCTTGTGAAATAATCTATTATGACTTTGGGTTGTATTTGTACATGTAACAGTTTGCTTAGTCATTAAACAGTCTTAAATCCCTTAAAAATAAAAAGCTCTGATTACAAATAATTCTTAATGTTTTCTAGATGAGCACTGTGTGAGTCAATGTAATTCTCAGAGATGCATATTAGCTCAGGAAGAAGAGCAGCTTCTACAGATTGGAGACAAACAACTGGCTAGACACGTGTTGCTGTGTTCACTACTTATTGTCGGCTTACTTGCTGTAAATATTTCTTTTATTTTTATTTGGGGTCCTTTTCCTTAAGTATTTTGCAAAAATTGCATTTGGGCAGCTACAAAAGCTTAGTGACTTCTACAAATGGTAATAGACAGGCAATATAGAATCCTAAATTTCTAATTTTTTTAAAAGCGGGAGGGAAGAAGTAGTAGCTTTTTTTTTTTTTTTGGTGGGGCAATTGGGGTTAAGGGACTTGCCTAGGGTCACACAGCTAGTAAGTGTTAAGTGTCTGAGGCTGGATTTGAACTCTGGTGCTCTATCCACTGCGCCATTTAGCTTCCCTGGTAGTAGCTCATTTTAAACTGTTACTATCCTATTTCTGAAAAAAAAAATTTGTTCTGCTTGGATACTTATTTATCCATTTAAGACCTTGAACCTAGAATTGGAGAAAAATCTGAATTTTCCTAATAATCAATAACTTTTCATCTTGGTAAAATTAACCATTTTTTTCAGAACTACTAATTTCTGATCATTAGCTGACCTTAATGGACAGACTCCACTACTCCTTTTCAAGAGATCTTCCCAGGATAACTATATTTCTGAGATAGCTATAGACATGGAGATAAATAGAATGAACATAGAGGAGTATTTCCAACAATACTCATTTTATGTAGAATATCAACTGGTAACATTCTGCTTTCCATTTAAGCATAATCAGAGAAGATCAAGGAATACTACTACAAACTTGATAATCTGATTTTTGCATCATGAAGTTCAAATTTTAAAATCTGCCCAATTTTACATCAAGTAGCAGTGCTGATGTCTTATATAAACCTCTATAATATAGATTGTGTCTTTCCCCTTCAGAATTAATTAGGATAGACATCAGTATAAATGTCATCTCTCAAAAGGATGTCTCAACTCTTTCTAGAAATACAAAGGTCATATAGTCTCTTTTTTTCTTTTCTTTTTGGGGGGGGGAGGAGTGCAGCAGTAGGGTTAAGTGACTTGCCCAGGGTCACACAGCTAGTGTCAAGTATCTGAGGCTAGATTTGAACTCAGGTCCTCCTGAATCCAGGACTTGTGCTTTATCCGCTGCGCCACCTAGCTGTCCCCCCCCCCCTTTTTTTTAAGGTCATATATTCTCATATTGTTTTGCCCTTTAGTTTTCCTTTTCAAGCATTAAGTAGATTTAAATGTAAGGCATTTGTTTAATTGTAACTGTATACTGGTAGGTAATATGAATAGCTTTCTTCATTTAAAAATATTTTTTATTATTTCTTTCAGAATCTTTTCAGTTGTTTGTGGTGGCTGTTCAACCAGGAACCTGGAAGACTATATGTTGAATTACAGTTTTTTTGTGCTGTATTTAATTTTGGGCAGGTACTTATTTACTAGGAATTTTGAAGGCGGGGAGGGGTGTGTGTGTGTGTGTGTGTGTGTGTGTGTGCGTGCGCGTGCGTGCATGCGCAGGCATGAGTGCAAGTGCACATGTGCATACTGTGTGATCAGCTATGTTAAAATGTATTGTTATATTGATTGAATTTACCAGGTTGTGTTCTGAATATTTTATTTTATTTTATTTTTTGTGGGGCAATGGGGGTTAAGTGACTTGCCCAGAGTCACACAACTAGTAAGTGTTAAGTGTCTGAGGCCGTATTTGAACTCAGGTACTCCTGAATCCAGGGCCAGTGCTTTATCCACTGCACCACCTAGCCGCCCCCTGTTCTGAATATTTTAACCAGAAATGTTGAATTCATCTTCCATGTTGGTTTTGAAAGCAAGAATTGTCATGGAAACAGGGGCAAGGAACCTCATGATCTATTTGAACTTAAGTATAAATTTATTGGATTCGCTTTAGCAAATAATTTCCCTGGAGGTCTTTATTATAGCTACACATAAAATATTTCCTTTCTTTTTGTTTCTGTTACTTTGGGGGGGGCGGTGAGGCAATGAGGATTAAGTGACTTGCCCAGGGTCACACAACTAGTAAGTGTCAGGTGTCTGAGATCAGATTTGAACTCAGGTCCTCCTGAATCCAAGGCCAGTGCTTTATCCACTGCACCACCTAGCTGCCCCACAGCTACACATAAAATAAAGAAAATTATTTAATAGTATCCTTAATAATTTCAGAAGCCAGACATTGATTTGAAACAGTTACTTCTACTACGTATTTTCCCTCCCAAGTAGCAGTGACTCTAAGATTGAGGTAAAAACTACCAAATATGTTCCTGATTCAATCTGACTGTACGTGTTCACCAGTCTCTGTTCCCCAGTACAGAGAAGAGTAACAGGAATACTACATGGAGCAGAAGTCTTTCTTCCTTTCCTCAGCCTCTGCTTTCTTCTAGAGGAATGGCACAAAGTCTTTTAATAAGATTGGCAAGACCAGGTACTTAGAACAAGCAAGCAGCAAATTGTTCTTTTTCAGGACATAGAACTTGAAAGACTGCCTTCTGGTTACTTCTTAAATGTTCTTTTGATCACTGGAGTGAATGTCAGTGGCTTGCCTTAACTTTTCTTTTGGCTTGAAATTTTATTTCTAGGTTCTAAATATGTAACTTTGTCTATATGTATTTTTTCACCAGGGTTTTATTTCCTTTGGAATCTTTGGGTTAGACAAACATTTTATCATTCTACCCTTCAAAAGAAGGTAAACTCAATTTTTAAGTGTATCTGGGTTTTTTGGGGTTTTGTTTTGTTTTTTTGGCAGGGCAGTGAGGGTTAAGTGACTTGCCCAGGGTCACCCAACCAGTGTCAAGTGTCTAAGACTGGATTTGAACTTAGGTCCTCCTGAATCCAGGGCTGGTACTTTATCCACTGTGCCAACTAGCTGCCCCAAGTATATCTGGTTTTTGTTTTTTTGTTTTTTGGGGGTTTTTTGTTTTTTTAGGGAGGCAATTGGGGTTAAGTGACTTGCCCAGGGTCACACAGCTAGTAAGTGTTAAGTGTCTGAGGGCAGATTTGAACTCAGGTACTCCTGACTCCAGGGCTGGTGCTCTATCCACTGTGCCACCTAGCTCCCCCTAGTGTATTTGTTTTAATAAAGTTAATGGTGAAGATATTCCCTTAAGATATTGTTTTTAGGCTCCTAATACCTACTGGCAGAAACTGATTAACATGGTAACATTATTATCTGCATTCATATGTTTATACTAAATAACCACAGATAAAGTATTGAAGGAACCATTATAAATCCAGTAGTATTATTTTCATTTTAAAAAGAACTATTAGATATTGTAAAAAAAAAAAACCCAACTGTTACTGAATTAAAATATACTTAAAGATATAAAGATAGTAAAGAGGTTTTATCTCATCTATAATGGATATTTCTGTAGCATATCTCTTCCTCAACAAGACCAGTTTAGATTCTTGCACCTTTGACTTTTTTCCTCAAGAAAAACTCATTCTGCTTTTCTAAATTTTTGATTCTACAATTTTCTACAAAGATTGATAAAACATCAACTTAGTTATGGACACTTTTCTACAGATGACACAAGCATTGAGTTTAGATCATGTTTTTGTTTGGAAGTTAATAAATAGGAAAACTCCCATTATGGAAAGTGGAGAATAATAGGACTTTATTAGGCTCAGTAGTTTTCATGGTAAAAATAGTAAAAAGTAGGAATTTTAAGAGAGTTCCCCTTACCAAGGCTCTGCATAATAAGGGCTCTGGACATGTTACAGACTTCACAAATGCTTAAGAGTGGCAGCTTTAATTGGTCAACAAACATTCATAAAGTGTTCATTCTTTGTCAGGCACTGAGCTAAGTGCCGAGGACACAAAGAAAGAACAGATCATGGTCTCTACCCTTGTGGAGCTCACATCGTAATGGGGGAGCTAACATGCAGAAGAAATGTACATAGAAGATTTATACAGCACAAATAGAAAGTATCTTATTTCAGAGAGAAGGCAGGAGGAGTGGGAAAAGAGGCAGAAGGAGACTGGGACAAGGCTTGCAGATGGTGAAATTTGAGCCAAGTAATATAGGTCAGGAAATATATATATTAATAATATATAATATAAAATATATATAGTTATAATATATAATATAGTAAGTAATATATAGTCAGGAAAGCCAAGATCAAGTTTTAAGATATAAGATTAGGTTCTTAGTCCTCATTTGTCTTTTCACTTAATTTTACTTTTTCTCAATTACATGTAAACAAAATTTTTTTACATTAAATTTTTTTTAATTTTGAGTTCCAAATTGTCTTCCTCTCTTCTTCCCCTTCCCCCTCCTTGAGAAGGCAAACTGGCATGACCTGCACTGCATGGTCTGTGCTGCCCTCCAGGCCTGACCACCACCTCAGTGAGATAGACCTTTCCTAACAACCTCCTAAATTCTCTTGGGCTATAAAATTGTTTCACTCAGCCAAATATCAAGTTTCTGAGGCCAGATTTTAACTCAGGGCCAGCGCTTTATCCACTGTGCCACCTAGCTGCCCCTCCCCCCATTTAGTTTTAAATAAAGAACCGTCTGGGTGGTCCCATGACATAGAAATGTAGAAATACAACTAGTCGTTGACTTTAGTCATTTATGGTAGATTTAGTCATCCGTTTCATTATCATTCAGATTAAGTATTAAGTAGGCCACAAGACTGGCACACAGTAATTGTTTTACATTCAAGATATACAGGAAACCTGCCTATTACACAAAAATGCTAAAGTAAAATCTTTGATCTCTGTATAGACTTTTTAAAGTATTCCAAGGAAAATGAAGTTTGACAAATCACAAATATGCCAAATTTGTTTTCTATTTCTATATTTAAGGAATAAAATGTCAGTGAAGACAGATTACCATTGCTTCTGGCTTCAGAGTGACATGGGTATTCCAGGTAGATGACAACTGCTGCTGAACAACAATGTTTCTGTGAAGAAATAGGTTCCCTGTGTAGTGTTTTCTGTCTTCCCTTACCCATACCCTCTTTGGTTTTGATTTTCAGATTGGAATTCCTGTGGAGTAATAAAGAAACAGCAGAAAATGGATCATCCCCTGTTCCTGAGGAGATCAGAATGACCTGTCAACAGTTTGTCCATTATCACCGTGATCTCTGTGCCCGAAGCATTGTCAAGGAAAGAAGGTGGGCTAATGCCTATACAGAGAAACCTGTTAACTAAAATATGAAATGTTGGACCCACCTTTCAGATTAAGTAATACCATTGACTTGTGTATGTAAACTAAAAATGCTTGGTCCATGAGCCAGTGTATATGAGAGAGGGATTATCCGTCAAACAAAATCCCTATAACATATGTAGACCATTTTTATTTAGATAGTTTGGGAAAGCTGCTAACTTTGGTTTTCCATATAAACTGTGGAAACATGATCTGAGAACCAAGACATTAGGATATTAGAATTGAGGAACATTAGTTATTATTGCTTTTCAGAAAAGTTTAAAGATTTTGAATTTAGAAACAATTTTATAATCTTGTTGATGTTGCTTTTTTTTTTTAATTTTCAAAACTATGACAGTCCTGACACCAACTACTCTGCTTTTCACCTCAAGCCCTAGGCTTTAGTCTGTGGTATCTCAGTAATATATCTATGGAAACCAATTAATTGATCTCAGCCTCTGATATTGAAGTATGAAGGACAAATATATTTCCATGAACAGTTTCAAAAATTGTATAATGGGGAAAGTGAAAAAGCAAATAATCAGAGACCAGTCTTATAGACCGTATAACAGTTTTCCTTTATGGGAGGCAGATAGCTGGACTGCAAAAAAGCATTTAAAGATAACACTTATGATTAATTTCAACAGGTTGAAAAATTTGGTTTGTGAAATTTGGGGGAGAAAATTTCATTTGACACCTTTATATAAGTTATGGAAGCAGTGCTGCTGCTACCTTTTAGGACTACTGAGCTCGATGGCAGCTGGGGATGTCAAACCCTCTCTGTTCCACCACACCTTTTGCAGGCTTCATACTTCATTATCTGGTAGTGACCTTTGTCCCATTGTAAGGCTCCGTGAGATGTCATCATACAGTCATCAGCAGCTGTCTGTTTTATTGAATGAGTGCCAGGAACCTTAATAGATTTTAATTGAGTATTTAAAATTAACAATAAGAATAGATGTTCAACCACACATTCTTTTGGGGCATAAGTTTTGTTTGAGGTGCCTAAAATTTACTTTACAAATTAAGATGTATTACATCTTATATGTACCTGAAATAGCATTTTTGTGTTCATTGTGATGTTACTTGAGATGTTTAAATGCATATTAGCCTTTTGTGTTTTTTGTATGACTTTTAAAATGGTCTCTTCATGTAATTAAATGTATTCTTTTTCATTACCTGCTTTCCTCATCTCACCTTGATCTTTGATTGCTGCCTCCTTTTTGGCTTTGTAACAGTTCTTTTGCTTGACTGATGCTTTTATTAAGTGTACTTCATGTCCATTACATGTTTGTATTAAAATTTACAGGCTCATTTGGTTCTTTTTCCTCTTGTTGCCATAAACCTTACTCGTTTGCTGAGACATGAGGAACCATCCATTTGCTTTAGTAATGCAGTTGAAATAATCAAAAGTGTCATACCAATTACATTTTTTTAATCTCATTGTTTTAGTAAAATAAGTTTTATGTCTCTAATTAAATATATTACCTGAAAAACAATTCCTGATTTGCTGTAGTTTACAGTATTGAAGAAAACATTTCATATTTTTATAATTGGACAAATTTTATTTAAATTTTATGTATTAGGGGTGGCTAGGTGGCACAGTGGATAAGCACCGGCCCTGGATTCAGGAGTACCTGAGTTCAAATCTGGCCTCAGACACTTGACACTTACTAGCTGTGTGACCCTGGGCAAGTCACTTAATCCCCATTGCCCTGCCCAAAAAAAAAAAAATTTATGTAGTAGTCTCTAACAAGCTATTACAAAAGTTGATGCTATTGTATGATTTAAACACATATTTATAGTATTCACTTTTGTGAATAGCTTTCCATGTATTAAATTTAATTATTTTCATAAACAGAAGTATATTTTAAAATTTTTTAGTTTAATGAACCACTAATATCCAAAAGTTTTCTTACCATACTTTTTTACATACCAACTATCATGCTGTCTTTCCTTGTTTCCCCATTTTTCCTTGCCTGTCCCCTATTATGTAGTGCTGATAGCAGATTTACAGAACATGTGGGTGAATCATTCCTTTGACATACAGGTGTGGTGCAAAGACCTCTACTGGAACTTTCTGTGGCTGTGACCTGGTGAACTGGCTAATTGAAGTTGGTCTTGCCTCTGATCGTGGTGAAGCAGTGCTATATGGAGACAGGCTGGTACAAGGAGGAGTTGTCCAGCATATTAACAATGAATATGAATTTCGGGATGAGTATTTGTTTTACCGATTTCTTCAGGACAGTCCCACAGAAAGTCCTCTAGGCACTAATTCAGGTGCATCCTTACAGGACAGACAGGTAGAAATCGAGCAATCATCCCCTACCTCACTTTCCCCCCAAACCTAAAATATACACATAAAACACATAAGGAAACTTTATCAAACAAAACCCTACAATTTACCCCTACTATATCACTTTTATTAGAGCTCCTATTGAATACAATAATCACCAGTTTAGGCAAAAATTGTTAATGATTGATTTGCATGTAATTATTTAATATAATTTTAATAACCAAATAAGCCACTACTCTAAATTGCTGAATTTTGCAGTTGGATATTGAGCAGTAAATAAATCTCATGATTATGTATACTTTGCACTTACCAATTGCACTTCATGGAGAGACTTTGAAAATCATTTTATTAAGAGGCCTTCCTAATTGTTCATTTCTCTACCACCACCCAATTTCTTGAGAAGTGGTGCTCATTCAGACTTGGAGTTTATGTTTTTAAAGTACACTTATTCTTGCTTTTCCATCAAAAGGTAAGGGATAATCTCCACAAATCTATAATAGAAGTTAAATATACTCTAGTCTCTAACTTGTGCATGTTATGATTAGAGCAGTTTAACTTACATTACACCAACAAAATTACTACCATAATTATCGATATACATTATGTATATTTATAATTTTGCACATCCCAGCTCAGAAAATCTTTGCACATCTCATCTGAACTATTGTTTAGAGAAATTAAGATAGGAAAGAAGTGGTTCATGTCAACAATCATTTATCATGTGTCTTTTACAAGCTGTGCATTGTGCCAGGCCCTGGAGATACAAAGATAAAAAATGAAAGCCTTTTACATATTTTAAACTATTTTTGAAGCCAAATCTAATATGCTGCTATAAATTTTAGAATTGGATTTTTGGCATGCTGATTCCTAAGCATCTACAAATTTAAGTTATTCATGCTGTGTGCAGTTATAAAATATCATTCCTGGTTTGAAATTAGTAGGAAAAAAAGATGGAAAGAAAACGGTGATCATGTTATCGTTGAGTTACTTGATTCATTGTGCTTTATTTATTTTATAAGCTTTAACAATCATTTCTTAAAAGTGTCTAGAAAATATTATGCCCAAGTTGTCTTACTTTTTAAGCCCTTATGTTAAATATTTAACCCCTCTGCTGATTTAACTTAAAATGTTTAGTTTCTTTATATTTAATTGCATCTAACTTCCATATGAATGAGTTTTTTCTATTTTATACCTGGATCCTTTTTTTAAAAAAGTGAATAGGACTCATTTTAATACCCTTTTAAATCTTTATGTTAAAAAACAGTAAATCTAAACACTTTGCTATTGCATTTGTTTTAAATTACATTTTGGGGATGGAGGACTTTGTTTTGTCAGTTATTCATCTCGGCAAGAAAACCTTAGTTTTTTTACATTCTAATTGTGACTACCTTAATGCTCTGGAATTTAGATTGATTTTAAGCTTAAATATAACTTATGCCAGGAAGAACCGACTTAAACTTGCAGTATTTGAGATGCCAACTCACATGCATGTAAGCATCTCAAATTTAAATTAAGAATCAATTGTTTTATCTTTGCACAAGTTACTGCATAAGTTTTCTTAAATAAAGGGAAGCAGAAAACTGCGTCTTTTAGCACAGAAAGTACTGACAGAAAACTGTTGATCATTGTGATCTGGTTAGCAGAGTACTTTTGTTATGTTAAAAATATTTTTAGAATTAAGGATATGCCAGTTTTATCAAATGAAAATATCTTTGTACCTGTGACCTCAATATTACAGAAAGTTTCTCAATAAAATAGCTCTTTTAATTTGTGTTGCAGATAATGTTTTTCTTGTATTTCTTTGACTTATTTGAATGCAAAAAAAAAAAACAACCATAAAGAGGACTTTTCTGTAATTCCTTACCACCAGTCTTATTTTAGTATCTTCAGATTGTCCTTTTCTCTTTTTTGTTGCATTAATTTTTTATTTTGTCACTGAAAATAATGGTCCTTTTCTTAAATGGTACTTTATAATTTATGCAGTGTTATGTTCACTATAGGCACTGAATAAGTGCTAAATGAATGAATCTGGGAACCTATAATTTTCTTGTCTGTGTCCCCCTTTCTCCACTCAAGCAGCTATCACCTGAGTTCAGGTCCTCATCACCTCTCACTTGAACTATT